>NC_140006.1:21390594-21858224 GCF_964263955.1 Coregonus lavaretus | reverse complement strand
AAAAGCTGAATAATAGACTATTGTTTGGCCACTCCGAGAGGCTAAATTCTTGGCGGATTTGAGACCTACGCTTAAATTTTAACTCCCCATTTTTTTATTAACTGCCAAATGCTCTGTGGGCATGGGGTTGTGTGCGCACTCCAGACTTTGAGCCCAGACACATCACCCCAGCCCCACGCCCACCCCACTCCACCCTGAGCAACCAGGTCAGATTCCAACCCCAATGAAGAAGGCATAAACCAGCTGCCAGCAGGGGGCAGTGGATAGAATCTACGATGACCACCTGTGTGTGTGTGTGTGTGTGTGTGTGCGTGTGTGTGTGCGTGTGTGCATGTGTGAGCGTGCGTGCGTGCATGTGTATGTGATGGGAAACAGGCTGACATGTACTGCCTGTAATGTGGATGTCTAGGTCAGGATGCTCTGGCCCACAACATCCTGCTGTCCTTGTACAGAAATAATACATAAAACAGCAGACCTGTCTCTGCTCCAATAAGTGTTGCAGCTTTTTTACACACTGGGCAAAACACTCAAACTCACTCTATATAAATTGAACTGACAAGAGCATTAAGTGTATTCAGGAATTTTCTGAGAGAGCGAGGGAGGGGTAGTGGGAGAGATATAGCGCGAGTAGGGGAGTTCTAATCTAAAAACATGGGAATAGGCCAAAAACTGGGGGAGACAGAGAAAGAGAACTCAATTTTTAATACAGTGAATGTCTTGTCTGTTGGAGCTGGTGAAAAATACATGACCGTCCAGTTCATTTTACATCCCACCTTCAACGCTGGAGTCAATGGTGCCCTGAGGCAAGCGAGGCCATGAAGGAACAGAACAGGGCACCTCTATGGAAAGGCAATGTGCTGTTCTCTTTCTCATCCCACTAGATCACTACAGAGAGACGTCTAAAACTATTACCCCAGCCGATTCTGCTGCACAGCTAAGAGAAACACAATTCTCTCCAAGTGAACTCTCTTTGAATACTCATAATATTATAATTACATGTGTGGATTTAGTTCACTTAAATTGGACACATTATAAATACCCCCCCCCTTCTGTAAAATAAATTGAACACCCTCCCCCCTCATAGAATTAACTCTAAATAATGTTTACGACCACAGATAACAATAACTGTAGCGACCCTGTGTTTATAAACGTGGATATCGACTTTGCCACTTCAGCATGTTTTTGTGGCACAGTCGATGCCACGCAGGGCTACGGGCCAAAAGGTTGAGGGTTCGCCGACCATCACAGACGAGCTCACTTTCCCTGCCTGTTTCATTACACTACGATCAGAGCCGGCTGCAGACAATGATAATTATATAAAATATATGCAACAAATTTTCCAGCAACAGGTTTCTGTGCCAATGTACCACACAACCAATAAACAAAGCATACCAACATCGGGCACTTCAATATCATAGTTTGCATTTTCAACACCACAATAAATAGACTATGTCAATCTGGACAAACAGAACATACATCCCTCCTTACCGTGTACCCAGTACCGAAGGCTTGGCTTGACAATCTCCGAATGTCATTAAAATTTTGGTGTTTTGTAACAGATGTCTCTTTCCATTCATCACAGTTTGGATTGCACAGTTTGGATTGGTTGATTTTTTTTTTGTCAGTAAAAAAAAATATGCATATATACACAAAGATTTTTAAAGTGACCGGGATTGCACAATAAAGTCGGGGACTTATTTCCATTGTGGTCCCTATTTTTTTTTACATAAATAAATCTACAATTACATAGATACAGACACATTACACACATGCTCAACCTCCAGATAAGTATGAGGGGGGAGTTTAAGTACAATTCTTACAAGCTTGTTTGGCTGGTAGCTTATTTTTTAGATGTTTGGGGCTGTTGGTGAACCATGATGTGCAGTCATAATCAAAGTGACACTGGACTAGCGCACTTGCCAGAGTCTTTAGGGTGTCTATAGCTAGGATTCCATCCAATTGCGACAGATTTTCATGCAAATATTCTAGAATCTTCATAAAAACAGTATGGCATTTCAGTTTCCTTTAGGATAATTTGGCGCTGGACAACATGACAGGGAAGATTTTAATTTACCGGATATTTGAGAAATTGAATGGACATCAATATGCATTCAGATCCGACCTGGTGCAGCCAGCCCTATCAATAAACAAGGGATGTTGGCCAAATGAGCCACATTTACGTGACCTTAAAAACAGCCTATAACAAATTACAAAAAAACAATTCCTTGTGTTTCGATGTGTAGCATATGCAAAACTATATAGCCAATTCTTTATTGGTTTTTAGGCTACTTTCCTAAAACAATAATTGTTCATTTTATGGTTCAGCTGTCAGAGATTTGAGCACTAAATGTATCAGGGCATTGCATGCATAGGCCTATAGGCTTAGGTGTCCACTGTATGATATTTATATATATATATATATATATATATATATATATATATATATATATATATATATATATATATATATATATATTTTGTTAATTTTCTATCAGAATATTTTGTATAAAGATAAGCATTATATTGTTAGATTATAGGAGTAACTTTGGTAGGCCTGAAACAGTCTTCCTCACCTCAGGTTCAACTGCCGGAGTCAGTTGAAGCGCCAGGGCGCGCTGCCTTCACAGCATAGGCCTGCAGCAGCTAACGCTTAATAATAGCCACACCATACCAAACCTTCACAAATGTTTCTAAACTTTATTAGGATAATATCAAAAGTAAGTCAAGCCATTGTTTATAGAGAAAATATGAATAGAACAGTGAATGTAAACCTGTGCCCAATAAAAAACCACACAACCCTCCCCAAAGCAAAAAATTCAGTTTGACAACCCTCATTATTCAATTTCCCATTAACCTTTCATGTCTGTATGCGTCTGTTCTGTTTCAATCAATACTTCCATGAGTACAGGGAGCGAGATTAGCTAAATATACCTGAGCTAAATTCAAATGTGAAGCTTGCATCATCTGTTCAACTGCTTTCCTTTATTTTGAAGCATTCACTTCATTAAATGAAATATTCTTACCTCTACCCCTTACCCCAACCATGACCTTTAGAGTGTTTATGAAATCATTCTCTAAATCTTCCTGTGGCATTATTCTAGATGCAGATGTTTAACCGTGAGAAGATTAGTGTGTTTGTTAATTGTTTATTTTTTTACCTCGTTGATGAAGTCTCCGATGTCCCCGGGGTGCGGGGCTGCTGACCTTATGGGGTACTTGGGCTCGGGGTGCAGCGGCCTCTCGTCCATACGCCGGATCCCCACAGGCTTGATGGTGTCCGGCTCTATTGTGTCGGGCTGCTGGAGCTGGCTCAGGTCGTAATCCTGGAGGGGAGGGGGAGAGGAGGGACAGATGGGTGTCAGCAAGGAGCCAGAGACAAGTGAAGATCCACACAGAGCTGGGGAGAGGAGCTTGGCATGGGCATAACCCCCCACCCAGAACCAGAGCCATACACACATGGGCAGAACTCCTTACCTAGACCAATACACACATGGGAAGAACTCCCTACCTAGACCAATACACACATGGCCAGAACTCCCTACCTAGACCAATACACACATGGCCAGAACTCCCTACCTAGACCAATACACACATGGGCAGAACTCCCTACCTAGACCAATATACACATGACCAGAACTCCCTACCCAGACCAATACACACATGGGAAGAACTCCCTACCGAGACCAATACACACATGGATAGAACTCCCTACCTAGACCAATACACACATGGGCAGAACTCCCTACCTAGACCAATACACACATGGGCAGAACTCCCTACCTAGACCAATACACACATGGGCAGAACTCCCTACCTAGACCAATATACACATGACCAGAACTCCCTACCCAGACCAATACACACATGGGAAGAACTCCCTACCGAGACCAATACACACATGGGTAGAACTCCCTACCTAGACCAATACACACATGGGCAGAACTCCCTACCTAGACCAATACACACATGGCCAGAACTCCCTACCTAGACCAATACACACGGGCAGAACTCCCTACCTAGACCAATACACACATGGCCAGAACTCCCTACCTAGACCAATACACACATGGGCAGAACTCCCTACCTAGACCAATACACACATGGCCAGAACTCCCTACCTAGACTGTTACACACACAGTCAAAAGTTTGGACACACCTACTCATTCCAGGGTTTTTCTTAATTTTTTACTATTTTCTACATTGTAGAATAATAGTGAAGACATCAAAACTATGAAATAACACATATGGAATCATGTAGTAACCAAGTGTTAAACAAATCAAAATATATGTTTCAATTTAAGTCCATATTATAGCAAGAACAGCTCAAATAATCAAAGAGAAACAACAGTCCATCATTACTTTAAGACATGAAGGTCAGTCAATACGGAACATTTCAAGAACTTTTCAAGTTCCTTCAAGTGCAGTCGCAAAAACCATCAAGCGCTATGATGAAACTGGCTCAAATGAGGACCGCCACAGGAAAGAAAGACCCATAGTTACCTCTGCTGCAGAGGATAAGTTCATTAGAGTTACCAGCCTCAAAAATTGCAGCCCAAATAAATGCTTCACAGAGTTCAAGTAACAGACACATCTCAACATCAACTGTTCAGAGGAGACTGCGCGAATCAGGCCTTCATTGTCCAATTGCTGCAAAGAAACCGCTACTAAAGGACACCAAGAAGAAGAAGAGACTTGCTTGGGCCAAGAAACACAACCAATGGACATTAGACCGGTGGAAATCTGTCCTTTGGTCTGATGAGTCCAAATTTTAGATTTTTGGTTCCAATCACCGTGTCTTTGTGAGACGCAGAGTAGGTGAACGGATGATCTCCGCATGTATGGTTCCCACCGTGAAGCATGGAGGAGGAGGTGTGATGGTGTGGGGGTGCTTTGCTGGTGACACTGTCAGTGATTTATTTCGAATTCAAGGCACACTTAACCAGCATGGCTACCACAGCATTCTGCAGCGATACACCATCCCATCTGGTTTGCGCTTAGTGGGACTATCATTTGTTTTTCAACAGGACAATGACCCAACACACCTCCAGGCTGTGTAAGGGCTATTCGACCAAGAAGGAGAGTAACGGAGTGCTGCATCTGATGACCTGGCCTCCACAGTCACCTGACATCAACCAAATTGAGATGATTTGGGATGAGTTGGACCGCAGAGTGAAGAAAAAGCAGCCAACAAGCGCTCAGCATATGTGGGAACTCCTTCAAGAATGTTGGAAAAGCATTCCAGGTGAAGCTGGTTGAGAGAATGCCAAGAGTGTACAAAGCTGTTATCAAGGCAAAGGGAGGCTACATTGGAGAATCTGAAATATAATTTGTTTAACACTTTTTTGGTTACTACATGATTCCATATGTGTTATTTCATAGTTTTGATGTCTTCACTATTATTCTACAATGTAGAAAATAGTACAAATAAAGAAAAACCTTTGAATGGGTAGGTGTGTCCAAACCTTTGACTGGTACTGTATATCTGAGTGGGGTGGCAGCGTCTACATAACTGTGCATTGTTGTTACTGTTGCTACCCTGCATCATTAGAGCTAAAAATCCTATCAATGGGTGGACTTTAGACTGTTGGTCTAAGTATTACCACTTAGACAGTTAGCTGCATTTAACAATGTCCAGCTTCGGGGTCAAGGCTAAGGAACATAGCATCAGTCGACAACCCACTTGCAATAGAGCGGTGTTCTTCTGGAAGAGTGTGCAGGAAACTGTTCTGCTCTAATCAGGCCCCAGACACGGAATGGCGGATATGCATAAGCCATTACTAATCCTATTAACATTGCCAAGGCAACCTGACTGGCTCGCCGTTTGGTTTGTGCAGTGTCACAGGAGGAGAGAGAAGGAGGGGACAGAGCTGCAGAGAGAAGTTGACAGAGAGAGAAAGAAATGGAGAGAGAGGTGGCGAGAACAAGAACGAGAATGAGAGAGAAAGAGAGAGAGATGGAGAGCCATGGTGCGTTGTGATGTTGATGAGAAGACAGCAGTGAGGAGCTGGACTGATATGCTATCAGAGAGGATATGATGGAGAGAATGCCATGGGAGAATAGCTGTGTGCTTAATAAGCGTGAATGATGGAGTGTCCTTCTTTAGCAGATTTTCAGTAATCCATCCATCTCTAATATCCCCCTTCAATATTGTCCCTGCTCGCTTGCACACATAACTATGCACACACACACGTGCGCGCACACAAGCTTACACACACTCGCGGACACACAAATCCTAAGTGAGTATGCATGTCTAAAGATGGACAAATAAACACAAATACAGTAGATGACTTAAATACAAACATATAAATCGACACAAACACAAACACAACTACACATGTCGACACTCCAGTCCAGACACTCTTATAAACACGTATCTTACTTACTTACTTAGGCCTTTGTATTCCTTGTGGAACATAGGCCAACACATGTATCATGTTAATCTAGATTTAAACAAATGGATAATCTAAACAGACAGATTGACAGTGCACGTAAAACTAAAATTCCATGGGGAATCACCATGTCCCCTCTGGTTGACTGAAAGGGTCTGTCTGGAAGGGGACAATGGCAGTCATACATTCCAGAGCAGGATGCCATGTGTCCCCTCCAGCCTCCTCCTCCTCCCAGCCCACCTCCCTGTGACCCTTCTAGGACGTTCCACAGGGCCATCCCAGAGGTCAGAGCTTAGAGACAGAGAACTGCACCATATCATTACAGCCACATAGCCACAACTGGACAATGACGACATGCTATGCACTCAAGGGCACCATTCTTCACACATTACAGCCCCAAGCACCAACACACTGACATATCGTTTCCCCTGCCACGCCCGGACAACACATTGAATCACCAACATTGTGGCTGGACATTCCAAAGCAAAGGCCCCCACTTGATCCTACAATGGGTGGAGCTGGACAGTAAACAACAACAATATTGGATACACAAACTCCTCACGTAAGGGGAAGAATTTGTTAGGCCATATTTTCACTTCGAATATCTATTTAATATTCTGCTTGAAGCAAAGGTTTGACTGACGATGGCCCTGGTCTGCACCTATTGACTGACTCTGTGCCCTCCCTCCAAGAGGGAGACTTTAACAACAGGTTGTTGTTTTCCTCTCTTTTTGTCTTTTCACAACTGAATGAGGAATTAGGACACCTGCTGTGGTTGCATAAACAGGTTTGTTCTGTCAAGACAAAATAGTCTGGTGGTAATTGAATAAAAGTGTCTTTAAGCTATTATGTTTGTGTGGCCTCAAAAAATAAGCATTTCCATCTGTATTTGGAACAACTATATCATATACAGCTTTCCTCTGTGGTCCTTTGAAAAACTTGACAAAGACGTGCTTCAGTTTGAGATTGCATTTATGAGCAGGCAGGGCTAGAAAACACTCATTACAATGGCGTTTCTCTATCAAGTTACAAAACTTTAACTTCCACAGAAGTTTCTGGAATTGGATATTCTTTCCACACCACATTATTCTTCACTTCCCACACAGCCAGTGAGCAAGGGGCTGATCAGCTGTCTCCTCTTGGTAGAATGAGTGCCCCACGGACTAATAAAAACCCAGGCAATGGCAGTCAGAAACTACAATAATATACTCAGAGAGCGCCGAGCGGCCAATGGTCTGACACTTCAATTTCCTCCCCAGCGGGAGAGATAGGGAGAACAGAGGTGAGGCATTATATAGTCCACATCACTGGGACAGTCCGGTTAATTTTTTACCCAACACACACCACCGACTGACTGACTTCCAGATTCCATAGACAAGACCATTTCCTTCTGACATCCAGCCCTCCTCCTCCACTCAGAATTCAGATTTTCTTTAGATAAATCTGAATTCTGTTACCCCCCCCCTTCTACAGTCTTTGTGGAGTGTTATATCACAGTGTCTTCAGAAATCACTGTGCGTGCGTGTGTGTGTATGTCTCCCTCCTACCCAATCGCTGGCAGATGTGTAATGGTTTCCCAGTCATATCGTTACCTTTAGATGGAGCTTAATTATTACACAGTAGCAGATGTCTGTCTCCAAATTACATTATCCCTGCAATTATCAGCCTCAGAGGCCAATTTAGGACTGAACACTGCTACCACCTCACACTCATCTCCAGTCTACACTACCTATGCCAGTGTGTGGAGTCCCTCACAGAATGGGCCCATGGCATGAACACATTTGTAGAAGATATTAACAGACATTTACGAAATGATTCCATTGAATTAACTGAAGTTCATTATAATAAGTGCGGTTTTATGTGTATATATGAGGATGTCTTGTGTGTGTGTCTGTGTGTATGTGAGTGTGTGTTTCAATGTGTATGTGTGTGTGTGTGTCTATCTGCATGTGTGTGTGTGTTACTCCACCTGGTCCTCCTCTCCACCTCCCTCCTCGTCGTACTTCAGGATGTTGTCTCTGACGTCGTCCTCCGGGTCAATGAGCAGCTGCTTGGCCTGACGCTCCTTATCACGACGCTTCATCCATACCACAAACAACAACACCAGAACTACAGAAGGAGGGAGGGAGGGAAAGAGTGAGAGAGATCCCATATTACAAAACATAATAACTGACATATTTTGTATACACATGTAATCCAATCCATAATTTAGAGCTTGCCTCGAGCCTGATCTGGGTTATCTTTTGGGTAATCCTGAAATAATCTACTTGTATCTCTTGGGCATGATGTTTAGCTCCCTTCATAATTCCGGTGGCAGTGTTTGGGGATGGCAAGGGATGGCATTTTATCTTGTGTGTGTGTGGTGGGTGGGGTGGTGGGGACACTGGTGTCTGGTGTGTGTGTGTTTGTGTGAGTGTGAGAGTGTGTATGCGCGCGCGAGCATGCGAGAGGGCAGGGTTGCACTCACTGAGGAGGATGATGATGCAGAGCAGGATGGCGATGATGGCGCCCGTGCCCAGCCCTGCGGCGATGATGTGCTGCTGGTCGGTGCAGTCCCCGTTGTGGTCACACTGGCACACCTTGACCCGCAGGTAGGAGGTGTTGGACATGGGCAGGTTGCCAGAGTCAGTGATGATGATGGGGATCTCGTAGATGCCCCTTTCCAGGAAGCCGATCTTCAGGCTCAACTGGGCATAGTCACCTGGGAGAAGGAGGGAGACGGGGGAGAGGGAGGGAGGGAGGGAGGGAGGGAAAGAGACATAAAGGAAGGGAAAGTTCATTACTAATCCCTCCGGACTTAGTCCCGGAGTGTAACTTCTGGGAAAAGAGATACACTACATGGCCAATAGTATGTGGACACAAACATCGAACATCTCGTTCCAAAATCATGGGCATTAATATGTAGTTAGTCCCCCCTTTGCTGCTATAACAGCCTCCACTCTTCTGGGAAGGCTTTCCACTAGATGTTGGAACATTGCTGCGGGGACTTGCTTCCATTCAGCCACAAGCGCATTAGTGAGGTCGGGCACTGATGTTGGGCGATTAGGCCTGGCTCGCAGTCGGCGTTCCAATTCATCCCAAAGGTGTTTGATGGGGTTCAGGTCAGGGCTCTGTGCAGGCCAGTCAAGTTCTTCCACCCCGATCTCGACAAACCATTTCTGTATGGACCTCGCTTTGTGCACGGGCACATTGTCATGCTGAAACAGGAAAGGGCCTTCCCCAAACTGTTGCCACAAAGGTGGAAGCACAGAATCGTCTAGAATGTCATTGTATGTTGTAGAGTTAAGATTTCCCTTCACTGGAACTAAGGGGCCTAGCCAGAACCATGAAAAACAGCCCCAGACCAGATTATTCCTCCTCCAACAAACTTTACAGTTGGCACTATGCATTCGGGCCGGTAGCGTTCTCCTGGCATCCGCCAAACCCAGATTTGTCTGTTGGACTGCCAGATGGTTAAGCGTGATTCATCACTCCAGAGAACGCGTTTCCACAGTTCCAGAGTCCAATGGTATCGAGCTTTACACCACTCCAGCCAACGCTTGGCATTGTGCATGGTGATCTTAGGCTTGTGTGCGGCTGCTCGGCCATGGAAACCCATTTCATGAAGCTCATGACGAACAGTTATTGTGCTGACGTTGCTTCCAGTGGCAGTTTGGAACTTGGTAGTGAGTGTTGCAACCGAGGACAGACCATTTTTACACGCTACACGCTGCAGCACTTGGCGGTCCTGTTCTGTGAGCTTGTGTGGCCTACCACTTCGTGGCTGAGCCGTTGTTGCTCCTAGACGTTTCAACTTCACAATAACAGGACTTACAGTTGACTGGGGCAGCTGAAAGTCACTGAGCTCTTCAGTACGGGCCATTCTACTGCCAATGTTTGTCTATGGCGATTGCATGGCTGTGTGCTCGATTTATACACCTGTCAGCATGGCGGAAATAGCCAAATCCACTAATTTGAAGTAGTGTCCACATGTTTTTGAACAGCATGAATTCCAATACCTGGAAATTGTGTCAGCATATCTAATCCAAAATATGGTCAGGATTTAGATTTTGAGTTTATAAACCCACTGAAGACCTTTTTGATAATGCCGCTTAGGCTAAACCTCCCCCCAGCTCCTATAATCCATATGGCTGTTATCCTATTAAGTTAGTTATTCATTTACTGCGGTTTCCACTCACATCTAATCGCTATCAACGCACAACAAATGAGTAATTCCTCCATTATTTTGTTTGTATAATTAGCATAATCAATTAGCGAGCTGATTGATAAAACAAAGGCCTGTTATTAATCTCTTTTATAATATAGTGTCTTAATATAGGCCTTGTGAGGCACGCACACAGAGCATTGTCTATTGTTATACGCTCGTAGAAAAAAAGGGATCCAAAATGGTTCTTCGGCTGTCCCCATAGCAGAACCCTTTTGGGTTCCATGTAGAACCCTCTGTGGAAAGAACCCTTTTAGGTTCCAGATAGCACCTTTTTTCTAAGAGTGTAGGTCACTGCTCTTGGTCCTATGGAGAGCCAGAAACCTCATGGACATGATGCCCATACCGTACTGCCTCTAAACCAGTGCCAAGCACAAACAGTCCCAAACCATATAGTGTTATTATCACCATCCAAATAACCAGGACCACACAGTACTGGTGGTTCTCCATTCTCGCTGGCAGTTGTAAACCACTGGCAGTTGATTGATGAATGTCCACTCACCTGGTGACCCAGGTCTAAATCAGTCTCTGATTACATGGGAAGAATGAAAACCAGCAGTATTGCCGACCACATCCCTGATCTACAGTGTTTTGCTTGTTTAATTGTTTTTATTGTTGTGTCTTACCACTGAGCCGTGTGATGGTCCAGTTTCTCCTGACGTCTGAGGGCCTGTTGGCCAGCTCGAACGCGAAGGGTCCGGCGTTGGGGTTGAGGTCTCCGTCCAGCGCTGTGATGTTGATGCCGTTGGGCTCGGGTTTCTCGCACATCTCGGTCTCCTGGGGGTAGACGTGGGGCGCATTGTCGTTGATGTCCAGCAGGGAGATCTGCAGGGTGCCTGTACCGCTCGCTGGGGGGACGCCTGGATGGGACATCACACACAGACAGGGAAGGACGCACACACACACACACACATAAACATCTTAGAATACATAATAACGATAAGGGGAAATATACCATTGAAGTGATCTTAATGCATGATGTCTCGCTGCATGTTTGGTAATACATAACGTCCTTATCCTGAGCCTTGTGCTTGGTGCAAAAGTAAGGCAGAGAGGAGCAGCAGCAGCCAGTCTGCAGGGACAGGACCCCTCCAGACTGCATACTGATCTGAGGAGCGGAGCTCCTCTCTCTCCAGGGGCGAGGGTGGGGGATATAATGCAACGTTTGGGGAATGGAGGGAGGAGCAGAGGAGCTGTGCATGTGTGTGTATGTGTGTGAGTGTGTGATCTGAAGAGAGTGTATATTCCTGATGAAGAGGGAGGCCACAGGGTGAGAATACTAAAGCAGACAGACAGAGAAGAGCCCACTGTCGCTGCCTTAGCCCCGGAGACCCAGAGCCTCAGCCCCTCTATGTATTAATGGGGCTAAGAGGCTTTTTTGCCATTCAGGCCACGCTCAAATGAGCTACTCATCTAATCCTGACCTATTAATGCTGAGAAACCTCTTTATTGGGAGAGTTTCTAAGCCTATTGGCCTGTGCTGTGCTCCGTGGAACAGGCTAAACCTGAACAGAGGTAAATCCAGTCAGGGAAAGAGAGAGGAGAGAGGTGAACACGTCCACAGTGTGGTTGGTAGGTCTGGGCTCGCTCTGAAACATTAACTTCGGTTGCTACGTTGGTGTCAGGCACAATGTTAACCTTGAACAAGGCAGCTATGTGTGAGATTTTTGCCTGCTAAAAACAATATTCTCCTAGGCTACTTGGCTATACATCGGGAAGCAGATATTAGCGCCTGGTGGCTAGGCTAAGTACCATTGTCAGATGCCAAGAAGGTGGCGCTGTACATGTTGTCCTTCACGTAGGGCGACTCGCGGTCCAGGACAGCGATGGTTGTGATGCGCCCGGTGTTAGGGTCGATTCTTAGCCAGTTGGCTGGGTCTGAGAGCCTGGAGTATCTGAGAATAGAGAGGACGAAAGAAGATACAAGATGTTCATTCAAACCTTACGTGTTCGTTTATTATTATTATTATTATTATTATTATTTTATTTTATGCAGACTTATACATTCAAGGCTAAAGGTGGTGAACGTTCAACAAAAGAAAGATACGTATCTTACTGAGGATGGGAGTGTTTTTATTGGCATAAGGGCAGTCAGTGATTGAGGAAACTGCATGAAAAGCTTTGTATGAATACAGCTATTTAGTATCATTATTACCTAATGCTTTGCGGCATGAATCTATCAGGGTCCTGTGCTGTGAAGGTGGTCAGTGTAGATTCTGCTAACATCCCCTCCTCCAATTTGATGAGTTTGGGGTTGGGGTCGAAGTAGGGGCTCTCGTTGACATCGATGACCCTGATGGAGACCGTGGCGGTGGACTGGCGAGGGGAGTGGATACCCCGGGCGAGAGACACCTCATTCACCGCTACCACCGTCAACATGTATGTCCTGCTGATCTCATAGTCGATTGGCTGGAGGGAGGAAATGCAACAGTATGTAAGTATGTTCCATGGACTGTAAGGGAATGGATCGATAAAGTATTTATTCTGTTATTTTTTTATCAATAAAGTACTCTTCTTCTTCTAATGCAATGAGGAAAAGAGCCCAGAAGAAGTCAGCCAGGGGATACTGTAGTTAGTTGTACTACTACTGCAGAGAAATTATTATTCAATTACTTTACACACACGCGGTGGTATTTAATTAAACACATGGTATGCACCTCTGTTCTCTCTACTAAAGACGACACTCAGCTTACAAACATACAAGAGCATAATAAACTACTTTTTTGAAAGAGCTGAGTCTTAGCTATTAAAAATAAGTGGCTCCCCTGGGAGATACGGGAGTGGAGGGAAGGGGATTGGGGGGATGGATTAAGTCTGAGGGTGTGGCAGTCTGTCTCACCTTGACAACGGTTACCAGGCCCTCGTTAGTGGTGGGATCGGTTGGCACGGAGAACCTGCCGGTGGGGTCGCCCCCAGTGATCTTGTAGACGGCGTTCCACGCTGGCGTGTTGGGCTGGTCTTTGTCCGTCACCGTCAGGTTGGCCACGATGACATTCACCCGGTTCTCAGGCACCTCTCCAAAGAACTACATGAATAAAAGATGGAGGATGGGACAGAGAGCAGTTACACATAATGCTGCGCCAGCGGAAAACACAGGCTCCGTGCTCCAGCTCTACACATCCAACTCCTAATTTCAAGTAAATAAATGTCCACAGCAACTTATCATGTTATCATCGCCATCTTGGTCTGATAGCAAAACAATACCATTACATTACACAAGGGCCAATGTATCGCTCACAAATACATCAAGCACCTCTCTCTGCTCTGCTCTCTCTGCCTGCCTGATGTACTCAAAGTGTCAGTACTTACATGTGGGTTGTTCCATATGATTTCAATCACTTTTTGGATGCACCCCTTTTGATTTGAATGAACCTTTTTATACATATTTGCCCATAGTAGAAGTGGTCAGAAAGTAACTTTTTGGACCT
This sequence comes from Coregonus lavaretus, assembly GCF_964263955.1. Classification (NCBI taxonomy): domain Eukaryota; kingdom Metazoa; phylum Chordata; class Actinopteri; order Salmoniformes; family Salmonidae; genus Coregonus; species Coregonus lavaretus. The sequence continues at coordinate 21,844,203 of NC_140006.1, read as the reverse complement.
GAATGCCGAAACATTTAGGCAATAGATGTGCTCAAAGTTGACCCGGTTTGCATACCCCACCCTATCATGAGACATCCAGTCCTTCATCACTGGAAAGTATGAATGGTTAAGTTTGATATCATTTAAAAAGCTTACAAACAGGGTTGTACAACTATTTTATAATTTCTTGAAAATAAATGTTTGAATAACAATTATGTAATTTTTTTGCCTTTAACGTCAATTATCTAAAAACGCGTAAACTGCTATATAATTATTTATTTCGCATTTGTTGTAACTTAGACCCTATTTTACATAATCTGAGGTATTTGTGTTGTGCCCGTCATCGGTTGAGACACAACCTGCTCTGCCTGGTTCTTTACAGTGCTATGACTGGGCACAGAGTGAATCACACAGTGTGGTGTAATGCAGAGATGTGAAGCTATGTTCTTTCTTACCATCTCGGCAGTGAACTCTGGTGGGTTGTCGTTGATGTCGGTCACTTTGATGACGGCCGTGGCAGTGTTGGACAGGCCGTACATGGGGTTGCCCTCCATGTCTGTGGCCTGGATGATCAACGTGTACTGAGGCACTTTCTGCATGAAAAAAAATAAAGAAAACAGACATGTTGAAAAATAATCCACACCTAAACCTTTTGTTGAGCCTTGTGTACAGTATAAATTGGATCTTACATAAACCAAAATAATGATCCTTGTAAATTTCTCTCCCATTATTTTTTCCCCAATTCTCCTCTTAACCCGCTAGCTTTCAAACCACAACGAGGAATCCTAGTTATTCTCACAATGATCAAGTCTACATCAATTCCCTGTAGAGAGAGAAAGGAACAATAGAAGTCAGCTTGCTGTGGGAGTGCAACACTTCCACTCTGTGTAGCATCATGGTGCACGATGGGTAATCCCACTGTAACAAATGACTCCCTTCACATTAAAAGCTACTCAGGCGACGGACCAGTTCCTAGGTAATGAGAATCGGGCAAATTACTTTCATGGTGGCAAATGCTGTACATATAACAGCAGCCATGAGGCAAACTTGATTGAGTGGGCCAGCTATCCATATTGCCTTCGCCAGAATTGCACCAATTGGCTTTGTTTTTTCCCTTCGACTTATATATTTATTCCGTAATTTTTCCCCTCCGTCTTCCTTCCAGTAAAAGCAAGGCCATCGCCATGCAATTAAATAGGAGTGTTACCATTAACAGCAATGGGGAGAGAAACATTTAGCTGCTCAATGATGCATGTTGCGTCCATGTTAGAGTAAATAAGTACGAAGCGGGTGATGAGTCAATTTCTGGGCTTCGTTGGTAAAATGGTAATCGGGCATACTTAGCAAACTTCATTAGTTTTGAGACACACTAAAGATTATCAGCAGCAAAAACAACTCAAAACTTTGCGGTTCTGTTTGTCTGCAATCTACAGCTCATTTAGGTAAACAAAGGAAAATATATCTTGATGTATGCGAGTTAGCGGAACGCCAAGCAGTGAAGGAGGAGCACATATGAATGAATGTGATAATGGGACTGTAACTTTAATGCTACTGCAATGGGATTTAATAGGTGAGCACACACACACAAACTGCTGTATTGCGTACCTCTCTGTCCAGGCCGGCTGCGACGGTAATAATGCCTCCTGTCTTGTTGTTAATGGTGAACATGTTGGATGTCGGGCTCTCGGGATTCTGGGATACGATCTTGTAGCGCAGCATCCCATTGGCTGTTTTGGGGTCGTCTTTGTCAACAGACGTTACTGTCATAACAAAGGTCCCTGAGAAATGACAAGAGAGACAGAAGATGCAAATAGGGAATTTAACAAGGACCTTTAAAAAGGTATAACCTTGTTTTATTTCAGTACTGCATTTAATTGATCTAATACAGTCATTACACTAATGTTACTTCCCTACTATGAGGATCCACTGACTAACATGGAGCATAGTCGAAACACAGCCTAAATAAAAGCTTTGGCTTCGTCTGAAATGTTGACAATGCACTTCCACAAGAGAATACTTACTATTGGCAGAGATCTTATCCATATCGAACCACAGCCAAATTAACAAAATGATTACCCCTGTGATTCATCAATGCCGTTTGATGTAGTAATAGTCTAGTGGCACAGTGGGCCAGAGGCTGGAAGGTTAGTCTGGGCTCCTACCTGGTTTGGAGCCTTCGGGAACGGTGCCGTTCCAGATCTGATGGATGAACTCTGGCCGGTTGTCGTTCATGTCAATCACATTGATCACAATGTCGATGGGGCTCTCTACCTGGTTACCATTCAGATCCACAGCATGGGCTCTCAGCTGTAGGGAGACACCAGGGAGATATCAGCACTCAGCTGGTTGTGGTGGACACACATGCATACGCACGCACACATCCACGCATATACTTATTCATCCAGGCATACCATAACCAGAAAACAGAAAACATACCAAATTCATAGCAATGTAAGAACCATAAGCTAACACACTCCAATTTGCCAAAGCAGAACTTTGGCATTGTGATGGCTCTCTCCCTTACCTCTTTCCAGTTCTCTCAGATAAAAATAATGAGCCCAGAAATGTGCCTTTCAATTCTGTTAATGTTTGTTTCTTCACAGCGCAGCGCTTCCACCGATGCCCACTCCATTATCCAATTTACTGCTTTTACTGTCTGCCCACAGTCTAATACAAGTCTCACCCTGAATCAAATCAATAGCATTGGTTGCTAGACATATCACAACTCCCAAACAATGACCACTGACGTTTAATTAAATAGTTATGAGTGGGTCATGATATCCCTGGAGGTTATCATTACTTGTAAAATAGCTGCTTCTTTAAACAAATGCATTCACACGTTGAATCTTTCAAATTCTCAGACGGATAAGTCAGAGTTCCGGAATGCCTCCCAAACCCCCCAACCCCCCAACCCTCTCTAGTGTACACTATTGAGGAGTGTTTGGACTACCAAGGGACCTTGAACACATGCCATTCAGCCTCCTGGAATGTACAGAATGTATGTATAAGCCAAATAGGACGCATACTGTACATCTCGATAAAGAGGGCTTAATGCTTGGTACTCTGTTTAGAAACCTTTTACTGTGTCACGACTTCCTCCGAGGCTGCCTCCTTTCCTTGTTCGGGCAGGCTTCGGCGTTCGTCGTCTTCTAGCCACTGTCGCTCCTCATCTCATCATTCCATTTGTTTTGTCTTGTTTATTACACACACCTGGTTCATATCCCCTCATCAGTACCTGTATAAGTGTTCCCTCTGCACCCTTGTCTTTGTGTGTGATTGTTTATTGTGGAGGAGAGAGAAGCTCGGTGGAGCTCCGTGTATTTTGTATCGCCGGGAATATTCCCCGTGTGCCTTGTATTTTCCAGTGCGCCTGTTTTGCGCACTGGAGTGTTTTTACGCATTACTGCGTAACTCTGTGGTTCCGAATAAATCCTCTTATGCTGTGATTTACCCTCCTGCGCCTGACCAAAATCACCTCATCACATACTGTAAACGCTTGGAATGTCTGCTCTGTTGCTCCTATTCACTGCACAGGTTGCATGGTCAAGTTACTCTCTCTTTCATGGAGAAAAGTCAATACAGTCAAACACACATCACTTTAGGTCATGCTGGGCCAAGGAAGGCTTGAGATTAATAGGACCTGCACACACTATTACTCCACCATACATTTATTTGCCTAGAAAATAACAACGTTTCGATCCAAAGTGGATCTTGACTTGACAGTGTGCGTGGTCCTAGTCATCTCCTCTCTCTCACGTAGGCCCATGTGTGTGTGTGTGAGAGACTTACGTGGAAGTTGGATATGTGTTCTCTGTCCAGGGGTTTCATGACAGACAGCTCTCCGGAGATGGGGTGGATTATGAAGATGCCGGTGGGCGGCTGGTCAGCTCCGGGTCCGGTCACACTGTACCTCAGGGAGCGGTTCTTGTCATTGTCCGACCGGATCTGTTTCAGAACCCGGAAGTAGGTTGGTTAAATGATGATCAATACTCAATTGTAGGTATATATACTGTTCAGAATTCTACTTCAAATAATAATGTCATGGCGGGGTATATATCGGTGTGTGTGTGTGCCCTGGAGTCCCGTTGGTGAGTGGTACAGACAGATCTTCCTCCCTTGCGTGTGTGTGTATTAGTGATGGGGGAACAATCGATACAGTTACATATCGGGATATTATTTTTGACGACATATCGTATCGTATAATTTTGACAATATCACAATATTATGTTTGCGTTAATTGGTTGTATCTGCACCAAAACTCCAGTATTTTTCCGTCATAGCTTGTTCTCCATCTGCGGTTTTTTTCAACACTTTTATTTCCATGACTGATCAAAACTCGTTTCTCATGGCTCTCTCGTGTCCCTCTACAGTAGACATATGGTGAGCAATATGTTTGGACCATGGAATCACAATAATATCACAGTATTTAATCGCAATACATATCGAATTGTGAGAATCGCAATACATATCGTATCAGCACCTAAGTATTGTGATAATATCGTATCGTGAGGTCGCTGGCAATTCCCAGCCCTAGTGTGACATTTATTTGTCAACAATCTACACAAAATACACTGTAATGTCAACGTTTTCTTTAATAAATAAAACATTCACAACAAAAATATAGTTGTTCAGCCTATTTGTTAAGGCAAGCCTAAATTAGTTCAGGAGTTAAATTTGTCTTAAGAAAATCACATAATAAGTTTAATGGACTCACTCTGTGTGAAATAGTAGGGGTTAACATACATTTTTTAACTACTAACTCTTCCTCTGTCCCCATGCATACATACATTTCGAGCACAGACTCAACAACAAAGACCAGGGAGCTTTTCGAAAGCCTCATAAAGAAAGGCAGTGATCGGTAGATGGGTAACAATAACAAATCAGACATTGAATATCTCTTTAAGCATGATCAAGTTAATAATTATGCTGTGGATTATATATTAAACCACCCAGACACATCAAAGATACAGTCATCTTTCTGAACTGAGCTGCAAGACAGGAATGAAACTGCTCAGGGATGTTACCATGAGGCCATTGGTGATATTAAAACAGTTCAATGTCTGTGATGGTAGAAAACTGAGGATGGATCAACAACATTGTAGTGACTCCACAATAACGACATAAATGACAGAATGAAAAGAAGAATACAACTATACAGCAAAAAAACAACAAAGGAATACACTTTTTGGCCTAAATGCAAAGCCTTATGTTTGGGGTAAATCCAACACAACACATCACTGAGTAACTGCCTCCTTATTTTCAAGCATGGTGGTGGCTGCATCATGGTATGGGTATGCTTGACATCGGCAAATACTTGGAAGTTTTTCAGGATAAAAATACATGGGATGGAGCTAAGAAAAGGCAAAATCCTAGAGGAAAACCTGCTTCAGTCTGCCATACACCAGAGTCTGGGAGAGGAATTCACCTTTCAGCAGGTCAATAACCAGGCCAAATGTACGCTGGAGTTGCTTACCAAGAAGGCAGTGAATGTTCCTGAGTGGCCAAGTTACAGTTTTGACTTAAAACTGCTTGAAAATCTATTGGAATACTTTAAAATTGCTATCTTGACAGAGCTTGAAGACTTTTGAAAATAATAATGGGTAAATATTGCACAATCCAGGTGTGCAAAGCTCTTATAGACTTACCTAAGAAGATTCACAGCTGTAATCGATGCCAAATGTGTTTCTAACATGTATTGACTCAAGAAGCTGAATACTATGCAACGACTATATTTTAGTTATTCAATTTCTATTCATCTTTAAAAAATGTTAGAATCTTTCTTCCACTTTGACATTACAGAATATTTTGTGTAGATTGTTGACAAAAAAATGACAAGTAAATACATTTTAATCCCACTTTGTAACACAATAAAATGTGAAGAAATCCAAGGGGTCTGAATACTTTTGCAAGGCTATGTGAGTGTGATATATTTGACCCTCTGTGTCTTCACTGTCCTGTCTATCTCTACCCATAAGCCTGGGTATCCATGGTGTGTTTGCATAGTGCCTGGTGCCTCACCCTTATGCCATCCATTAGACTCAGCAACATCCCCACCCCCTAATGCCCTTGGATTAAATATAATACATACAGACGTCATATACTGGACTTAGCACTCAGTCAGGAACCAGTAAGCTTACGTTGAGAAAGGATCTACTTCTTAACTGACATGAGAAAGATTGCCAGTCCTTCATCATTCACATCCACCCACCCACTGCTATGGAGAGAGGTTGTGTTTGTGTGTTTGTGTGTGTGTGTGTGTGTGTGTGTGTGTGTGTAGAAGGTAAATGGATGGGCTGGGAGTGTCCTTGAGCCCATGATAAAGGGAAGATAGTATCTCAACGGGGAAACAGGCCAATGGAGGGCTCTTTGTAATATTCACTGAGGTCTCTAACGCTACATCATACCAGGTTACATTCATATTTTTCATTGTGAAACAAACAAGAAATGAGACAAAAAAACAGAAAACATGAGCGTGCATAACTATTCACTCCCCAAAAGTCAATACTTTGTAGAGCCACCTTTTGCAGCAATTACAGCTGCAAATCTCTTGGGGTATGTCTCTATAAGCTTGGCACATCTAGCCACTGGGATTTTTGCCCATTCTTCAAGGCAAAACTGCTCCAGCTCCTTCAAGTTAGATGGGTTCCGTTGGTGTACCGCAATCTTTAAGTCATTCCACAGATTCTCAATTGGATTGAGGTCTGGGCTTTGACTAGGCCATTCCAAGATATTTAAATGTTTCCCCTTAAACCACTCAAGTGTTGCTTTAGCAGTATGCTTAGGGTCATTGTCCTGCTAGAAGGTGAACCTTCGTCCCAGTCTCAACTCTCTGGAAGACTGAAACAGGTTTCCTTCAAGAATTTCACTGTATTTAGCACCATCCATCATTTCTTCAATTCTGACCAGTTTCCCAGTCCCTGCCGATGAAAAACATCCCCACAGCATGATGCTGCCAGCACCATGCTTCACTGTGGGGATTGTGTTCTCGGGGTGATGAGAGGTGTTGGGTTTGCGCCAGACATAGCGTTTTTCTTGATGGCCAAAAAGCTCAATTTTAGTCTCATCTGACCAGAGCATCTTCTTCCATATGTTTGGGGAGTCTCCCACATGGCTTTTGGCGAACACCAAATGTGTTTGCTTATTTTTTTCTTTAAGCAATGGCTTTTTTCTGGCCACTCTTCCGTAAAGCCCAGCTCTGTGGAGTGTACGGCTTAAAGTGGTCCTATGGACAGATACTCCAATCTCCGCTTTGGAGCTTTGCAGCTCCTTCAGGGTTATCTTTGGTCTCTTTGTTGCCTCTCTGATTAATGCCCTCCTTGCCTGGTCCATGAGTTTTGGTGGGCGGCCCTCTCTTGGCAGGTTTGTTGTGGTGCCATATTCGTTCCATTTTTTAATAATGGATTTAATGGTGCTCCGTGGGATGTTCAAAGTTTCAAATATTTTTTATAACCCAACCCTGATCTGTACTTCTCCACAACTTTGTCCCTGACATGCTTGGAGAGCTCCTTGGTCTTCATGGTGCCACTTGCTTGGTGGTGCCCCTTGCTTAGTGGTGTTGCAGACTCTGGGGCCTTTCAGAACAGGTGTATATATACTGAGATCATGTGACAGCTCATGTGACACTTAGATTGCCCACATGTGGACTTTATTTAAGTAATTATGTGACTTCTGAAGGTAATTGGTTGCACCAGATCTTATTTAGGGGCTTCATAGCAAAGGGGGTGAATACATTTGCACGCACCACTTTTCCATTGTTTATTTTTTAGAATTCTTTGAAACAAGTAATTTTTTTCATTTCACTTCACCAATTAGGACTATTTTGTGTATGTCCATTACATTAAATCCAAATAAAAATCTATTTCAATTACAGGTTGTAATGCAACAAAATAAGAAAAACGCCAAGGGGGATGAATACTTTTGCAAGGCACTGTAGAACCATGAAGCTCAGATCAGAGCAATTTCCTTTGAGATTGTGGATATCTGGTGTGTGTGTGTGTGTGTGTGTGTGTGTGTGTGTGTGTGTGTGTGTGTGTGTGTGTGTGTGTGTGTGTGTGTGTGTGTGTGTGTGTGTGTGTGCAACATCTTACCCGGACCAGGTCCTGGGGGAACTCTCCTCTGGAGTTCTCGGGGACGTTGATTGGGGGGATGACCCAGTCTCTCTTCATGCGTTTGAGCTGGCCCACGGAGCTGCTGTCTGTCTGCCGCGATGGGAACCAGATCTCCTGGAGACCCTGGGACAGAGTTGGGGGAGCTTGGATGTCCTGGGCCTGAAGGAGAGAAATAACGTCAGGTTACTAACTGGACACATCTAAAAAACAATGGAAACTTCAGATAGACATTGAAAACAACATAACCGGACACATCTAGAAACCAATGGCTTTAGGTAGACTGTTCATACAGTAGCCACAAGACAAATTGTCTTTAACTACCAATGATGTGACGGAAAGAATTCAAGAGAATCTAAATTCCTGCCTGACCTAAAACTGTTTTTGTAATATCATTAAATTATACCCGCTAGATGACCAAATGTAAGAGCTTTTGGGGGGCTTTTTGATGTGGTCACATTATATTTTAGGATCCATTTTGTCTTTGAGAATTCAGTGAAGGTTAACATTGCCTCCATATGTGTGATGATGTGTTTGGACAGCCTCTCTTCCAGGCTTTCAGTGAGAAACATGGCTGGGAATGAGAGTAGTGTTTGAGATGCTTTGTTGAGGATAGTACTGCAGCCCTTCAGTTAGCTTTAAATCACAGACCTCCTCTCATGTCCTGATAAAAGCATGAATCATCTCCTGATAAAAGCATGCTCACACACACACACACACACACACACACACACACACACACACACACACACACACACACACACATACACCCACACACACACACACACACACACACACAGAAAGGCTTCTAAAATGGATGTGCCATCCTCCCTTGGCTGTAATGAATGTGATTTGAAACAAAGGAGGATGGTACCTGCAAGCCAGACTCTAAATACCCAGATGGCTCCAATTGCCTATGCTGTTCCACAGAGAGAGACTGTTGGGAGAGAGACTGAAGTAGCGCCAGAGAAGTCACAATAACCTTGAACGCTCCATGGTAAAATGAAAACAAGACGCCGGCAAACTTAGGTAGTCAAAGTCAGTGAATGACAGATGCAATTTCCCTACTGCACAACAGTCATGCCTCAGAAAGTCCCTTATTTACTCTCTCTCCTCCGTCTGTAATTACTGATCGCCAATTCGTTACACAGTATCCCAAGTACTGAAACTAGCCGAAAGTTCTCTGTGCCAACAGCTAAATGAATGACTTTTTTGCCTTACAACACGAGCCCCATCCCACGCCACCTCGGCACGCATGCCGCCCCTCCCTGACGATCTGCGGAGCTGTCGGAGCATCTCTACTAATCATGTTTGAAATCCGATTATGCTGCTTTCACACATTTGAAATGCAGAGAGGCAAGCGGACAGATAGCGGGGAACATGCTTCAGAAATATCTATTACCCTATTAAACTGAAGGAGAAAGTGGGAGCTGTAATTATTTGTGACCTGGCGTCTGGAATGATGAATGGTGTGGAGGGTTTGCTTAGAAGCCTTAGCCCCAACACACATCTATCTATCTCTGGAGTGTACTGCAGGTCTCTCTGCACCCTGTCGGAGTTTACCCAACTCCAACTTCTGACTGTGTGTGTGTGTGTGTGTGTGTTGTTATAGACAAGTACAACATCACCCTCTCTAAGGGTGGGTCTTGGTTTTCAGCCTGACTCTTTTGGTGATGTTGATGGTAGTGGCAGGGGAGGTCACTTTGATGTTAATGAGCCAATTGTTACTTCTTCATTGATTAACACTAGAACCACTAAAGCAGTCATTTTGACTGCTCATGAATTTATATATTTTATTACTCTGCCATTTTTAAAGTCATGCCCCACTCTGTCCTTGACTTTTCCTAAATAAGTCTATATAACACACTGCCGTTGTTAGAATCATAATATCACAAACAGAATTGGAGTTATAACCATTTTTAGGAGGGCGTGTCATTATTTGAATGGTTTTCTCCTTTGACCAACAGTAGGGCCTGCGCCGCTCATTCTCCCAACATGGGACAGTGCAGAGGCCAGTTGATAATCACCCCGATAATTGCCTCGAAACTGAACCTAAACTATACCGGACCTAATTTCACACATATAACAACAGATGAAATATATGAAATAAAGTATGATGGGGGAGAAAGGGGGAGCATGGGTTAGTTGATGAGTGAGGGGAAGTGGATAACGCATAATTATGTAATCACCAATTGTGAATTAATAACAGGGCGGGCCATTCTATTGTATTGGTATATTATAATTATAATCAAAAAATGGTATGTACCCTATATCAGTCGACCAAATCCAAGCAGTCTTAGCAGTCTACTCTGGCCTACTTGTAGTACACAGTGAGAGCCTGCGTAATTTACAATGGCAAGAAGACCAAGACGAATGGATGCACATGCTGCTTTCGAGCTGCTAGAAGATCTGAAGGAAAACGACTCAGAGGGTGGGGAAGAAATAAATGATGACATCTCTGATGATTATTCTTCTGATTCTGAGCCTCTACAGAATGGTACCCACTGAGCAGGTGCCCGCGCCGCCACCACCAAATGAAACGGTAAGACGGGAGAAAGGAAGTGATGACACCGTTTGGGAAATGATCCACATCGGGCAGCAGGTGAGCGAGTGTCGGAGAATGTGGTGATGAGGCTTGTGGAACCTTACGTTGGCAAGGGGAGAAATGTCACCATGGACAATTTCTTCACTTAACTGTCATTGGTGAACAAGACGCTTGCAAATAAAACAAGCCTAGTCGGCACCATGAACAAAGCGAGACGGGAGCTCCCTCCCTTTGTGCAAAATAAGATCCTACACAGCCGTTGTAATCCACAACGGTGCTGAAGAATGACAAGACAACACTTACACTATACCAACGCAAGGCAATAAAGAATGTTTCTGTCATGAGCACCATGCATCCGACGGTTGCCATCGACAGGGACACAAAGAGAAAAACTGATACTATTACGCACTACAACCAAAGGTATGTCAACATTACATAATAGACATCGCCATATATATATATATATATATATATATATATATACGGTGCCTTCGGAAAGTATTCAAACACCTTGACTTTTTCATCACTTTGGTACGTTACAGCCTTATTCTAAAATGAATAAAATATATTTTTTTCATCATCAATCTAAACACAATACCCCATAATGACAAAGCGAAAACATTTTTTTAGAATATTTAGCAAATGTATTAAAAACAAAAAACAGAAATACCTTATTTACATAAGTATTCAGACAATTTGCTATGAGACTCAAAATTGCGCTCAGGTGCATCCTGTTTCCATTGATCATCCTTGAGATGTTTCTACAACTTGATTGGAGTCCACCTGTGGTAAATTCAATTAATTGGACATGATTTCGAAAGGCACACACCTGTCTATATAAGGTCTCACAGTTGACAGTGCATGTCAGAGCAAAAACCAAGCCATGTGGTCGAAGGAATTGTCCGTAGAGCTCCGAGACAGGATTGTGTCTAGGCACAGATCTGGGGAAGGGTACCAAAAAATTTCTGTAGCATTGAAGGTCCCCAAGAACACAGTGGCCTCCATCATTCTTAAATGGAAGAAGTTTGGAACCACAATGACTCTTCCAAGAGCTGGCTGCCCAGCCAAACTGAGCATTCGGGGGAGAAGGGCCTTGGTCAGTGAGGTGACCAAGAACCTGATGGTCACTCTGACAGAGCTCCAGACTTCCTCTGTGGAGATTGGAGAACCTTCCAGAAGGACAACCATCTCTGCAGCACTCCACCAATCAGGCCTTTATGGTAGAGTGGCCAGACGGAAGCCACTCCTCAGTAAAAGGTACATGACAGCCCGCTTGGATTTTGCCAAAAGGCACCTAAAGGACTCTCAGACCATGAGAAACAAGATTCTTTGGTATGATGAAACCAAGATTGAGCTCTTTGGCCTGAATGCCAAGCGTCATGTCTGGAGGAAACCAGGCACCATCCCTACGGTGAAGTATGGTGGTGGCAGTATCATGGTGTGGGGATGTTTTTCAGCAGCAGGGACTGGGAGACTAGTCAGGAACGAGGGAAAGATGAATGGAGCAAAGTATAGAGAGATCCTTGATGAAAACCTGCTCCAGAGCGCTCAGGACCTCAGACTGGGGCGAAGGTTCACCTTCCAATAGGACAATGATCCTAAGCACACAGCCAAGACAACGCAGTAGTGGGTTCGGGACAAGTCTCTGAATGTGGCCCAGCCAAAGCCCGGACTTGAACCCGATCGAACATCTCTGGAGGGACCTGAAAATAGCTGTGCAGCAACGCTCCCCATCCAACCTGACAGAGCTTGAGTGTATCTGCAGAGAAGAATGGGAGAAACTCCCCGAATACAGGTGTGCCATACCCAAGAAGACTCTAGGCTGTAATCGCTGCCAAAGGTGCTTCACCAAAGTAGTAGTAAAGGGTCTGAATACTTATGTAAATGTGATATTTCAGTTTTATTTAAAAATAATATATATATATACAAAAACAGCTGTCATTATGGGGTATTGTGTGTAAACAATTTAATCCATTTGAGAATAAGGCTGTAACATAACAAAATGTGGAAAAAGTTAAGGGGTCTGAATACTTTCCGAATGCACTTATGCAATGCATTATGGTCTTCTGTAAAACACTTGTTTTTTTTTCCTAATGTTTTCTACTCTATTCTGTTCCGCAGGTTGGTGTGGATGTTTTGGATCAGATGGCACAGCTGTACGCTGTGAAAGGAGTCACCCGCCACTGGCCTGTTGCTGTGTTCTACAACATTCTTGACTTGGCTGCTATCAACGCACACGTGTTGTTCGAGCAGTGCATGGACAACACCATGCCCAGGAAAGACTTCATCATGAGTCTAGTATACGGGCTACATGAGCGACATATGAGGGCGAAGACAATATGAGGGCCAAGACAGCAGCAAAGATTCCACGTGAGCCTTTGCGCGAGGCAGATTGCGCACAGCTCCTGGGGAGGAGACAGTGCCAGGTGGCCAGATGCACAAAGAACAGAACCCAAGACACCTGTGTCACCTGCAAGCGACGTGTTTGTGGGAAGTGTGTCAAGCAAGTGAAAGTGGCGAAGATTTGTGTGGACTGTTAGTACAAGGGATAACCGCTAAATAAAATCCAACTAATGCCATTACGTGAAAAACGCAGATCATTACATTTTAGTCATTTAGCAGACGCTCTTATCCAGAGCAACTTTCAGTTAGTGAGTGCATACATTTTTTCATACTGGTCCCCCGTGGGAATCGAACCCACAACCCTGGCATTGCAAGCGCCATGCTCTACCAACTGAGCTACGTGTAAGCACGAGCTGACAATAACTGACTATTTTTGACTGCAGTCATATCGACACTTATATTCATAATCTTTTCCAGATTTTCACTATTTATCAAGCACACTTGGCGCTTATAATGATGTTTAGGCTACTGTTTTCATCATTTGACCGCGTGTTTTGCTGACCATGCATCAGCCTTTGTGGTTGGGGTATTTCGTAAAGAAAATAAAATATATAAAAAGAAGCTGTTACCGTGTTCCAACACACAGGGGCACAACTTTCACTGGGGACGGGGGGGACATGTCCAACACACAGGGGCACATTCTGAAATTACATTGTTGTCCCCTCCTGTTTTATCATTGGAACGTGATACAAAACGAGGCAACGGTGTGCTTTAGGACCATGCGGACCCCTCTGAGCAGTCGGGTAGGCTGTTTGTAGTGTTTATCCGACTGGGGGAAAAAAACATATATATATATATATATATATATATATATATATTATGTCCCCCCCACTTCTAAAACCAAAGTTGCACCCCTACCTACACATATGGTTTCTGTTTCATAGTTGTAACAAAGGCACTCCAGGAATGAAATGTATTGAACAGTTGAATTTTGGTGTGTTTTTTGTTGTTGTTATGTTTCTGTCACGGTTTCGGCCGAGGCGGCTCCTCCTCCTTGTTCGGGCAGGTTTCGCCGGTCGTCGTCTCCGGAGTACTAGCTGCCACCGCTCTATGTTTCTTGTTTGATTGGTTTTGTCTGTTAGTCACACCTGTTTTGTGTTATGTCTCATTTAGCACCCTATTTAGTTTCCTTGTTGTTAGTTTAGTGTTGTGTGTAATTGTTCGTGTCGTGTTGTTGCGCTACCCGTGTCGGTACGCTATTTTCTTAGCTTCCTCCTTGTGTTTAGGAGAGTATTTTCGCACCTGTGTGTGCGCTCGCTTATTTACGCCTGTGTGCGTCCCTTTGCCTCCGGGCTGTTTGGATTATTTTTGTGTGCTCTAGTAAAGTCTTGTTGGACTTATCCTCTGCTTCCTGCGCCTGATTCTACACCACACCAATCCACAGCAACGTGACAGAATTACACACCTCACATGGAATCAGCAGGAGCACCCGTCGACATCATGGAGGAGCGTCTCCTTGGTCAAGAGCACCGAATCAACCAGATCGGGCACGCCTTGGAGGGCGTCATGGACACCCTTCGTCGATGGGAAACCAGCGGGGTTCCCACAGCCCCACCTATCGCACCATCACCACCGGACAGCCAGCCCGTCCATCGACCGGAACCCAGTGGGATTCGGCTCTCGCTCCCGAGGGCGTACGACGGCACCGCTGCCGGGTGTCAGGGGTTCCTCTTACAAGTGGAGCTCTACCTTGCCACCATACACCCGGCGCCCTCGGGATACGAGAGCGTTTCCGCACTCATCTCCTGTCTCACCGGCAAGGCGTTGGAGTGGGCCAACGCCGAATGGAGGGGAATAGACGCCGCCACAGTCACCTATGCGGAGTTCTACCGCCGCTTCCGTGCAGTCTTCGACCATCCACCAGAGGGGAAGGCGGCGGGGGAGCGTCTATTCCACCTCCGACAGGGGATGAGGAGCGCTCAAGAGTTTGCGCTGGAGTTCCGGACTCTAGCGGCTGATGCTGGGTGGAATGAGAGGGCCCTCATAGACCACTTTAGATGTAGCCTTCGGGAGGACGTCCGCAGGGAGTTAGCATGCAGGGACACTACACTAACATTTGACCAGCTGGTGGACATGGCCATTCGACTGGACACCCTGCTTGCGACCCGCGGACGTCCCAGGTGGGGGCCTCCCATTCCACCCTCCAGCGCCTCCGAGCAGAGTCCGATGGAGCTTGGAGGTGCTGGCGCTAGAGGGAGAAGAGGTAGGAGCCCGAGGGGGGCAGTCTCCTGCACCAAGTGTGGCCGCGGAGGGCACACCGCGGCTAGGTGCTGGGGAGGGTCCCCTGGTGAGGGAGATGGCAGGTCATACAGTGGGGAGTCCTCCCAGGTGAGTAGGCGCCCTACTTACCCAGAGCTTTCTGTCGTACACATTACATTACCTGTTTGTTTCCCACAGGTTGCACCTCGTTCCCAGCATAAGGCGCTAGTCGATTCAGGCGCAGCTGGGAATTTTGTAGATCGGAAATTCTGTGTTAAGTTAGGGATTCCCCTCCTTCCAGTCGAAAAGCCCTTTCCTGTACATGCCTTAGATAGTCGTCCGTTAGGATCTGGGTTGATTGGGGAGGTCACAGCGCCACTTAGGATGATGACGCAGGGGGGTCATGAGGAGACGATTCAACTCTATCTGATCGACTCTCCTGCGTATCCGGTGGTACTGGGGCTTCCCTGGTTGATTACCCATGATCCTACTATTTCGTGGCGAGAGAAAGGGTGGTCTGCTCAGTGTGAGGGGTTATGTCTGGGTGTTTCCGTAGGGGCGACCTCGGTGGAGAGTCCGAACCAGATGCCAGCACTGCACATTCCTCCTGAGTATGAGGATTTGGCGCTCGTGTTTAGTAAGACCAGAGCGGCACGGTTGCCACCTCATAGACAGGGGGATTGTGCGATAGACCTCCAGACAGGAGCCGCGCTTCCGCGGAGCCATGTGTATCCTTTGTCACAGGAGGAGAAAAGGGCAATGGAAACTTACATTGCCGAGTCTCTGAGACAGGGATACATACGGTCCTCCACTTCTCCCGCGTCCTCGAGCTTCTTTTTTGTGAAGAAAAAGGATGGAGGTTTGCGTCCGTGTATTGATTACCGCGGTCTCAATCAGGTAACTGTGAAATATAGTTATCCACTCCCGCTGATTGGGACCATGACGGAGTCATTACACGGGGCACGGTTCTTCACAAAATTGGACCTCAGGAGCGCATATAACTTGGTGCGCATTAGGGAGGGCGATGAGTGGAAGACAGCATTTAGTACTACCTCCGGCCATTACGAGTATCTCGTCATGCCATATGGGTTAATGAATGCTCCATCAGTCTTCCAATCGTTTGTAGATGAAATTTTCCGGGACATGCAGGCGCAGGGAGTAGTGGTGTACATAGATGATATTCTTGTGTACAGTTCTACTCGGGCCGAGCATGTAGCCCTGGTGCGCAGGGTATTGAGGAGACTGTTGGAGCATGACCTGTATGTCAAAGCCGAGAAATGTCTGTTCTTTCAGGAGTCAGTTTCCTTTTTGGGTTACCAGTTGTCTGCGTCAGGGGTGAGAATGGAGGTGGACCGAGTGGCAGCCGTGCGTAATTGGCAAACCCCAACTACGGTTAAAGAGGTGCAGCGGTTCTTGGGTTTTGCGAATTACTACCGGAGGTTTATCCGGGGTTTTGGACAGGTGGCAGCTCCCATAACGTCTCTTCTGAAGGGGGGTCCGGTGCGCTTGCAGTGGTCGGCTGAGGCGGACAGGGCCTTTGGGAGACTGAAGGACCTGTTTACCTCGGCTCCGGTGTTGGCGCACCCGGATCCCACTTTACCCTTCCAAGTTGAGGTGGACGCGCCTGAGGCCGGTATCGGGGCAGTTCTTTCTCAACGATCCGGTACACCACCTAAGCTCCGCCCCTGTGCTTTTTATTCTAAGAAGCTCAGTCCGGCGGAGCGGAATTATGACGTAGGGGACAGGGAGCTGTTAGCCGTAGTACAGGCCCTAAAGGTGTGGAGGCATTGGCTTGAGGGGGCTCAGCACCCTTTCCTCATTCTGACCGACCATCGTAACCTGGAATACATTCGGGCAGCTAGGAGACTGAATCCTCGCCAGGCTCGATGGACTATGTTTCTCGCCCGGTTTGTGTTCAAGATCACTTACATCCCTGGGTCCCAGAACGGGAAGGCAGATGCTCTGTCCCGTCGGTATGACACGGAGGAGAGGTGCGTGGAGTCCATTCCCATACTACCGGAGTCTTGTCTGGTGGCACCGGTGGTGTGGGAGGTCGATGCGGAGATCGAGCGGGCGTTACGCACCGACCCTAGTCCTCCACAGTGTCCGGTGGGTCGGGCGTACGTCCCGCTCGAGGTCCGGGATCGGCTGATTTATTGGGCTCACACGTCCCCCTCCTCTGGACATCCAGGTATTGGCCGGACAGTGCACTGCCTTAGTACGAAGTACTGGTGGCCAACGTTAGCCAGGGATGTGAGGGTTTATGTCTCCTCCTGCTCAGTGTGTGCCCAGTGTAAGGCGCCCAGACACTTGCCCAGGGGTAAATTACAGCCCCTGCCCGTTCCACAACGACCCTGGTCTCACCTCTCGGTGGATTTTGTTACCGATCTTCCCTCCTCACAGGGGAATACCACCATCCTGGTCGTTGTGGATCGGTTCTCGAAGGCCTGTCGTCTCCTTCCCATGCCGGGTCTTCCTACTGCCCTACAGACCGCTGAGGCTCTATTTACTCACGTCTTCCGGCATTACGGGGTGCCCGAGGATATAGTGTCCGATCGAGGCCCCCAGTTTACCTCCAGAGTCTGGAGAGCATTTATGGAACGTTTGGGGGTCTCGGTGAGCCTTACCTCGGGTTACCACCCGGAGAGTAATGGGCAGGTCGAACGAGTCAACCAGGATGTGGGTAGGTTTCTGAGGTCATATTGTCAGGGCCGGCCGGAGGAGTGGGCGAGATATGTGCCCTGGGCCGAGATGGCACAGAACTCTCTCCGCCACTCCTCCATGAGACTAACCCCTTTCCAGAGTGTGTTAGGGTACCAGCCGGTTCTGGCACCGTGGCATGAGAGCCAGATCGAGGCCCCCGCTGTGGATGAGTGGGTGCGGCGCTCGGAGGAGACGTGGAACGCTGCACACGTCCATCTGCAGCGTGCCATACGTCGACAGAAGACGAGCGCCGACCTACACCGCAGTGAGGGGCCAGTGTACGCACCTGGAGATCGAGTCTGGCTCTCAACCAGAAACCTGCCCCTCCGCCTGCCCTGCCGGAAGCTGGGTCGGCGGTTTGTGGGGCCTTTTAAAGTCCTGAGGAGATTGAACGAGGTGTGTTACAGGTTAGAACTACCTATTGATTACAAGAATATTAACCCCTCGTTCCATGTGTCTTTCCTCAGGCCGGTGGTAGCTGGTCCACTCCAGGACTTTGAGATTGAGGAGACTCCTCCGCCCCCGTTGGACATCGAGGGGGCTCCGGCGTACACTGTTCGGACCATCCTGGATTCGAGACGCTGGATGGGGGGTCTCCAATATCTCGTGGAGTGGGAAGGGTACGGTCCGGAGGAGCGGTGCTGGGTGCCAAGGAGGGACATTCTGGATCCGTCCCTGATGACCGAATTCCATCGTGGTCATCCTACGCGCCCTGCTCCGCGTCCTCCTGGTCGTCCCCGAGGCCGGAGGCGGCGCGCGGCTGGAGCCGCACGTCAAGGGGGGGGTACTGTCACGGTTTCGGCCGAGGCGGCTCCTCCTCCTTGTTCGGGCAGGTTTCGCCGGTCGTCGTCTCCGGAGTACTAGCTGCCACCGCTCTATGTTTCTTGTTTGATTGGTTTTGTCTGTTAGTCACACCTGTTTTGTGTTATGTCTCATTTAGCACCCTATTTAGTTTCCTTGTTGTTAGTTTAGTGTTGTGTGTAATTGTTCGTGTCGTGTTGTTGCGCTACCCGTGTCGGTACGCTATTTTCTTAGCTTCCTCCTTGTGTTTAGGAGAGTATTTTCGCACCTGTGTGTGCGCTCGCTTATTTACGCCTGTGTGCGTCCCTTTGCCTCCGGGCTGTTTGGATTATTTTTGTGTGCTCTAGTAAAGTCTTGTTGGACTTATCCTCTGCTTCCTGCGCCTGATTCTACACCACACCAATCCACAGCAACGTGACAGTTTCTTTTACATACAGCCTACAGTAACATAAACTAATTAAAATGCTATTTTGTTATTTGAAATGGGGGAAAAAATAATATTCTAATGTTACACCTTCATGAACACAACCAAATAATGATTTTAGTGATTGCATATATTAAACGTATTTATTACACTGTTAGAATGTTGCAGTCAGAATTACAGCTAGTTAGCTTGAAGGGGGGTCCCTCAAGGCCCAGCGGTCCTAGTGTAAAAACATTCCCCCAGGGCCGATGCATTCGCAGCGCTCGCTAATATAGCATCTAATCGCTGATGTAATTAAGGATCACATGATGATGATTCATGACAGCCATTGCATTGGAGAGATAACCACATAACCAGATAACCACACATGGCCCAATAAACTGGTGAGATAGAATATAGAAGTCAATCAGAGATTTGATTACTACCATGTCATCAAGGCCAAAGCCACAACTGTCAATACAGTTCAGTCAATCACATTGACAAACACCACTGACATTGACATCAATTGTCAATCAGAGACTAGGCCCACCCTTCTAAAAAGCACATGCTTACCCATTTGGGTCTGCTTATTTCTAGTTAAAAGCTACTGTGGCCAAGCCCCTTGTTTATCTGCCCTGGACATGTGCATTTCTCTTTAAATGAGCAACACGGGTGACTAATTATGTCATTAGAATCACATACCTGCAGGAGTCACTATGGTAAATGAGCATCAGTGGCTAACGATGCTGTTTTCAAAACCATCGCTAAATCATCCCCTGTAGAATTTTAAACCTCCGCTGCTGCACTCACACTAACTAGACATAACTCTCAACAGTTTTAATCTGGAGGCTTATAAAAGAAGGCACTCGCCTTTTATGTGGTGGTTTCGGAGAGGTGCTTTTGAAATGGGCTGCTTGTGTAGCTAATTTGACCTGTATATGACTGGAGGAAGAGACAATGTATTTTCAGACGGTGTCTTTGTTGAACAAAGAGGCTCATTGTACTGTACTTAGAGGCATTCATTAACAATGAAAGTCCACAACGTAAGATCAGACAACGCTGACTTCAATAATTCAACCTAAAACAGCTCACTCACACCGGTGCAAATTGGGTTGAGAGAGAGAGAAAGAGAGAGAGGGCTGAAAGAGAGAGCAAGAGAGAGAGAGAGAGAGAGAGAGAGAGAGAGAGAGAGAGAGAGAGAGAGAGAAAGAGAGAGAGAGAGAGAGAGAAAGCCTCCCAAAGAGCTTAAATGTGAGTCTGTGCTGTCTTGCCAATTAACACCATTCCAGCTAACGAGAAAGAAAGACTGTCACAGATTATGGCAGTTCAATTGAACAGGAATACATAATCGAGTACTGAGTATGAGGTGAAAAATACAAACACAGCCGTTTGAGTCTCGTTTCTCCTCATCTCCCTGTTCTCTCTCTCTCCGTCACACACTTGATTACATCACCACATCACACGGCCACTCTCATCTACAGCCAATCACAATGTTGACTAATGAGCACATGGTCAAGCGTTAGCGATGTCTGTCAAGCCCAGCGGAACACTGACTGAATGGCGGCTCTTTAAAGCCTAGAGATAGATGATGTCTGTCCTTTGAATCACATTTACATAAGTATTCAGACACTCAGTACTTTGTTGAAGCACCTTTGGCAGCGATTACAGCCTCGAGTCTTCTTGGGTATGACGTTACAAGCTTGGACACCTGTATTTGGGGAGTTTTTCCCATTCTTCTCTGGAGATCCTCTCAAGCTTTGTCAGTTTGGATGGGGAGCGTCGCTGCACAGCGGACATTCCGGACATTCAGAGACTTGTCCCAAAGCCACTCCTGCGTTGTCTTGGCTGTGTGCGTGGGGTTGTTGTCCTGTTGGAAGGTGAACCTTCGCCCCAGTCTGAGGTCCTGAGCGCTCTGGAGCAGATTTCATCAAGGATCTGTCTGTACTTCGCTCCGTTCATCTTTCCCTCGATCCTGACTAGTCTCCCAGTCCCTGCCGCTGAAAAACATCCCCACAGCATGACGCTGCCACCAACATGCTTCACCGTAGGGATGATGCCAGGTTTCCTCCAGACATGACGCTTGGCATTCAGGCCAAAGAGTTCAATCTTGGTTTCATCATACCAGAGAATCTTGTTTCTCATGGTCTGAGAGTCCTTTAGGTGCCTTTTGGCAAAATCCAAGCGGGCTGTCATGTACCTTTTACTGAGGAGTGGCTTCCGTCTGGCCACTCTACCATAAAGGCCTGATTGGTGGAGTGCTGCAGAGATGGTTGTCCTTCTGGAATGTTCTCCCATCTCCACAGAGGAACTCTGGAGCTCTGTCAGAGTGACCATCGGGTTCTTGGTCACCTCCCTGACCAAGGCCCTTCTCCCTTGATTGCTCAGTTTGGTCGGGCGGCCAGCTCTAGGAAGAGTCTTGGTGCTTCCAAACTTCTTCCATTTAAGAATGATAGAGGTCACTGTGTTCTTGGTGACCTTCAATGCTGCAGACATTTTTTTGGTACCCTTCCCCAGATCTGTGCTTCGACACAATCCTGTCTCGGAGCTCGATGGACAATTCCTTCGACCTCATGTCTTGGTTTTTGCCCTGGCATGCACTGTCAACTGTGGGGCCTTATAAAGACAGGTGTGTGCCTTTCCAAATCACATTCAATCAATTGAATTTACCACAGGTGGACTCCAATTAAGTTGTAGAAACATCTCAAGGATGATCAATGGAAACAGGATACACCTGAGCTCAATTTCGAGTCTCATAAAAAAGGGTCTGAATACTTATGTAAATAGGGTATTTCTGTTTTTTTATTTTTAATACATTTGCAAAAATTTATAAAAACCTGTTTTTGCTTTGTCATTATGGGGTATTGTGTGTAGATTGATGAGGACATTTTTTTATTGAATACATTTGAGAATAAGGCTGTAACATAACAAAATGTGGAAAAAGGGAAGGGGTCTGTCCCCTCCCCTAATTGAAGTAAACTAATGGACAACAACACTTAGGCTTCAAGTTATCTTTAGTTTTTAGTTCCATCCTTCAGCTACACTCAACCCCTCCCAACTATCTCTTAAGACCATCCAGTTTTTATTTCTATTTGCCATATATTTTTCAATTGTGCTGTGATGTTTCTACAGATTGTAAATGAAGGATAAACATTATTATATTATTGATCGATTGACTATGACCTTTCAGATCACCCAGCAGTGCTATTTGCAGAGTTAACTCCAGGTAAATGCTGCAATTCTTCAGCTATTCCTGAACCTTCGACCAAAAACAAGCTACATATGGACTGTACCAAAACATTACGTTTTAATTAGCGAGCATCCATTCAGTCTCCCGGAACATCTGCTACAATTTAGGGAACAAATCATCTGTTTATGCTCCAGCGTGGCTAATGAGCGGAATTGGATGCAACGGCGGTATCCGAATTGAAACATTCCACATTCCACAATGCTACCGGAAGTCACAAATAAACAATAAATATTAGAGAGAGAGGGGGTAGGAGGGAGGATGCATGTGGAGGTGTTGGACGTACCTGCTGAATCTGGCCTACAGGGGGCGTCAGTCTCACTTGGGTCTGCCATTGCTGCTGATTGGTCTCGTCCCTGGCTACGATCACTAGGGGCACTGCCCGGAGGGTGGACAAGGTCAAAGGCCTGAGGGCGTAGACGACCCCGTCAGCATCTATCCGGAAGTTGGACGGGTTACTGCACTCGAACCGCACCAGCCCACCTTGGCCGCAGTTCACAAACTTCACTGTAAGAGAGGGAGAGGGGAAACAGAACATGAGATTGAAGCTGAGGCAACCAGGGAGAGAGAGACAGAAAGACAGCAAATAGACACTCACACAGACAGACGGACATCCAGACTTCTCCCACACCACTCACAGACTGTGTGGTATAGTCCACAAAGGTTCTCCAATTCCTCCTAAAACTCATGCATAATTTATGTCAAGCTGCGCCCTAAAGGTATTGTTCAAAACAGGTGTGGTAGAGAGAGGGAAGGAGAAAGAGAGAGAGAAAAGAGAAAAGTAAAGAAAGCAAAAGGGGAGATGTGCACCCCTGAAGGGCACTTGCTGAATGTGAGTCTGTTAGATGACTGAATGTAATGTAAATGTTGAGAGGCTTCACCGCAAATAGATTGTATGTTTTAATATTCCCAAAAAAGAAGAAGAAATAAGAAGAGGAAAAAGAAAGAAAGCTAAAATACCAAAACATTGCATTTTAAAACTGTTGTGCCAATTAGACTTTGGCTAAATGAACTGTTGTGTCTGGGTAAATAGAAGCATCAGCTTCAATAAATAAGATAATAATTATTTAAATGGGTTCTAGACTTTTTCCTTATTGCTTTTAGCTCAAGTCGTTGCACGGTAGCTTTTTCCCCAATGACAAAAGCGGATGCTTCGCCGTGGTCGGCTAGCGATCCCAACTCTCAGGGAGTGAGAAGTGTGTGATGTTTATTTCATAAGTGAGTACACATACACACATACACGTACACACACACACACACACACACACACACAGCTGCAGTGACACACACATACATGGCTCCGGGGAGCTCTAGTACACAGTCCCAGAGCGCTTCAGTGGCAGTGGTCTGACATCGGTTCATGTTACAGGTGAGTGACAGTGCATCTCAAACACCCCACCTGCACACACACACACAGACTCACGTACACAAAAATCTATGCACACGCACACACACATACACATACACACACACTTCAATATTCCAGTACCTATTCAGTGCCTCCTGACAGCTCTGTTTTCTGTAGCGGTGATAGAGAACAGAACACAGCCTACAGATAATTCTGAAACTCCTTCAAGCTAAAGAGATAAGACGTAAAGATATCACTTCTATGGAGGCTGTGCCGATGCCATTTTGAATTATTAAACCAGATGTGGAATGACTTTACAAAAGCCTTGAAGAAGGGCATCTAATCTCCCATTCTTGTGTTACCTTGATGACAGAGAGAGCTATAGAGAGCTGTGACTTCAGAGGGTCTTTACGTTGGAGGCACAGCAGTGTGAGGTAACGCGTCACATGTGGAGGGAGGGAGGCTGAGCCCTGGCTCTGAACAGGAACTAAGGTTTAACCCCAGGCCCTATTGACTGGGTGCTGTGCAAGGATGTTGGTGTAAAAAGCTAGGTGCTACTATTTTTATTTTGCACACTCGCACAAACACACACACATACAGTACACACACACACTGAAATACAATTCACTACCTACTAATAACCTTTCTGTGACATAGAGAATTAACACTGTCTTGCTAGTTGAACTAAAGCCTTTTGTTTTCGCTTGCTTCCGGCTCTCAACATAATACACAAAATGTACCAGTTCCTTTCTATTCCAGAACATAAAGCACAATGGCTAAACCACCACAGCAGGAGATAGAGCAATTTTCCCAATGGCAAAGTATTGTGAAATTCTGAAAATTGGGCAAAGCATAAAGAGAGGGGAAAAAAACATTCGCTTAGTCAGACTGATGATTTTCACAGTGGACACAAAGGTATCCAGTGGAGTGTACCTTACCGAATTAACCACCATGTCCTCGCCAAAAGCGGACAGAAATACAGGCTTTTTTTTTTAAGGACATAATGTTCACATCTTTTTCAAAAACCTGAAAACAGAGGTGAGGAGAGAGAGACCTAGAGATAAGCCGAGAGAAGAGAAAAAAAAAAAGAGGGTTAAAATTAATAAATACTGTACAAGCACCTAGTCCTGTTGGGAGAAACATTTGAAAGGACCCTGGATGCAACCCATTACATTGTGCTAGACAGATAAAGCATCGCATCTGCCAACAAAGCCACAGCACGGTACACTGGTCTGCTGCTCCTGAGGAATTGCCATTCATCTAAATATTGATGAAAAGCACACATAGGTGTCTCAGAGAGTGGCTCAGCATTGTGGGGGGAAAAAGCAAAGAGTAAACACTCTATGTAATGAAGATATACAAGATACAACGGGAGGAGAATCTATACTGGAACCAAACGCACCACAGGCCTATATATTGACCATCTGCACACTGCACAGAGCTTTTGTTCAAGCATCCTCATCCAATTAGTTTTAAAAAAATCTTTGAACCTGGAAAAGCAGACTTCAGAGCGCTAAGTGACCTTGGTTAGCTGAAGGTGTTTCCTTCCAGCCATCCGTCTGTAATTTCAAAGCCTTCAGGCAATCAACTCAACAGCAGTAGTCCGGCTGATGCTCAGACACATAGGCAGAATACAGAGAGAAGTGTCAGAATGGCTCAGCTCACAATGACAGCTTCTCGAAGGTCTGCTGAGTGGATGAGACTTGAGAGACATAACATACTGTATCATTAAAGGGAGAGGTGAGACAATCTAATTCACACGCTCTATTGCTAATGAGATATATTGATTGGCTCGCTGAAACGCTCTGTTTGTTGTGGTCTATAGGATCAAAGAGATGATAAGAACATGATTAGTGTTAATATTGCTTCATCTTAATGATCATTTATGGGGCTGGTCCTGGCTAGCTGCTGAGCTGAGCCTGGTCGGTCGCTCCCAATTTAATTACAAACAAGGCTGCAATGTTGCACCCTGTGTGTGTGAGGATGTACAGTGTGTGTGTGTCTGGGTGTGTGTAATACCATGGGTTAGCCCAGTGTTTCCCAAACTCGGTCCTGGGGACCCCAAAGGGTGCACGTTTTGGTTTTTGCCCTAAAGCTTGATGATTAGTTGATTATTTGAATAAGCTGTGTAGTGCTAGGGCAAAAACCAAAATGTTGGGACCCTTGGGGCCCCGAGGACCGAGTTTGGGAAACCCTGGGTTAGCCTGTATTTGACTGCAGTAGTTTCCCTGTGAGCCTTTGTGGCACTGAGGCCTGTTGTTGGGATGCTGAGCTCTAGTTCTCTAGCTCAGTCTGAGATTTGGCCATGTGAACACCTCTGGGAGGCCCTTCAGCAACCAGGCGCCATGGCAATCGCTGTGCAAATTCCCAGCAGGCAGCACAAATTCCAATAATAATGAATGGGGATGTCCAGCATGAGTCTATTCATTTATCAGCCCGAAGCTCCCATAGCCTATAGGAGACAGGAGCAGCATTTACTAACCCTGGATGTTCCAGTTTATCTATATCTAGATTTATCGGCTCCCCGAGGTATAACGAAACTTAAAGAGATCCTCGCTGACAACACCACCACCACCACGCCCTATTAGACATGTCGTCATGGCCACAGGGCCAGGGAGATAAAGGTCTTTGGTTTGGACAGAAACGCCGATGCAGCAGAGAGAGGGGTATATACTGCTGCTGCTGGGGGGGAAGAAAACAGGCCAGTCAGCAGAAAGGCCAGTCCAACTAATGCCCCACGCCGGGGCCCAAAATTACCTCCGACTCAACGAGCCCATTCACAGGCTTATAGAAACCCCCGCAGCTGACTAGCAACACACAAAAAAAAAACAGCTAACCTCCTCAAAGTGCCACTCTTTTGTCTGTCTCCATCACGTGGTGCTGCTAACAGACTGGCACAAATACAGAGAGGAGACAGAGAGAGGAGACAGAGAGAGAGAGAGAGAGAGAGAGAGAGAGAGAGAGAGAGAGAGAGAGAGAGAGAGATAGAGAGAGAGAGAGAGCGAGAGAGCGAGAGAGAGATACATCATTTGCTTAATTTGCAGCGTCCCAGAGAACTGTCACACGGGACAGCCGTTTTTTTAAGACTTAAAATATCTAATTCTCATGCAGCCTACCTCACAGTGGGAACATATAACGAGGTCGTCTGTGGTAGCCTAACGTCGAGACAGTACATAAAATGTTCCATAGTTTATATCTTTTTATGCCTGTCTGCCAATCCAGTATAGTGGCACTAAGTTAGTAAAAAGCCGGTCCCTGTAATGTGCTGTAAATGTGGCAAGACTGAGCACCACGTCATTTAGTTTGTCCTCCAGCTGGTGATGTCACTGACAGGCATAAAATACTCAGCATAGGTGTTTCATCAGTCGCCTGGCAGAAATGCAGACCCCGGCGAATGCTCCAAAGGCAATCCAAGCGGGCAAATGCCAGGACGCCACTGATAAAAATGCATTTTCACGAACACAGATCACCAAATCTAGTTCATGCTCTAACTCTGGGCCTAGCTGGCTGCATTGGAGATGAGACAATGCAATATATCACATAGGCTCCAAATGAGCTGTGCTCAGTGGAACATCCATGCAAGAGGACGTTGTTTACAAGATGGTGGCTAAGCTGAAACTCAGCCAGGTCACACGCCGGTGCCTCAATTAAAGTGCTAAGAAAGCCACTCTATAGAAAAATGAAATGGTGTCTAAATGAATAAATGGCAATTTGAGATCTAGTTTGAGATCACAAAACATCTATTTTCTGAAATGAAATTAGGACTTTCTGCTATTGCACCCTTCACAATATTATGTCCTATAATTGTCAAATTATTATATAAAAAGTGAAAGGAACACCATACTGATGCTTTTAAAGTATCATAACTTGATACTACCCATACATATGCATGCCTGTGTACATCATTCCCCTGTAGGTGGTGTTTAAGCTTTTACTCTGAGTAAATGTTCTAAACCCTCAAGGTTAATAAGGCATTTTAGCTGGTTAGCCTATAGCTTCTTTTGTCAAACCTTTTTTTCCATCTTAAGAATCTAAAACCCATTCATTCTGCAGAGATTAGGCTCTAGCAGCAATGTCCTTGCGCTGAGTATAAGGGAACTCTTGAGGGAAAGTAAACAGTTTACAGTTGATGTCTGGATGTTGGAATGACAAGGCTGGGCTTTGCCAGACCGGGCCTTGCTTGAAGGGGTTTTACTAATGCAAAGCACTTCAAACACCACAGAGAGCCATGTGTTTAAGGCTCTGCCTAAAATATGTACAGGATTTGCATGAAAGAAACATGGAGAAATGTCGACTTGCCCCACTAATTTCTGCAAAATAAACTTGTGAAGAAGGAAAAGGCTATCAAAGTCACACAGGCTACGCTATAGGCAGCAGCCTTACTTATGGTGACCAACTCCCACGACAATTATGTGTTATTGCAGAAGACGTTGCCCCCTCCTGAAACTGAGGCTTCAATTAAAGGATGAAAACACACTACCAAATTGCATTGATACCACCTTTCTTTACCATGCACGCCCACACTGGCACAAACACACACAGAGACACAACCAGCACAAGCAGCATCATCATAGCAGCTAGCAGCAATATCCTATGCAGGTCCCTTTCAATCTCAGATAGACTGACCTATGGGTTCTCTGGATATGCTAAACGGACCCCTTGCCCTGAGGGAATAAAACAGTCTTGTTCCATAAATGAGATTCTCTCCTGTTCTCCTTTCTCTTTACACTTAGCATTTCTCTCACGTCAGCACATGACCATTTGCTCTCCCGGGGGCCAGCGGGCTTGTCTGACAGTCATTGTATTGGGAGGACAATAACAAGGTAAGCAGATCGACTCCCCGCCAGTGCCCAACAGTCACCTCCATTTCCTTCACAGAGAGGGAGATGCAGCTAGCTTCTCTGGATCTGGCCCATTAAGGTACAAAGGCCCTGTGTTGTTTGGTCGAACCTGGAAAATTAGCCTTAGCTATCTCCATTGGGTTATCATCATCAAATAAGGGCCTTTCATTCTCATTTCATTCTCATTGACTTGGGGTGTTTTTCTGTACGGTATCAGAAGGATGTTAGCTGTTGTGTGCTAATTGCTGTGTTCTATCGCTAGAATGTAGAAATTAGCCTTAGTCATCTCCTTGTTAGGTTTATCATCATATGAGGACCTCTTATTATGAAGGCTGAAGAGCTTTTGAAGAGCTTTTAGTAACTGAATGAAATGCTGCCTCTTAGCTGCTGTTAGAGGAAGAATGTTCTGAAAGGTCTAAACGGGTTAGTGTGAAAAGAGATACCACATATTCAGATGTTCAATAGTCTTTGTTGGGTAAATGAGATGATTCTAGTGTGTTTTTGGTGTCACAGGAGCCTAGCCTAGCGTCTAGCTGGATTACTGTGTCATTGGAGCCAAGAGCTGATAACGGCTAAGCTACATCCTTCTTTACTTATCAGCAACATAGCTACTGGGATTTGGGTTCTGCGAGCAGAGCGATCAGGACAGCCACTTGATATAGCGTCTCAGGCTTTAGGAGGGTATTAAACTGATTAACAGGGTGTCAAATAGCTCTCTACAGCTCTTTATGAAGACTTTAGCATAGCTAGCTACAAGCTAACTCCATGCTAATACATACAGGTGAATAGAGAGTATCAGATCAACATGATAATATGATATTCATTTGAACTGCTAGGGAGCTAACACTTCTTAACACTGTCTTTCACTCTGCTTAGTAGTGTCCTGAGTTTCTTCTGACCACGTGAAACGGTCATATCATGTGTTGAAGGAAAAATACCCACTTCTTTGAAGGAGATCACCAGCAGCAGCACATAACCTCGAGCATATTTCACACCTTCTTCACTTTCTCTGAGATCAAAGGGAGATAATGAAAACCTATTTCTTTGAAGAATTAACATTTTCGTTTTAACTGTAAAACCTTGATGGGGCTAACGGAGGGGTCAGTGTGTGTGTCCATATAAAACCGTTGTAACCTCTCCTCCTCCCGTTGGGATCTGACTGTAGTTGGCTGGGCTGGCAATGCCCAGACTCCTCCGGACAACGTTAAACCAACGTTTTTTGAAATAAAACAGTTGAACTTTGTGTCTATAACAGACGTCCTTTAACCTCACCCTCCCCCTCTCATAAAGGTCATTCAATTTTAATTGTGCTCTTCCCTTGGTCAATTTTAAACTGCTGAATTTTTATTTTTTTTCCCCCCACTTTTATTTAACCAGGTAAGCCAGTTGAGAACAAGTTCTCATTTACAACTGCGACCTGGCCAAGATAAAGCAAAACAGTGCGATAAAAACAACAACAGAGTTACATATGGAATAAACAAAACGTACAGTCAATAACACAATAGAAAATCTATATACAGTTTGTGCAAAAGTAGTAAGTTATGGAGGTAAGGCAATAAATAGGCCATAGTGCAAAATAATTACAATTTAGTATTAACACTGGAGTGATATATGTGCAGAAGATGATGTGCAAATAGAGATACTGGGGTGCAAATGAGCAAAATAAATAACAATGTAAATAACAATATGGGGATGAGGTAGTTGGGGGGACTAATTACAGATGGGCTGTGTACAGGTGCAGTGATCGGTAAGCTGCTCTGACAACTGATGCTTAAAGTTAGTGAGGGAGATAAGTGTCTCCAGCTTCAGAGATCTTTGCAGTTCGTTCCAGTCATTTGCAGCAGAGAACTGGAAGGAATGGCGGCCAAAGGAGGTGTTGGCTTTGGGGATGACCAGTGAGATATACCTGCTGGAACGCATACTACGGGTGGGTGTTGCTATGGTGACCAATGATCTAAGATAAGGCGGGGACTTGCCTAGAAGTGATTTATAGATGACCTGGAGCCAGTGGGTTTGGCAACGAATATGTAGTGAGGGCTAGCCAACGAGAGCATACAGGTCACAATGGTGGGTAGTATATGGGACTTTGGTGACAAAACGGATGGCACTGTGATAGACTACATCCAATTTGCTGAGTAGAGTGTTGGAAGCTATTTTGTAAATGACATCGCCGAAGTCAAGGATCGGTAGGATAGTCAGTTTTACGAGGGCATGTTTAGCAGCATGAGTGAAGGAGGCTTTGTTGCGAAATAGGGAGCCAATTCTAGATTTAACTTTGGATTGGAGATGCTTAATGTGAGTCTGGAAGGAGAGTTTATGGTCTAACCAGACACCTAGGTATTTGTAGTTGTCCACATATTCTAAGTCAGACCTACCGAGAGTAGTGATTCTAGTCGGGTGGGTGGGTGCAAGCAGCGTTCGATTGAAGAGCATGCATTTAGTTTTAGTAGCGTTTAAGAGCAGTTGGAGGCCACGGAAGGAGTGTTGTATGGCATTGAAGCTCGTTTGGAGGTTTGTTAACACAGTGTCCAGTGAAGGGCCAGATGTAAACAAAATGGTGTCGTCTGCGTAGAGGTGGATCTGAGAGTCACCAGCAGCAAGAGCGACATCATTGATATACACAGAGAATAGAGTCGGCCCGAGAATTGAACCCTGTGGCACCCCCATAGAGACTGCCAGAGGTCCAGACAACAGGCCCTACAATTTGACACATTGAACTCTATCTGAGAAGTAGTTGGTGAACCAGGCGAGGCAGTCATTTGAGAAACCAAGGCTATTTAGTCTGCCAATAAGAATGCGGTGATTGACAGAGTCAAAAGCCTTGGCCAGGTCGATGAAGACGGCTGCACAGTACTGTCCTTTATCGATCGCGGTTATTATATCGTTTAGGACCTTGAGCGTGGCTGAGGTGCACCCACGACAAGCTCGGAAACCAGATTGCATAGCGTAGAAGGTACGGTGGGATTCGAAATGGTCAGTGATCTGTTTGTTAACTTGGCTTTCAAATTTTCGAAAGAAAGGGTCCAGATTGTCTAGCCCAGCTGATTTGTAGGGGTCCAGATTTAGCAGCGCTTTCAGGACATCAGCTATCTAAATTTGTGTGAAGGAGAAGCGGGGGGGGGGCATGGGCAAGTTGCAGCAGAGGGTGCAGAGCTGGTGGCCGGGGTAGGGGTAGCCAGGTGGAAAGCATGGCCAGCCGTAGCAAAATACTTATTGAAATTCTTGATTATCGTAGATTTATCAGTGGTGACAGTGTTTCCTAGCCTCAGTGCAGTGGGTAGCTGGGAGGAGGCGCTATTTTTCTCCATGGACTTTACAGTATCCCAAATCTTTTTGGAGTTAGGGCTACAGGATGGGCAAGTTGCAGCAGAGGGTGCAGAGCTGGTGGCCGGGGTAGGGGTAGCCAGGTGGAAAGCATGGCCAGCCGTAGCAAAATACTTATTGAAATTCTTGATTATCGTAGATTTATCAGTGGTGACAGTGTTTCCTAGCCTCAGTGCAGTGGGTAGCTGGGAGGAGGCGCTATTTTTCTCCATGGACTTTACAGTATCCCAAATCTTTTTGGAGTTAGGGCTACAGGATGCACATTTCTGTTTGAAAAAGCTAGCCTTTGCTTTCCTAACTGATTGTGTATATTGGTTCCTGACTTCCCTGAACAGTTGCATATCGCGGGGGCTGTTCGATGCTAATGCAGTACGCCACAGGATGTTTTTGTGCTGGTCAAGGGCAGTCAAGTCTGGGGTGAACCAGGGGCTATATCTGTTCTTAGTTCTGCATTTTTTGAATGGGGCATGCTTATTTATTCAAAAGCACTTTTGAAGAACATCCAGGCATCCTCTACTGACGGAATGAGGTCAATGTCGCTGAAGTGTTTTAGGGAGCGTTTGACAGTGACCCATTACGGACGCAGGCAATGAGGCAGTGATCTCTGAGATCCTGGTTGAAGACAGCGGAGGTGTATTTAGAGGGTAAATTAGTCAGGATGATATCTATGAGGGTGCCCATGTTTACGGATTTAGGGTTGTACCTGGTAGGTTCCTTGATAATTTGTGTGAGATTGAGGGCATCTAGTTTAGATTGTAGGACGGCCGGGGTGTTAAGCATATCCCAGTTAGATCACCAAACAGTACAAACTCTGAGGATAGATGGGGGGCAAGCAATTCACATATGGTGTCCAGGGCACAACTGGAGGCTGAGGGGGGTCTGTAGCAAGCGGCAACAGTGAGAGACTTATTTCTGGAAAGGTGGATTTTTAGAAGTAGAAGCTCAAACTGTTTGGGCACAGACCTGGATAGTATGATAGAGCTCTGCAGGCTCTGGTACATCTCTACAGTAGGTTGCATCTCCGCCCCCTTTGGCAGTTCTATCTAGACGGAAAATGTTGTAGTTCGGGATGGAAATTTCTGCATTTTTGGTGGCCTTCCTAAGCCAATATTCAGACACTGCTAGAACATCAGGGTTAGCAGAGTGTGCTAACGCAGTGAATAACTCAAACTTGGGGAGGAGGCTTCTGATGTTAACATGCAAGAAACCAAGGCTTTTACGGTTACAGAAGTCAACAAATGATAGCACCTGGGGGGTAGGAGTGATACTGGGGGCTACAGGGCTTGGGTTAACATCTACATCACCAGAGGAACAGAGGAGGAATGGAATAAGGATACGGCTAAAGGCTTTAAGAACTGGTCTTTTAGTGCGTTGGGTACAGAGAATAAAAGGGGCAGATTTCCGGGCGTTGTAGAATAGATTCAGGGCATTATGTAAAGACAAGGATATGGAAGGATATGAGTACAGTGGAGGTACACCTAAGCTGTCACGCCCTGGCTCTGGGGACTCTTATATGTTGAGCCAGGGTGTGGAGTTTCTATGTGTTATTTTCTATGTTGTGTTCTAGTTCGTGTTTTCTATGTTGGCCAGGGTGGTTCCCAATCAGAGGCAGCTGATTCTCGTTGTCTCTGATTGGGACCCGTACTTAGGCAGCCTTTTGGCACTAGTTTATTGTGGGATCTTGTTCCGGAAGGTTTGTGTATTTAACCTAGGACTTCACGTATCGTTTATTGTTTTGGGTCGTTGTGTGTACACTAATAAAAGTATGTACGCCTATCACGCTGCGCCTTGGTCCGCTTCATCATCCTGTAACGATCGTGACAGAAGCATTGGGTAACTATGAAAGAGATAGCATCACTGGAGGTACCGATTGAGCCGGTCTCCGCGTGTATGTGGGGTGGGACAAAGGAGCTCTCTGAGGCTGGTTGAGCGGGACTGGGGGTTCTACAGTGAAATTGTATAATAAGAACTAACCCAAATAGCAATAGGCTAGGCATATTGACATGGGAGAGAGCCATAACGCAATCACAGGTGTTATTCGAGAGGGCTAAGACAACAACTGGTAATGGCGACAAAAGTTTGGGCTGAGGCTAAACAGATAAACAGGATGGGGTACCGTGTAAAGGAACAGTCCAGCAGGCATTAGCTGTGTAGCTGAGTGATCATAAGGTCCAGTGAACAGCAATAAGTAAGTCCGGGAGCAGTTCGTAGGCTGCTAAAGCACAGGCAAGCAGGAGGCACGCTGTTGATTGCGCGTGCTAGCGGGCCGGGGCTAGCAGATGGATCTTCGTGGTCGTCACAACGGGAAGCCTGCTGAAACCACATCAGACGATTACGTCTGATTGCTACATTGCTCACTATGTCCAATCTCTACCGTCCACCTTCCATGAGGGAGGGAGGGAGGAAGGGAGGGCAGTGAAAAGCTATTTATGTGAGGTTAGATGCCAGAGGGGCAGATCCTAAGATGCCTTTTCAAAATCTGATTGTGAATAATAAGCCACTTTCCATGTCGACATTCATTGCACCTTACTGTAGCATTGTGTATAACAGAGGCCATTTCCCACTGACCACACAGTGGGGGAAAACACATTTGGCCAATGTTACACAGCTTTCTGCATCCATTTCAAATGGGCTACAGTACTGTTGAAGTGCCATTACAGTACTTCTGATAATTTGACACAGGCCAGCCCTGGAATAGAAGGGTGGGAACAATGCAAGAAATACTGTGCCATTTTATACAATATAAATACTATTTTGCCAAAAATAATTAATGTGATATGAACTTGTTTAGATTAACTGTCAACATAATATGATGATATTATTTCACTCAGAAAACATTTCAAAACAAAAAGACACACTCACACAAACAAAAATAGAGCCAACTGTATCTATCATACACACAGACACACTGCACCAGTGACATCACATTTTCAAAAACACGTAAGGAAATGAAATGCTTTTACTCTTAACACTGTACCGAAATAACTGAAATCACCTATTGAAAACCACTCTGGTACAGTAGAAGGGCCAGTACTGACTCCACTCAGTTCGAGTAACATGGTAAAAGCAGGTCAAACATGTCATATACCTGTATAAGACCTTACTTTAATGTACCAGTACTCTAACTTCATCATGCACTCAGAACATGGGGCTCTCACATTTCCATTCGGATGAAAATCAGAGAATAAAGAAAACATTGAAAGAAGAAGGGCAGCCATCAACCTTGCCATCATCAGCCAATCATTTTGAACCCTGGCGAGGAAGGCAGGGTCAAGGGCTAGAGATGGAGCTAGTCAGAAAGAGGGAACATATTTCTGTTGGCTACATGGCTGGGTCACGAGGGGGCTGACCATTAAAGTGCCTGAGTGCAACCTGTAATAGGGCATTAGCGGGGGCTTTTGATCTGAAACCGAGGGCTTCAAAGCCATTCATTTTACCCTCTTGATCATTTCTGTCAGAATGCCTTTGTTATAAAAAAAACTCTGTGTCAGAGAGAAAAACCCAATGATAGAGTGAGTTGGTAGGTCTCCACTGTGGGCATGTTCATGGAGGCTCTTAAGATGTTTTAATTATCACTCCCCCGCAACAGAAAGGGGGCTGTCACCGGGTTGTTACTCACAGCAGGACCAGGCTGGCTGGCTAGCCTCAGTCTCACTGTACAGTCAGCTAAAATGAGACACAAAAAAATCAAATAAAGCTTTCTGTGTAGTGGTTTGGTGTGTGTGTGTGTGTACTGTACTCTACTGTCTTACCCAGGAATGATATAGGTCATTGTCCCAGGGGTTGGGGACAAAAACAGAACATTTGACACCAGCAGCGATGGCTGTCTCTCTCACGCCTCCCACCCTAAGTCAGAACTGTTGACAGTGTTAAAATAGTTGCCTGCTTTCTGGTCTCCTCTTTCCCCATCTTCTACCATGGCAAGACGACAACGCTGGCAGTGCCAGCCGGGGCCGCCAACCCACTGGCTTTGACACCTAATTAGACTTTAAAGAGCCCTTTAATAGGTTTATAAAGGGATTCCAAAATCATTGTGAATCAAAAACATCCTCCATCAAACAAACAATCTATTGTGTGGTTCTAATCAGTGGCAGTATATTCAAATCAAAGGCTTAATTAAATTGTTTTGATTCACTATCGACAGAGTGGCATGTGGCTGAGACCGACACTGATCAATAGATTGAACACACTCAAAGGTTCAGAGCTTCTGAATGAGGGGTAACATTGTCATAAATTAACCTCTTGATAGACATGTAGAAAGACAATGGTATTGCTGCTGTCAGAAAGTACAGCTAATGCTGCCGTGGCAGAAGTATAAAATAGCATTAGGGTTCGGCTGAGGCATCTGCAAGCTCAACCAGACACGATTTGCATCACCACCCAATTCGATTACCTCTCAGCACAGCATCTTGTTGGGAGATATTCTGTTTCTGTTGGGGTGTGGAAACGGACAGACTGGCATTCAGCAGCATTTCAGAATTTCCATTCAGTGAGTGTATAAATGTAAAACAATGTGCCTTTTCCCTCGTTCAAGCCAAAAACCCATCCCCAAGTTTCAGGCACTACGCCTCTCAGCTGCTTGACATGGGTGAGCTACTGAGCTTCACTTGACAATGAAATCGGTAAGGATGGTAAAGGGGGCAATTAACTGTTTGTCATGTCATTTATGTTTGAAGGCCTTTAGAGTGTTGAATTAAATCAAACTGGACTTGCCATAATTTCTGTGGTGGTTTGGAGTGGGATTTACACCACTTATAAAACAGAGTGGTGAATATAAAACAGACCAAACTACTTCAGAGGTTTAGCAAAGCTAACAAGAGAGAACCGCTCTTGACTAGAAAAATGCTAAATAATTTGAATAGTCATCATAAAGTGATTGAGAGCTTGTGATGACCAAATAATGAATACCTCTATTGAATTAGATGACTAAGTTCTAAATCAATGGCAGAAAAAGCTAGCACAAAGCAGCGCCATGATAATGCAGGATAAAGAACCCGAATCATAGAGAGCAATAGAACTTTGATTAGTTAGGGACAAAGGCCTTCCGATTCGGAATTAAAGAGTAAGAAGACAAAGGAGATTTCCCAGGAGCTCTGTGAGAGAGCCAGAGAGTAAGAGAGAGAGAGAGAGAGAGAGAGAGAGGGAGCCATTTGTACGTTATCAATTCGGATAAAATTAAGATGCCTGTACATTTTGGCGTGATTAAATTTGGACAAATTGTCCAACCTCCTGCGCCTGTGCTCGACATACAGTTCATTAAACAACGCTCTCTCGGAGCCGCCAGCCAGCCAGCTCCATCCACCACAAATAATAAGCGTTACGCATGACAGAGGGACCACACGTTAGGTGGCCCCGTAATCACACACATGACACGTCCGCGCATATCTACACACCACAGGCCTAACACAGCCAGATGAATCCGTGGGCCTGTGAATTGCTCTGTCTACAAGTGATAATTCTTATTATAAGTGTCTTATAATCCTGTAATGGTATCTCATTACATTCAAAAACACATTTCAGCCCCCCAGTCCGACCTCGATGTTGAGTAACGACACAGACAGACTGCCACTCCCTGTTAGCCTACACAGTAGCACGCACACACATTGTATGAGGATCAAGGCGCTCTGACAAAATACAATGAATATTCCCAATTACATGCACTAGTTCCCACTATCTGTTCAGCTAGTCATTTGCAGACAAGTGTTCAGACGTCAAGGCAGTCTGTTACTCTGAATGTCCCTTGGATATAACCCCAAATAACACTTGGATTTAACAAACAGACTTACAGATGTAGGATTTTAATTTGAGAGTTTGCTCGGGGCGGCAGGTAGCTTAGTGGTTAAGAGCGTTGTGCCAGTAACCGAAAGGTCGCTGGTTCTAATCCCCGAGCCGACTAGGTGAAAAATCTGTCGATGTGCCCTTGAGCAAGGCACTTAACCCTAATTGCTCCTGTAAGTCGCTCTGGATAAGAGCGTCTGCTAAATGACCAATTTATTATTATTATTATGCTACAACAGGAAAATAATGATACATTTTTCCTAAGGGAAAATCCAATCTGAAATTTCAAAGTGGAAATTACAAACTTCAGAAGCCTTTTTAAACCTCAAATACACTACACGTTTTACATTTCCTCCACTGCAGACAAGTTCTCATGCTTGTCTGATCAAATTAAGATCCCACAGGCAATATAACAAAACCAATCAATACTATGTTGGGTGCTGTTCTATGTCATAAATGAGATTCCACCAAAACCTAACTTGTCCATAGTAAGGGAAAATAAAAATAACATGCTTAATGTCTTTAGAGTGGTGCATTTATTGCCTGACGACATACTGAATTTAATTCCGCTGCTCTACTTATCGCTACATACAGTCAGTCTGAGACTGTCATCGTAGAAGTTGTTTCTGCTGACGTCATAGTGAGGGGCGTTGTACAAAGTCATCAGCGAATGGATGGTTTCTAACCAATCAGAGTATAAAACCCAATTACTATTTCCAAAACGCTGCTTTACCCATTGGTTTCTGGGACCAATCAGAACGGTTTGAATGTGTTCACATTCAAGAAGTCGCTGGGGAGGAGATCAAATCCAGACTCATCGTGCAGAAGAAACGTAAGTGGCCGTGGTGTTTGGCCAGAGCGATGTGGATTTATAGCCAGGCAAGTGCATTTAGGCTACCTTTAACAATGTGCTCAAGAAAGAAAACAGAGAAAAATACAACAATGAACAGGACATTAGAACAGTCTCAATTATGTCACGACGCATAAAGAACAGTTGTGTGCTGCACAGTGAAATGAAATTACGTTGAACAAACATTGAATAGACGTTGAATTGACCAGAATAAGATAACTAATAGTCTTCATAGTGTGCTCCTCTCTCTCTCTCTCTCTCTCTCTCTCGAAGAGAAAATGATTGATTTACTAAGGCTAAGGAAAACACACTCAGATAAGCGCACACTTGGTGGAACGTAAATTAAGTTGTCTAGCATTACTGTTAACGGCAATTGTATAGGCCTAATCAGTATACCACAGATGGACATCCAAGTTGTTCTCCCACATAAACCCACGTCTTCTGAGGGGCCTGCCAGAAAAACGAAAACCTGCTTAGTTAAAGAGGGGGGGAAAAGTCCTCAAAACAATGACACTAGCGAAAGAGAGAAAGAGGCAGAGGGTTCTTCAAAGAAAAACGCAGGAGGATTAGTGCAGCTGCCAATACAGAGGGTAGGCTGGGTGTGCATTCACCAGCCATCACACATTTGAATCAATAGGTGTCAAATGCCGCTTGAAACACAATTAGTGTGCCGCTAAAGAAAAATAAGGAAAAATACACACAGGGAAGATTAAAGGATGTGCACAATGTTCCTCTCAAAAGCTTTAAAATTCAACACCTATACAGGCTTTTCAGACACATGACAGCTTGTTATGCGCCTGCTCAAGTTGAAGAAAGCAGAGGAGAGCAGAGCAGGGAGGAAAGCAAAGCATGCATCTGTATGAATATACAAACACCTTCTCAATGTGTCTGTCGACTCAACTGAGCCCTTTGTGCTGCTGTGTGGGTTTCCTAAAGATATCAAGCTACAACAACTAGGATACATAACACACCATAACAGACATGGCATCTCATCTCACTACTAACCTACCTCGACCTGCTAGATTCTAGATTCCACTCCCCCATCCCCCTTCATCCACCACACAAACTTAGTGGCTCAAAAGAGATCAACCAACTGAGTGTAATGAAATTGAGAGGGGGGAGGCGGGGAAGTAGGGGATGTGAGACTGGAGGGGATGGAGTATGGGGGGTAGCGGGATCATCCATCTGTGCAAGCAATAATGTCTGTATCTGCAGGCTGGTTGAATCACACTTTGAAATGGATGGCACAGACTTCTGTAATAGCACTGATGGTCGGACGCCTCACTGTTAAAGTAAATAAACAAAGAAATCCTGCATATACAGTATACAGGAATCTATTTGAGATATCCTGTACACAGTGTTATGTGCAGACGGTGATGTACAGTATGTATGGAAAGCTATAACAGTATTCCCTGTTAGCCTAGCGGTTAAGAGCGTTGGGCCAGTAACTGAAAGGTTGCTGATTCTAATCCCTGAGCCTACTAGGTGAAACATCTGTTGATGTGCCCTTGAGCAAGGCACTTAACCCTAATTGCTCCTGTAAGTCACTCTGGATAAGAGCATCTGCTAAATGACAAAAATGTAAATTACAAGAGGATGGAAAAAACACTGCAGGTCAGTGGAAATTAAACATGAGGTTATCTCATGTACAGACCGGAGGAGGTGGTTATCGATCTTTGTTGTTGCCATCTCTCTCTCCCATAAAACCTCTGAAGCGCACATGTAGCATCAATTTGCGAGAGACGACGGCATCACATCTTTCCATTAAGGCCTGTTTCTCACTTTCATATGCATTACTTCCTTTTTCCTTGGCAGCAGAAACATCTCCAACCTACAAATTGACGTACCGTAATGTTGCAGAGTGAGTCTCGGCTTAACCTAACACAGCACCAGACACTGGTCATTTAGGATGCACAAACAATCATTTAGATCCTTTCTAAAGGGCTCTTATCAAACCAAATGTGAAGTAGGTGATATGTTACCCCTTTTCAAAGATACTTGTTTGAAAATAAAATGTGTCATACAAGAATGTCATACATATT
Source organism: Coregonus lavaretus (assembly GCF_964263955.1). Taxonomy (NCBI): domain Eukaryota; kingdom Metazoa; phylum Chordata; class Actinopteri; order Salmoniformes; family Salmonidae; genus Coregonus; species Coregonus lavaretus. The sequence goes on along the minus strand of NC_140006.1, from coordinate 21,803,638 downwards.
TGTATATGCCACAGATGTGTGTATGTATAAGATTGCCCTGATTGTATTGGAGAGCACATTATAGCTTTAATAACAAGGATGGATATGATAAAACCATGCTTTTACATATTGCTATGATGGTGTGAGTATAGATGCATTGCTACATTTGGGTATACATGTATGGCTACAGCGGCATGTGACTAGCCTGCAGGTATTGGCTGCAGTATGTAAATCGGTTCAGATGGCTCAGTCATGTTGTAGGGGGATATGTATATCAGTATGTATGGCTGTATGGCTGCATTAGACTTATATGGTGACACTGGTTGGAGAATATGTATATCTCCATATATTTGGGAATGGCTGTATGGTTGGTTTTCTGATTGGCTCAGTCATAGACCTAATAGTGACACCGGCAGTAGAATATGCATATCTATCCATATGTATTGGTATGTTTGTATAGCTGTATGTCTGTCGGGCTCTGTTCCACATGGAGAGAGAGTCCTTTTAGCCCGGTTTAATCAGCTGAACTGAGCGGGTTCAGCACAGGATATATAGGCCTACAGCTGTGCTTTATTACAGACACAATGAAGACCAGATTAGGGGATCTGGGAGGGGGAGAACGGTGGAGAACGGGGGGAGGGGGGAAGACTCAAAACACATCTGTCCTCGGTTTGTCTCGGGCTCCAACACCAAACCGCAAGCATGACCGTGTACAAATCTGTCTCCACTTGGAGAGACACGGCAAGCAGGCAAGTCTGTGAAAACGTTTTCAGACCTTGGATTGGTTTTTACACTGACTGGGGCTCCTGGGAACAGTCTGTTGCCTGGCTGTTGATAGCAAGTTAGAGCTAGCCCCGGGAGAAAGGAGTCACGATGACATCCGCACGCTGCGTGGAGCCATGTGGTGCTGCAAACAAGTCATCATGTTCTAACTAATCAAAACGGTGATGTATGTATATGCACGGCTATGCACAAGCACTAAATATTCACGATAAGTCCTAGAGAGAATACCACTGATGCCTCTCTGATTATGACCTTAATGGAAAACAGGTTATTTATAATGACGAAAAAACTGCTCTCTCAATGTTGTGTTTTCTGTACTGACTGGGTCTTTTGTTGTGAATAAAGTCGCAATGGCATACCGTAGATCTGACGTTTGTTGATAACAACATCTGAAAATATTCTGGATACATTCAGTAACATGATAAGACTATTCCTGGAAAATGTGGGGTAGGTGCAACATAAGACAACAACATTTTGAGTGCGAGGACAAACTGGTGTTTCCAAATGGCCACACACCTCTCCAAAGTGTGCACAGTTCCTAAGCAATTTTAATGCACTTTTATGACACAAAAAAAGAGTTTTCAACTATAAGTAACTTTTTTGAGCTCTCCTAGCTGTGCTGTTGAAGAACTAGAGCGAGCACACTTGTAGTTGTCTAGTTTGGAACACAACCCTGCATCCCCGCCATCACACAATTACTACTTTTCTTTACGCAATCCAAAAACGGTCCATTATAAAACGCAATCTGGGTCAGCTGGGCATGATTTGAAAGATTGTTCTTTTGCCAACATGATTAGATAAGTTATAAAATATGATCTTACAGTGTTATTAGGCTTTTACAAGAACATTCTGGGAAACAGATCGTAATTTCGGTGTGCATAGTCATGAGTGGATTCAGGTGTGTGTGCCACGGCAAACGTTCTTCACAACAATAAACAAACATAGGCTCATTCTGTTCAGAACAACCCAGGGTATGACGACATGCCATCCTATAACTGTACATCAAACAAAGCAGTATTTATTATAATCCTCAACATCTCATCTTTCAAAATCCATACAGTCATCTTAATTGACAGCATTTTCCTCACTCAGACAACAAAAAATGTGCAAAAGTTGCCCAATTACCAGGAGGGATGGGGGCAACTTCTTGTCGCAAGCGGTGCTCAAGTTCAGAACAGCTGTCAGTCAAAACCCATACAGCGATGTGAAGCACAGAGCCAAAGCTCTGACGTCATGTATAGTATGTTACTGTACAGCCACTACGTTCCAATTTAGGCGCTTATTAGTATGAGTGTAAAGGGCTACGTATAATTTAACACGATAATTGTTCGGTAATTAGACAATGCTTTTAGAGCAGGCATGGCGATGCATTTTACCCAGCTGTTAAGTGGGTTGTAGAGCTTCAGGAGTGCAAGCAAGCACAAAGCCTCCACCTGAGTCACTCTGAAGACTAAAGACCCTGAGAGAGTGAGAGAGAGAGTGAGAGAGAGAGAGGCTAGCCTCATCATCCTTCCATCCTGCCTTACCAGTCCCTACCTCTATGGCAAACAGACAGACTGGGGTTTACAGCGTGTCATGGGCACCGTGGAAAAGAGCTTGATCAGGAAGACATCCCACTGCCATTAGAACTCCTCTGTCTATGTTTACCGAGTGGCCCTTTCTTTGCACTTTGAACAACACACGATGAGTGATTAAACAACAAACCACATGGTCTGTCGTAGACTAATCCACTGGCCAGTTCCTTATGTTGTAGTCCTTTGTCCTGTTGAGATTTCTTTCCACAGGAGGTGGAGGCAGGTCCAGACAGAAAGATGCTACTGCGAGACATGATGCAGAATACATTATATGACTAATCTCATTTGCCACAATGTTGATAGTGATATTTGTTTATATAATTTAAGGAAGAGTGATACTAGATAGGCTTTTAGTGTTGTTGTATTGTGGGAAGACACTTGAATGAAATACGCTTGCACTAGCAAGTATATCCTAGCCTTGGATGTGATACTTTAAATCCTGGTTGCTACTGAGTATGCTGTTCTCATTTTTGGGGTAAGACTCAAGGCGGGGAAATCAAAACTTGGCAACGGCTGGCCCTCTAGCTATAACATAGACTGACTTGGTACAATACTGCTGCCACTTTGCCTCCAGGTTGGAAAAAGTTGGAGGATTAAACTGTGGCAGGTGGCATCCCATTTTCTTCAACAGTCCCCTCTCAGGCCTCCAGGTACAAGAAGAGCAATTCTGGAGACTGGGATTGAACCTATTCTTCTGAACATGTTCAAAATGATGGCGCCAGAGGGGATGGCTGCCGTTTTATGGACTCTTAACCAACTGTGGTATTTTGTGTGTTTTTTCGCATTGTTTGTAACTTATTTTATACATAACTTTGCTGCTACCGTCTCTTATGACCGAAAATAGCTTCTGGACATCAGAACAGCGATTTCTCACCTTGAACTGGACAAATAATTTTTATTTAATGAGTCGGACGAGAGGGATTTGCTCCAGACACCCGACAGGGCCCTCATCCCTGTCATTCGCAGTAGAAAGAAAAGGAGATATCGCGGAAGGAGATCGGGGTGCTTGGTAAGGAGCCGGCGACGAGTGGCTAATCTGCCTTTGCCATCGATACTATTGGCCAACATACAATTGCTTGATAATAAAGTGGATGAACTACAGGCACGTATATCCTACCAACGGGACATTAAATATTGTAATATCTTATGTTTCACCGAGTCGTGGCTGAACGAAGACATGAATAACATACAGCTGGTGGGTTATACACCGTATCGGCAGGATAGAACAGCAGCTTCTGGTAAGACAAGGGGTGGCGGTCTATGTATATTTGTAAACAACAGCTGGTAAGCTGTAGACCACACTATCTACCAAGAGAGTTTTCATCTATATTCTTCATAGATGTCTATTTACCACCACAAACTGATGCTGGCACTAAGACCGCACTCAATGAACTGTATACGGCCATAAGCAAACAGGAAAAAACTCATCCAGAGGCGGCGCTCCTAGTGGCCGGGGACTTTAATGCAGGGAAACTTAAATCCGTTTTACCTCATTTCTACCAGCATGTTAAATGTGCAACCAGAGAAAAAAAAAACTCTAGACTACCTTTACTCCACACACAGAGACGCGTACAAAGCTCTCCCTCGCCCTCCATTTGGCAAATCGGACCATAATTCTATCCTCCTGATTCCTGCTTACATGCAAATACTAAAGCAGGACGCACCAGTGACTCGCTCAATAAAAAAGTGGTCAGATGAAGCAGATGCTAAGCTACAGGACTGTTTTGCTACCACAGACTGGAATATGTTCCGGGATTCTTCCGATGGCATTGAGGAGAACACCACATCAGTCACTGGCTTCATCAATAAGTGCATCGATGACGTCGTCCCCTCAGTGACTGTACGTACATACCCCAACCAGAAGCCATGGATTACAGGCAACAGCCACACTGAGCTAAAGGGTAGAGCTGCCGCTTTCATGGAGCGGGACTCTAACCCGGAAGCTTATAGGAAATCCCGCTATGCCCTCCGACTAACCATCAAACAGGCAAAGCTTCAATACAGGACTAAGATCGAATCGTACTACACCGGCTCCAACGCTTGTCAGATGTGGCAGGGCTTTTACAGACTACAAGGGGAAGCTCAGCCGCGAGCTGCCCAGTGACACGAGCCTACCAGACAAGCTAAATTACTTCGAGGCAAGTAACACTGAAACATGCATGAGAGCATCAGCTGTTCCGGACGACTGTGTGATCACGCTCTCCGTAGCTGATGTGAGTAAGACCTTTGAACAGGTCAACATTCACAAGGCCGCAGGAACAGATGGATTACCAGGACATGTACTCCGAGCATGCGCTGACCAACTGGCAAGTTTCTTCACTGACATTTTCAACCTCTCCCTGTCTGAGTCTGTAATACCAACATGTTTCAAGCAGACCACCATAGTCCCTGTGCCCAAGAACACTAAGGTAACCTGCCTAAATGTCTGTGGCCATGAAGTGCTTTGAAAGTCATGGCTCACATCAACACCATTATCCCAGAAACCCTAGACCCACTCCAATTCGCATACCACCCCAACAGATCCACAGATGATTCAATCTCTATTGCGCTCCACACTGCCCTTTCCTACCTGGACAAGAGGAACACCTATTTGAGAATGCTATTCATTGACTACAGCTCAGCGTTCAACACCATAGTGCCTTCAAAGCTCATCACTAAGCTAAGGACCCTGGGACTAAACACCTCCCTCTGCAACTGGATCCTGGACTTCCTGACGGGCTGCCCGGTAGTGCGTATGGCCCAGTACATCACTGGGGCCAAGCTTCCTGCTATCCATGACCTCTATACCAGGCGGTGTCAGAGGAAGGCCCTAAAAATTGTCAAAGACTCCAGCCACCCTAGTCATAGACTGTTCTCTCTGCTACCACACGGCAAGGTCCAAGAGGCTTCTAAACAGCTTCTACCCCCAAGCCATAAGAGTCCTGAACATCTAGTCAAATAGCTACCCAGACTATTTGCATTACCCCCCCCCCCCCCCCCCCCCCCTTTACGCTGTTGCTACTCTCTGTTTATTATCTATGCATAGTCACTTTAATAACTCTACCTACATGTACATTTACCCCAATTACCTCGACTAACCGGTGCCCCCGCACATTAACTCGGTACCAGTACCCCCTGTATATAGCCTCGCTATTGTTATTTTTACTGCTGCTCTTTAATTATTTGTTAGTTTTATTTCGTATTATTTTATATTATATTATTGTGTATGATTTTTTGGGGTATTCTTTCTTAAAACTGCATTGTTGGTTAAGGGCTTGTAAGTAAGCGTTTCACTGTAAGGTCTACACCTGTTTTATTTGGCGCATGTGACAAATACAATTTGATTTGATTTGATTTGATGTGAATAGCAGCCGACCAGGAGCCTAGACTGTGGCTAGTCCTGTTAGCCTGATTACTGATCAGGGCCTCTTCAGAGGCAGGCTCAGGGCTCCAGGGCAGGTCTGTCTTATAGTTATCCACAGGCCTCTGACTCTCGTCAGGGGAACTACTTGAGCTTGTGCATTTCACTAGTCTTTATTGGATGATAGAACTCTTGCTGTGCATGCTAAAAGTCATCTTGTTTTCGTGTGTGTTTTCTGTTTTTGTTCTCATTTCTATTCCTCAACATAATGCATGATGTTATGTAAGGGAAATTATTCCCTCTGTTTTCTCTGTTCTCTAGGAGCAGCTCGCTCGGACAGATACTGAAAAATGCATAGCCCTCCATGGTTGTTAATGGGGTAGTAAAACTAACTTTAATATCCCAGTGTGTTAGAATCTTCAGTGGTAAGGCCTGGAAGCCCTGGGAGGCAGTAATTCACCATCCACACACAGCTAGTCACGGCCACACCACACTGTATTTCTCACATTATACAGCTATTGAGAAGGTGTTGGGCTTCTCCTAAACAGACCTAGCTCCAATAAACAAGCCATACAGCAGAAACTTTTACAGTTTTACCAATTCTATGATGTCAGCATTGTGCCTCTAGAAAACCCTCTAAACGTTGTAACACTGTCTGCCTCGCTATCTCAAATCGTTCCGCGGGAAAATATGACATTGATCATTTGTGAAAGTCGACCTGGCATCAGCAGGCAATGGCATCGAGTCTTCATCACTACCAACACTGTGGCTTCAGTATTTGAACAGAGCATTTGCGTGGCACATACACGTGATGGCAGGTCAGACTAGAAAACAATCCAAGCCTGGTCTGTTGATGTTATGCTGCTGCCCTCTAAACCCTCAAAACAGATGGTTGGAATCATGTTGTTTCCAAAGCCATGCAGTTTTTGGGAGATGAGAAATGGGCCTCAACATATGAGCAAAAAAAATAAACGCTAAACCATTAAATGAATTGAATAACATATCTGATCATGGGCTCTGGAAATATTGAATTATTGACCTAGTTATTGACTTGTGTGGCCTCTGTTGAAAAAACAGATGGAGACAGAGGTTGGAAAAAAATCGAACATGTACAGCGATTGCAGCAGCAAGCCACTGAATAATCCATCAGCTGTATTATTTTATATTTATTTCCCCTTCAGTTGCCTTCCAGCAGATGTCAGAGTGATTTGTGGAAATGAGGCCCATGACAACTGCAACAGCACTGTGTTTTTAAAATCACACTACAGTACGAATCCACGCTGAGCAATTGAAATAAATAGGAACGCTATGATTTTTCACCTCACTTCAAAAGATTGTTGTGCGTGAAAGAAAGTGGTCAAGCTATAACACTTGCACAGAACATTTGACAATTGCTTGTCATTTGTCAGAAATATAGTGCCATTGTCCTGCCAAACACGTGTGTAATGTGATACAATTCCAGGAACTAAAAACTGGAATACACAGACACCAATCGTCAACAACAACAACAAAAACATTTAAGTCTAACTTTTTTTAAGTCACATTGTGCTTTCTCTCTGTATACCTCCATTTAAACTCCCCTATTGACCTGTTCAGAGCCAACCACATGAAAGCAAAATGAAAGAGGGAAGAGAGAAAAACACAAAAGACAACAGTGAATACAGAAAGTCCACCTGTGCTTCTCTTATAACTTCCATTAGTGATGTGTCAAAAAGCACCAGCAGGACTTACAATGGAGGCTGGTGGAAGGAGGTATAGGAGGACAGGCTCATTGTAATAGCTGGAATGGAATCAATGGAACAGAGTCAATATTGTTGTTTCTATATGTTTAATGTCTTTAATACCGTTCCATTTATTCCCTTCCATGAAAGTCTGTGTGACCATTGCACTCAGAACAGGTGCGTCGACCAGCTACACAATTTTTGAATGTATTCCATTCCAGCCATTAAAATGAGCCCGTCCTCCTATAGCTCCTTAATTTACATCATTTACATTTACGTCCAGACTCCTCTGCAGGACTAGCACCCAAATATTTATTACATACCAAGGGAGGGGCAAAACATGTTTTTTAGGCTCTGGTTAGAGATGGCAAGGGATAACCTAGTAAATTAATGTTAACTTGGAGCCTCCAGGCTCCCCTCCCAAACTCTGTCATTGTCCCCACTACATAAAGGATGGGGGACTTGTAACAGAATTTGGGCCAACGTGGTTCCGAAGTATTAGGTTTCTCAGAAGAGACTACTAAAACCACTAGAACCGGTAATGGTCACTGCGAGCAAGAAAGAGAGACTCTGGGAAAGGGCGATGTCCGTGAACCTCGAAACCACGTTGGCCCAAATTCTGTTACAAGTTCCCCATCCTTTATGTAGTGGGGACAATGACAGAGTTTGGGAGGGGAGCCTGGAGGCCCGGTGAGGGATCTCTAGTTACCCTCTCTACTCTACCAAAACCAGGCAGCACGGTGGGGTTGGTGGGCTAGTTCAGTTACATGACAACCAGTTTAGCCTGGTGGTGTCTTTCTCCAGGAAACAACATGCTGTTTAGATGCCTCAGGGCACGGAAATGTTAATGCGTAACACACACTAACACAAGCAAACACAGATGGAGCAGATCTCACACACAAACACACACTCACACACACATAAAAAAAATAAAAAAATCATCCCTCTCCTTTGTGCTCTCATTTACATAATGTGGGAGTGAGAGGGCAAATGTCATCCCCATCACAAACCAATCCCTTTGAGACGACTCACAATGGGCAGTAGCTGAAGGCCTTCAGCATAGCCGGCAGGGGAGAGTAGCTCCTACCGCGCTGTGTTCCCTCCCTCCCCACCCACCACTGCGATATCACTGTGTTCCCCTTTCGAAAAGTATCTGCGAGCCAGCACTGTAACCTGAAGCAGTCTTTTGGATATCGGTTTTCAAGTAAAAGAGAGCAGTGTTTCCCCTAGGATTTTTTTCAGCAGCGGTGGCAAAGTTAGCGTGTGGGGGGGGGGGTAGTGGGTGTGGCCAAGGGCGCTGTCTCCGACCGAAATTATAGAGGCCCTCCTCTTGGGCCAGAGACAAAACTTAGCTGTTCTAAAGCGAATTTTCAGCAATTCTACACATTTTGCAATGGGGTGAGAGAAAATGTTGCAGTTTTAAAGCTAATTTCCTGCAATTGTACACATTTTGCCATGGCTTATGCCTTGTTCTTCTGTTATCTGAGTAACTCAAAAATCAATGGGGGCCCCATGCCATGACATTTGGGGAATTTTAGATTCTCCCTGACTGTCTAGTTTTTATTTTGATGATTGTTAGTTCTCAAAGATGATCTTATACTCCATTATATTTTCTACATACTTTTGATCTAGTTTAGTCATTTAAGTTTACACTGAAAACGTTTTACTGCTAAATGAATAAAGGGTAAACAATGGAGAGGGATGGAGAGAAAGAGAGGGAGGCATAGAGGGAACGAGAGTGCAGAGACACACAAACTGCCTCTTAAAAAACTAAAGAGAGGAAGAAAGGGGTAAAAAGAGCAAAAGCTTTGCACTGTTCATAGCTGTAAAGTAACATCCCGGTGAAATACAAAGGGAAAAACCATGGGGCCGTATTCAGATGTCTCTTTAAAAGAGACTCATCTGCCAGATACAGAGCCCTCCACTGTGATCTCTACTGCCTGGCCAAGGAGCAGTTCCACCGCAAAGCGCCAAAAACCCTCCAAAACAGACCCTCCAAAACAGCCGCAGCCAAAGAAGAGCCATAAGATTCTACTAAAGTACTGGAAACAATGGAGTTTAAAGAGAGAGAGAGAGAGCGTGTGTGTGTGTGTGTGTGTGTGTGTGTGTGTGTGTGTGTGTGTGTGTGTGTGTGTGTGTGTGTGTGTGTGTGTGTGTGTGTGTGTGTGTGTGTGTGTGTGTGTGTGTGTGTGTGTGTGTGTGTGTGTGTGTGTGTGTGTGTGTGCCGTAACCAAAGGCAACAGAGTGGAGAGTAGATTGGACACCTTATCCAAACACCATTTTAATTATAAATGTATCTGGATGTTTGGTTTATGCAAAGTTCACTTAACACCAGTAGGAGGAGAACAACATTAAACCAATCATTAAATCAGATTTGTTCTTTCTTGAAATCTTGAAATCAGTTGTTGTTTTTTCCAGTTTGGTACTTAGGTCTCAAAGAAGAGGACCATTGTGCCGGAAGCCCTAATGATTAAGTATGTAGGCTTCTGTCATTCAACGGAATGGAATATTAGCAACAGAGGATATCTTAAAGCGTCTGCAGCTGGGATGCTGGTGGATATTGTATTGCATTCTGGGTGGGCGCCAAGGCGGGGTGTGTGTGTGTGTACAGTATGTGCATGTGTGTGTGGGGGGGAGGAAATGGCAGCTGCGGCGATGCCGGGATACCAGGAGGAACCTGGACAACTAACATTTGCATTTCTGCCTCACTTGAATCCACATTAGGAGGTCATCACCATTCCCCCGGCCCACAGCCCAACACAACAGTTGTGTGTGGAGTTAAGGACTAGATAAACAAGAGATAGAGTGAGGGGTGCTTGTGGCTGCTGCCACGCCTTGGCTATGTGACACCTAAATCAATATATTTTTTAAAGGAAATTTTGTCTTGGACTAGGTTAGTTGAATATAAAAACCAAGGCCATATTTGGTTTCATTGAATGGGGAAGGAAAGAATGAGGGCAAAGCATACAAAGTGGTAATGTGAGAAACCCCAATGGCGCCATAAATCAATCACAATGGTATGACCAACAGGGCCATATGATATTACACCAAATACTGGAATCCTTAATGTTTGTCCTTGCATATGTTCCATTCAATCATCCAGGGGGAGACATAGGTGGAGAAACTGTTTGAAGCAGACCAGTGGGAGCAGTCCAGTTCAGTTTCAGATCAATGTTGCTGTACATATGGCATACACTGTAACCGGAGGGGGCCGGCGCCCACGTGTTAGATTTAAACAGGCTAGAACAGCTGGTGCTGAGAGCTATGACCAAATCACAGTGGAGAATCTTGGGGATATCAGACAGTTTTTACGACTGTGGGCAAACTGTTGGAGCTTGGAGCTCCTCCTGGTCAGATCATTAAAGGGGTCTTTATGGGGTCCGCCAGTCCAGCCCCCCTTAATGAGGGACAGTGTCCAGCCCACGTCCCCCTCTTTACTGCCACAGCCTCCCCCCTCACTGACGGCCCAGTGTTGAACCCAGCCACATCGACGACCAACGACATCTGGCCCCTCCATCTCCAGCCTCCTCCACCGTATATATACCAGGCCTAATGGCCAATTACAAACTCAAGGGCCAGGGAACAGGAACATGGTCCCGATTTATAGTTCCACTGTATCCACTGCCTCCCGCCCCAGAATCCTCTGCTCCGTCGATCACTCCCACATTAGGTTATAGGAGACAGGAGGCCCATCAGACCTAATCAGGCTTATCCTTTCCAGAGGATGGCCATTAAACTAGCCTCCCTCCTACCATGCCATGGCAGACATCAACTCCCAGTCCAGTGAATTAAAGAAATTAATGGCTTCCTCACTATTACATTTAAACTAGCAACAACAAAAAATGAGGTGGGGGGGGGGGGGCATGAAACCTCATTATAGGAGCAAATACTTTATTCCATGCATCAGATAGACAGAGCCAGAGCCAACTGAATTCTAAAACATTTATGAAGTTAGCATGGCATGGAATGTGTGTACGCTTGATGTATTTTGCTTCAGCCTTTCAAAGTCTGGTTCATATTCTGCCGGGAACTCCCCCTGCAGTCTAGAACTCTAGTAGAAGGGGATGGGAGGAGAAAGAGGAGAGTGAAATAGGTGGCAGAAAGCAATGCCAACCCATAGCTTTTGCACATTTTGTGCCCCTCTTCATTTGAGTTTTTCTCTTCTTTTCCTTTGACTTGTTCTTTTCTCTGGCTGGGGTTCACTTCCTTTATTAGCTCCCCTCCCCCTTTCATTACAAACACAGTGTTACCTGTGTCAAATCCATTGGAGACGGCCTGGGGAAGTCAACATGGAGCCAATAGATTGTCTCCCTCCCTGAGTCACTAGCTCTACTTCTCTAGGCTAGACAAACAGAGGGAGAGGGTGAGCAACAACCTGCTTCAAAACAGGAACAGAGAGCCTCAAATCTGTATGATAAACTACATTTAGTTGAATATGTGATATATTTTGTGTAAGGCCTAAGCTTTTCAGAATTGCTTTGCAAATCAGTATAGCGAAGGTTATTCAACATACAGTAGACATGGCTCTTTGTCACATAAAGGTCTATTATACATTGCTTACACCAGTAAAGATAGTGTGCATCACACATGTGAATGTGGTTTCACACATATGGTTTTTCCACATGTCAGAGGTGACATGTTTATATCCTAGAACATTGTTATTTCCTCAAATAAACTGTGGTTGAGGATGTTAAAAGGCCTAGAGCCTCCATGTCTAAAAGAAAAGCTAGACACGTAGAGATAGAATGAAACTCTTTTGGAGTAGTCTTGGTAAGCTCAGAGCCACTGAAAAGAGGATTTTGTATAGACACGTTAATCTGTGTACTGTATTGAAGTGCTTAACAGACAGCGCAGACCAAATTCCTATGCAAGGCAGGCAGGGAAGAACAAAACAATAGCATCTGACACATTTTAATCCTCTGCTTAAAGTACCACAAAAAAACAGGGAAATATATTCAGCCTTGCAGACACTGTAAAACAATTATGCTCACGACGACCATGTGTGCTTGCAGTTGCAAAGAAGAGATAGAGGGAGTAAAAAAAAAGCTTTTTATGAATCCTTTTGTCACGTCTTGTTTTAGGCTGAGTCATTCGAATAGATTAATACCTCGAATAACACCTCGGATCAACCTTTAACCTTCTCTTCCTGACTGGGCCACAGGTGTGAAGTGACAAGGTGCGACTAGATGAAAGACACACCAGTGAAGTGCCAAATGCTCATTTCCACCCATCCTGATAGATAGGCCATCGTTTATCTGGCCTAGCCCTGGAAGGTATGTTTAGCCTATCTTAACGTCTAGCCTCTCCAACGACTGAGGCCCTGCACCAAAAAAATACATAACAAATGTAGGACCTGTTGCAGGAAAACTTTACTGCAATGCAGGACATTTAGAACTTTTAGTGTATTTGAGGTTTAAAAAGGCTTATGAAGTTTGTAATTTCCACTTTGAAATTTCAGACTTGATTTTCCTTGGAGAAAAATGTATCAATACCAACCCCTACAAAAATGTTAATTCATTTTAATCCACATAATAATTCACATTTCCTGTTCCTGCAGGATTATTTTTTCCTGCTGTAGCAACCTGACTCAAATTAAGATCCTATATCTGTACAACACTGTCCAACCAGTCAGTAAGAAACCGTTATTTACTGGCTGGCAGTGGCAAAAAACAAGCCAATCACTTACTTCTTAACTGTGAGGTAGGCCCACAAGTTGTTGAGCTGCAGAAAAATAGATCAGAGCAGACAGATAATACTAAACATGGAATCACAGGCGAGGCCATGAATCCGGGTCTGCGTGCCACTATTTCACCCTGGCTGTCTCCGCTTCGACAACGGCCTTAACCATAGAAGTGACAGTGAATACTAACAGTGCGAGCCTGAGTGTCTCCGAAGCCGCTCCAAACTACCCCGGTACACACAGTGCACTGCAACAGAATCTTAAATGAGCGACTTTGACAGAAAACACATAGGCTTTAGGGGGGGGGGGGGGGGGGGGGGGGGGGGGGGATCAGGTTGAAGGATGAGAGATAGTCAAGGCAATGAATTTAGAGGTTGGGGGGGATTTGGGATATGACAGGGGTGGTTATTTGCTGGCAGAGACCCTCTAGCCCACTCCCACAACAAAGAGCCTTTCATATTTCCTATGAACAGTGACAAAGAGTTCCATTAATCCCCAAGGGGAAGGCTCATCTTGGCCTTCTCCTTTCCTCCGCACATAAATGACTTTCCTCATACCCTTCCTCGTATTACCGCTCAGTGTTTTCACCACAAGAAAGTAGGAGGAGACCAAAGGAGCAGGCCACAGCACATCTTTAAATTATTAAGCCGCTCTTAAAACAGTTATGTCAGTGCTAATTCTTAACACATGCTCTCACTTTGTAGAGCTTTGCTTACAACCAGAAGAAAGCAAAGCGACTGTGGAAGTCTCTCTCTCTTGATGGCCATCTCTGTTCAGAAAGAGTCAGTAGAGGAGTGCAGTAGAAGAGACATTGGCGTGGTCCAAAGCTCAGTCCAGCTGTCGCGTTTTGCAAGCAGATGAAACACTGACGGGTAAAGCAGAGCGCATGCCTATCCCAACTTATCCCCCACAGAACAGTGCTTACCAGCTACCCGGCTGAGGCCGAACAGACACACATGCTCAGACGCCTCAGTAGTCAGGGGGACAAGGCACGACAAGAGACTATGGAGCCACAGCCACTCACACAGCATAGCAGGCTCAGGAAGTAGTCATAATCACAGAGAGAGAGGGAGAGTGAGAGAGTGAGTGAGTGAGTGAGTGAGTGAGTGAGTGAGTGAGTGAGTGAGTGAGTGAGTGAGTGAGTGAGTGAGTGAGTGAGTGAGTGAGTGAGTGAGTGAGTGAGTGAGTGAGTGAGTGAGTGAGAGAGAGAGAGAGAGATGGTGAGAGAGAGAGAGATGGCGAGAGAGAGATACTAAATTTGCTTAATTTACAGCATTCCAGAGAAGGGGGGAGGACTTACTCCCACATAAGTGTGCGTCTTTCTGTCTGGCCCACCTAATTTCAAACAGGCACAAATCGATGGTGGTGCAATCACATTTTACAGGCATCCTGCACTGTGCCGGCGACAGCAGAATAATACATAAACGGCAGGGATAATCACAGGCCCCAGATTGGAGGGGATTGGGCAATGAGAGGAGAGGCCAGACACTGCCTCAGCTGTGGCCAAGTGGCATGGAATTCTGTTCCAGCTGTCAACAGCAGCCAGGCAGCACCTAATACTCCACACACCACCCCCTTAACGGCTGCACTAGCCCGGCTCTGAAGGGACAACGGATGGGCCTGGTGTGAGGAAAAGGGGGGAGCTGCCGCCGCAACAGAATAACGACAGACTCTTATTGTTGTCTTGGCTATGAAAGCAGAAGGCAACATTGTTTGGCCGTGACGTTATGTTGATACCTGTGGTGTGACAGGTGGGCTTGTGGATAGCATGGCTGGTCACGATGGTGAGGTGTTCTTGTAGCGTAAGCATGCCACACAGGTTATTCTCCCAGGCAGCTCTACTTTAGTACCAGCCAGTGCTGCTGCTGTCATTGGTCGGTATGATTCAAGCCCATGAATCATAGGTAGTGTGCACACACAGGTGCAGGCATGACAAAGTGCCAGCCAGGCAGCCCTGCCTGCTTGCATGTCTGTATGCATTCAAATCCATGGTACATTGTTTTATCAAAATCAAACACATTCTGCTGTTTGGTGTCTTCATCCTTCATTTGAAACCACACAATCAATCCACAGTTTAAAATCCCCACTCTACTCTACATACTTTTAGTATGTCCATGAATATAAAAACGTAATAAACGTCAATATCTGTACTATTCAACACACGTAAGGCAAATCGGTTATCCAATAACTCCCTAATATGGTGTCTCATACACAACAGTTGTCAATGC
The DNA here is from genome assembly GCF_964263955.1 of Coregonus lavaretus. NCBI lineage: Eukaryota > Metazoa > Chordata > Actinopteri > Salmoniformes > Salmonidae > Coregonus > Coregonus lavaretus. The sequence goes on along the minus strand of NC_140006.1, from coordinate 21,788,333 downwards.
CAACGTCATATTAATCAAATCTCTATTCACAAAAGACTCATTCAGCGACCATATAAAAGAGCCCTAACAATGGCCATTAGTGGTCGGGGGAGATCAACAGCAGAATAGAATAGGGCTGCTAAATGCACTGCTGATTCACCCAACACAATGGCCTTGTTTGTGTCACTGTGACCTTAGCACTCCTAGACAACACATTATCTGTGGGACGCAGTAGAGAGCAGACAAGACCTTCACATTCAAATGGCCTCCCATTCAACAGTTGTCTTGTTTTTTCTGCTCATCCAACAAGGTCCACTTTATTGGGGACTAGACAGGGGTGCACCCTTTCTCCCTAACCATTCCTCATTCCGGCCCTAAAAACAAACAATCAAATGAATCTTGGCAGTCGTTTGGTTTATGTTCCTGGCACCTCATCCACAACATACATGAACGTGAAGAGCCAGGGGGGACTTATCTTTGTTTAATCTTATCCCATCAACTGGCACCCACTTCCCCACACCTCCTGCCAGGAGAGAGGATTGCATGATATGGAGGCCCTGAATGCTCAAAATAAACTGAGTCCCCCTGCATACCTCCACTATCCACTGGAAACCAAAATATTATCTAGATTGGCTGTGTTTCGTCTGTAAATACCATGTATGAAATGGATCCCCTCTACAACACACGTATTGAAGTGAGCACACACACACACAAACACTGAAACGATCCTCATGAATCCATCCTTCTACCTCATACTTTGGCTATCTATCTATAAACTTGATGAATTCAACAGGCTAATCCAAATGAATGACACAGAGGGCTAAAACAGCATCAGCAATTCTCTGTCCTCTCTATTCTATCACTTTTCCAAACCAGACTAGAGCTATGGTCCTGGGTTCATTTGTACATATATGAATCACTAAACAAAGGACCAACAGCCAGAGATAAGCTTCTCCAGCGTTATTAAAAATGTGCTTTCAGATGGATCCCACTAGGGACACTTTGCATTAACAAACACACAGACATGGCGCTGGCTGCACCCATTTTATTTTATTTCTAATGGGGAGTGATAGCGGTCCTGTGTTAATATGTACATCCAGTATTCACTAAACAAAGCTTTGTGGGTCCTCATAGATAACCCACTCGGCAAAAAAAGGTTGAATCACACGTCATTTCAACAAAATAATTAAATCTGAATACGTTGAATCAATGTGGAAAACTGATTGAATTTGCAAAAAGTAATCAACGTAAAGGAATTTTGTATTTTTTTAGCTCAACTTTTAACCTAAATCCAATAACACGGTGAAATGTTTTGCTGATTTCACATTGAAGTTGACAACTCAACCAAATATAAATCAAAACTAGATGTTGAAATGATTCCAAAGTCAATAAAAATGGGTTTTAGTTTAACCCAATGAGGGATGGGTGGCGTGTGATTACAAACACAGAAGTGGTTCGATACAGACAGCTGGAAAAAAAGACAAATAAATAATCATAGAGAAGAGAATGCAATAAGAACCCAATAACAGTGCAGCATGCCTCCCTCACCTCCCACTAAGACATTCATCCTTAATAACATGTGGTCAGTCTCCTCAACCCACGTCTCTCTCGCCGACATCTCCCTGACCCCCATCCTTCCAGCCAACATTCTTTACATAGTTCATTAAACTTTGCCTCTCTTGCCCTCCACTCAGTTTTATTGTTTTCCAGCTATAAACATACCAAATCAATCACACACAGTAGAAAGACCCAGCAGGGAGAAAGATAAAAGTTTGCGATTGAAAATAAAACATTGCAGCAACTCAACAATTAAATACCTTTTGCATAAAATCCTTGAAACACCAGCTTTTCAAATCCCCCCGCAAATCCTTCATCACATACAGTAATAATGACCTCCGTTCAAGATTAAGATCCAGCACGTAAGTCAGGACCGCAAGTGTTAATCCTACAATCAGCTCACTCATTTAACCCTCGTCTTGCACTATGCATTATGATTGAGTCGAGGCATTATGATCCTGTGTGACCTTCACACTAGGCCGATACACTGCTGGCGCCATCATTTTCTATTCTAGCAGAAGGGAATTGGTCAAATAGTGTAAAACAAAGACTTTTAAACGTCCACTGAAAGGGAAAATTGGAGGATAAAGTTGCCCCCTAGGTCTTTGATTCCAATCCCTGGTCCTTAATAAGGCCAATGTATTAACCTCCAACGCCCAAGTCCCTCTAACACTAGTGACAGGCATGAAAGGTCAATAACCTTGGCTCATAGCTCTCATATGGTTAGCAATGTCATAGATTCATGGCTGATGCTATTATTTCAAACTCTTAAAGTCAGCCGAGGGAAGCTTAGCTTTGGGAAAAGGTCACAGTGCTTAGAACACTTAGTGGGGAGAGTGAAGGAGTGACACAGGGTCTATAGAAGGCTGAGTGTGTTGCTTTCTAGTGGGGTACAGTGGGAGATGGGAGGTGGACGGTTTACCGAAAAGCAATGCTCCTGGAATGTAATGCTAGTAAGTGAGTTAACACAGACAATGTCTGGCGCACTGTAAAATTAATTTACAAGGCCTATCTAACCTGATAGACCTACTTATAGCTTGAATAACAAATAATACATGCTGATTGATGAGTTGCGGGAAGCAAACACACCACATTTCCTTGTTGTCATTGCTAAGCTAGCTGGTTGAGTGGTCTCCACACAAACTGCTCAAGCGTTGTGTGCATAGTAAAAGAGAATTAAGTCTCAAATCTATTTATTGAGCCTTTCTCTCTGACATTGGGTCATTTAATGTACAGGGCTCAAGTCATACACTGCACTGCAGACCAGGCCCAACATACAGTATATAGGCTACATGGTGCATGGAGCAACCATCCCAGGCCTATCAGCTCCCAGTAGTGTACATCCACGCCCCTGACTACATCCCCTCCCTCCAGCCCATATCTTGCTGAGCCCACAGTATTACAGCAAATAATGTGGCGGTGCACTGCACGCTTTATAAAGCCTCAGTAAATATCGACACAGGATGAAATAATCTAAACACAGGCTAATGGCGGTGGGGCGGAGGGGTGCATGTAGCTCTGTGATGCAGCAGCCCGTATACGCCTGCCTCAGATGGTAACTAGAATTTGCCGCAGGTCAATCATAACGTCTGCAGCTCGACGGTGGGCGGCGTCAACGCGGCCCGGTAACGGTATATCACTTTGAGTGGGACAGTAATACAGACAGACGCATCCGCTCATCTGATGAGGTAAACAGTTTTGGTGGGAGAAGGCAGGTGAAGGGAAGCGAAGAGGAACTGTCGCCTCAGTGTTCCCAATCACCAGATGCCCAAGATTAAACTGATATAAATCAACGTAATTCATTTTTTTTTCCAAAGACCATGTTACCAAATATCAATACCCGTCCCTTCGGAGGTGACCTGGCTTGATATGATAAGTGAGTAGTGGATAGCATTACTCATTTCCTGCCTCATCCTCTGCTTCTCTCTCTCTCCCTCCCTCTCTCTTTCCCGCTCTCTCTCTCCCTCCCTCCACCGCACTTCAGCCAGACACAGAGGCCTCTTCAGTTGAAACAGAGAGACCTCTGGGAAATATAAAAAACACCAACCTCCACAAAACAACACCGGGCCAGGCCTTTCGTCAAAAACATTAGCAGCACAACTTTAACAGCGCTTTATGTGCCCAGCTAAAGACTAACAACCATGAGGTTGTCAAGGTCACCATAAGGAACAAAACCTGGGGTTGGTTTTGACGCGGTATAATGCTAAGCAGAACGTTTCAGTAGGATCAATGCTTTACTCAATTAAAGCACATCAATCATCCTATGGAGGATAGGGGGGCTCATCCATCACACTGTTGCTTAGTGCTTATGTGTAGAAGAGTGGGATTGGGAGGGAGTGGTGGAGTAGTAGAAAGAGGGATGGATAGATGGAGAGGGATGAGTGGGAGAAGAGAGGAGAATGTGTCAGGGAGGGATGTCACAGGATAGGACCTGGCAAATTATCAGAGAGTAATGTCCAAAGAAGCGCTGGTGCGTTGAAATAGAAGCCCTGTCCGGAACACAATAGTTGGTGAGGCCTGAGACAGGCGGTGGGGAGGGAGAGTGGAGGGTGGGAGGCTGCCTGCTGCCTCGGTCTCATCCCAGGCAGGATATTGGCCTTTGTGGAACATGGTTACAGTATCTGGGTCAATTTATATCTCCCTGCCTCAAATTGCCCCTTTTGTTGTTAGTGAAATAATGGTATGTCAGTTCCTATGGCCTTAAACCCTGAGCTGAGCTTTACATTTGACAAGAAAAAAAGAAAAAAATGCTTTAAATACACACTCAGGCATTTCAGGGTTGCATCCTCTCAGTTCAGTCAAGTTGTCTCATAAATATATGAATTCAAGTATTCATTTCCCTCTATGACCCTAAAGACAAGAGATGGTTCTGGGCACTTCTCATTGGCATTTGTATTGCCTACGAGCTCCTCTTGTTCGCAGATAAGTGATAGTAAGCATTTCACTGTTAGTCTACATCTGTTGTTTACGAAGCATGTGACAAATACATTTGATTTGATATAGGTAGTGTCAGAGGTTCTAGTGCCAACAAAACGGTAGTTCATGATTTAAATGTATTCTATAGCAAACAAAAGATCACTGAAGGAGAGAGAAAAAAGAGAAAAGCCGTGAGTTCCTGTGGTATGAGGAATATTTGATATTTTCCTCCTTTATGCTTAGTGATGCGACGAACCATCAAACAGGCAAATAGTCAAAACAGGACTAAGATCGAATCGTATTACACCAGCTCTGACGCTCGTCGGATGTGGCAGGACTTGCAAACTATTACAGACTACAAATGGAAGTACAGCCGCGAGCTGCCCAGTGACACAAGCCTACCAGACGAGCTAAATTACTTCTATGCTCGCTTCGAGGCAAGTAACACTGAAACATGCATGAGAGCATCAGCTGTTCCGGACAACTGTGTGATCACGCTCTCCGTAGCCGATGTGAGTAAGACCTTTAAAGAGGTCAACATTCACAAGGCCGCAGGGCCAGACAGATTACCAGGACGTGTACTCCAAGCATGCGCTGACCAACTGGCAAGTGTCTTCACTGACATTTTCAACCTCTCCCTGTCTGAGTCTGTAATACCAACATGTTTCAAGCAGACCACCATAGTCCCTGTGCCCAAGAACACTAAGGTAACCTGCCTAAATGACTACCGACCCGTCGCACTAACGTCTGTAGCCATGAAGTGCTTTGAAAGGCTGGCTCACATCAACACCATTATCCCAGAAAACCTAGACCCACTTCAATTTGCATACCGCCCCAACAGATCCACAGATGATGCAATCTCTATTGCGCTCCACACTTCCCTTTCACACCTGGACAAAAGGAACACCTATGTGAGAATGCTATTCATTGACTACAGCTCAGCGTTCAAGTGCCCTCAAAGCTCATCACTAAGCTAAGGACCCTGGGACTAAACACTTCCCTCTGCAACTGGATCCTGGACTTCCTGACAGGCCTCCCCCAGGTGGTAAGGGTAGGTAACAACACATCCGCCACACTGATCCTCAACACGGGGGCCCCTCAGGGGTGCATGCTCAGTCCACTCCTGTACTCCCTGTTCACTCATGACTGCATGGCCAGGCACGACTCCAACACCATCATTAAGTTTGCCGATGACACAACAGTGGTAGGCCTGATCACCAACAATGATGAGACAGCCTATAGGGAGGAGGTCAGAGACCTGGCCGTGTGGTGCCAGGACAACAACCTCTCCCTCAACGTGATCAAGACAAAGGAGATGATTGTGGACTACAGGAAAAAGAAGAGGACCGAGCACGCCCCCATTCTCATCGACGGGGCTGTAGTGGAGCAGGTTGAGAGCTTCAAGTTCCTTGGTGTCCACATCACCAACAACTACCATGGTCCAAGCACACCAAGACAGTCGTGAAGAGGGTACGACAAAACCTATTCCCCCTAAGGAGACTGAAAAGATTTGGCATGGGTACTCAGATTCTCAAAAGTTTCTACAGCTGCACCATCGAGAGCATCCTGACTGGTTGCATCACTGCCTGGTATGGCAACTGCTCGGCCTCCGACCGCAAGGCACTACAGAGGGTAGTGCATACGGCCCAGTACATCACTGGGGTCAAGCTTCCTGCCATCCAGGACCTCTGTACCAGGCCGTGTCAGAGGAAGGCCCTAAAAATGGTCAAAGACTCCAGCCACCCTAGTCATAGACTGTTCTCTCTGCTACTGCACGGCAAGAGGTACCGGAGTGCCAAGTCTAGGTCCAAGAGGCTTCTAAACAGCTTCTACCCCCAAACCATAAGACTCCTGAACATCTAATCAAATGGCTACCCAGACTATTTGCATTGCTTTGATTTGATGCCTGAATGGTGGGATTCTGTGAAAAACGTGAGGGCTAGCCTCCGCCCACTCAGCTATTTAGCAGCATAATGAGAGAAACAATCACACAACACAGGGCGAGGGAATGAACGAATGGGAGGAGGGCACAATAAAAACGTTTCTTTGAATACTGCTCAATCGACTGCTGGGCCAACACTGTGAACAGGGCTCTCTTTGTGAAGCTAGAATCTAGCAGGAGATATATGGAGTTGTTCGCTGTGCTGCTGCCCAAACTAAAGAGGCCTGCCTCCTGAAGAAAGAAAAAGAAAAACTAGTGAAAACCACAAGCCCCTTAGTAAAATAAACAGTTCACTCCACTGTGTTGACCTGTTGTCTGCCAAGTGCAAGCTGAAATGTTTTTTCCCCCGCCCGGTTCTGGAGTTTTACTAGTTAAAAATAACACTAGCCTACATATATGGAAGCATATTATGTGGAAAGCGAGGTCAATACAGCTAATTATACCCAACCTCATTACATAGAAGGGTCATGTTCTGCACATTCTGGATGTCTTTAATGTAAAATAAAACTCACACATCTGAATTAGTGGTCGTCCAGGTTCAGAAACCACTGTGGACAGGAACCATTCCCATTCACCTCAGTCTCACCTCACCTCATGACAGAGTGCTTACAGGAAAGGATTGTTTTAGAAAAATAAATTAATCTTTGCCTTCTGACAGTCTTTTAGATTGAAGAACACACATCAATTTCAGAAACCTAAGCCAGAGTAGTTCAAGGCTGGAGGGGCCCAGGTGTGATTCAGAAGCAAATAACCAATAAAAGCACATGACCTTCATATGACTGAGGATGGACCGTGCACCAATTCTTTGAAACCTTTGTTTCCATATCCAATCCCCATGGAAACGCAGTCAACTCAATTATTATTTAAAAAATGTGGTTAGAAACGACACTTAAAGAACTCCATCTAGGCTTATGATGTTAACCCTTACAGAAAGCATATTGGATGCTGCTGAATGTAAGTTAAGATATTTGAATGATAGGTGGGTCATGTGACTGACGACAAGTCAAGGCCCTTAGCAACAGCTGTGGTTTCCGGAACTCTCCTCTGACTGGTGGAGAGGGAGAGGAGCCCCACCGGCTCTCAGGGCCGTCTGGGTTGAACAGGCTAATTATATGCCAAGGACAAAAACCCACACATATACACTCACTGTGACACACACACACACACAGGCACAATGGAGAGGCACCTTAACTGCTGCCCTATGTCAGTGTTACACACTCTAACAGGGGGCAGAATGTTACACACTCTAACAGAGGGCAGGGCTAGCCACTGATATGAGCGATATGAGCAAGAGCGCTGAGAAGTGAGCCAGGCTTAAGAGTTAACCCCAATGTCAACCGTCCACCAACCACTCCCCACACAAAAATCCCTTTATCTGCATTCAGGCTTTTCACAAGTCCCTGTCTGCTACCAAAATGTGCGGAGACGCTGAGCAGACTACCTGTTCGATAAGGATGCACTGGAGAGAAAAAAGGTCAGCCATAAATAAAATATGTCCTCTCCAGTCACACCGCCGAGCATCACAGCCCTAAAAGTCACCGCCAGCCTCCCCACCCCTGAGCAAATTAGCTGCAGACGGGTGCACTTGCTTTAATACGTTAACGACATTACTATTTCATGGTTATGATACGGCCTTTGGAGTGCCATGGAGCCGGGATCACGTGTAAGGATCAGTATATAGTGTCCTCAGCCCCCACCTCTTACTGCTGGACTAACACAACACTAACACAACTTCCATGTTATATCGTAGGCAAAATTGCATCAGAGGTCAGAGGTATTGAAGCCATATACCACTGAGATCCAATCAGCCGACGTGATATGTGGCAGTTATCTAGGCCATGGTGGCATGGCACAGGGAAAACCAACACCGACAGGCAGGCAATGAAAATGTATAGGGTCTCATAACAATAAAGAAAAAAGCTGATTCCTCCTAAACCCAGCAGGCAGGCAGCAATGTTTTAGCTGGGAATTGGAGCACAGCCTTCATTACAACATATTGATCATGCCAAACAAAGACCCTGGATCTATTGATCCGCTTGGTGGGAAAAAAAGAGAAAGAGGGGGAATGAGAAAGAGAGCAATGGACTGGTGCTGCAAACAGGATCACCCTGGAAGAAAGAAGAAGTGCTGCCTCAACTTAAAACAAGGGAAGCGAGGGATTGGGATTTAGAACCCCCATCAAATGAGATGGGGAGAGAGGTGCGGTCGTGGGGTTGCACTTGATGTCCGACTATAAAAAACAAGCGAAAAGAGGAACTTGTGTGACACTCAGCGATCATCGTAATGAAAAAAATTAAGTAAGGGCTCGGCTGGGCTGTTGGATACCTCCTGCTGTTTCCCTCTTTCTCTCCTCTTCCCATCTGACTGAAGAATGGAAGGATGATGGCTCTTCTGTACTTATGGATCTCATCTCACCAGGGGATTAGAATATTAAAGAAGCCTTGTTTGTCTATTGAATAATTCAGGATTGGCACAGACATCAGTGCTTCAAACAGTGGTCTACTACACCATCTGAACTGTAACAAGGCGGCCAGTGGAGGCTTCATTGCACTACACTATTGCACACATTGTATTATATATGGCAATGATGTGCTGTGCGATGACACTGACTCCGGCTAACCCTCAGATACACATTATTCACAAAAGGAATGTGGTTTCTGATCCCATCCGCTGATCTTGCGTATCTTTGTTATAATGTTTTATAAGAGAATCATGTTCCCTCAGTGTTCCGCAGCAGCCTCTCATAACTAATACAGATGCCTTTGATTAGGCTGCGATGGTTATGCTAATTCATTACCATTTATCATGTATCGGTTGTAGGACGGTGGAAACATCTGTAGATATCCACCCAACCGACTGGTGCTCCGTCTGAACAATCCGCCTCTCCTTTTCCCGGTGATAGATGTTCATTTAGACAGGTCAGGACAATGTGCACTGAGAGGTGTCGTGCACATGGGGCCGCCCCAGTGAGGGTCATGACCTCCATTCGCTGGTCTCTCCATTCAGCGTGAGATTGCTAGAATACCATGCCACCACCCCCCTCCACACACGCTCCTGGAGCCGTAAAAGAGGTTGAGTTTACAGGACGGGATCGACCAGGGTCACGTCTGACCAAACACACAGCCTCTCAAACACTTCTGAGAGCTGCCCCAGATGTACCCTATACCAGGGGCCATCAGAAACCTTGACAGAGTGCAGAGAACCAGAACAACAACACCACGCATACGCACTCTCCACACCTAAAACACGCGAAAAGTCACAAAATAAGGTGTATTATTTATTTTTCTGAATGTTTTCTTTCTGACAAAAGGGACTGGTTCTTTGTTAGTTTAAGATGTTTGTCTTAATCAAACAGACCAGAGAAAGGTAATTATACTAAAAGACAAAGTAATGAAAAGTGTTGTGATTTCTTATGCCAATGAGGTCTTTTCAATCCAGTTTACATTTCATTAGACAGAAAGAAAGAGAGCTGAGGTTGTTGACCCAAAGTGAATATCTCTCTCTCTCTCTCTCTCACACAGCTAATGTTGGCACTGCTTGTTCAAACCACATCGTGAAATCGGTCAACTGTGTCTCCCCAGGCCGGCTCGGGGTTTGAACCCCCAGTCAGTGGAGCCAGATACAGACTGCTCAGTGGACACGGTCAACGTACTAGCGTTGAAAAGCACTTGAACTGAGGTTGAAGTAGTAGACTATAAACACAGTCACCTTTCATCGGCCCAGCCCGTTTAATTGAACAAAAAAAACATCTGAAACTAAACGGCTTGGGGGGTGGAAGTAAAAATGTATAAATTTGAAAGTAGGGTAACATAGGTGGTGGGGGGTTGGGGAGGCAGGGTGGCTGCATGCGAAAGGAGTGTGTTTTAAGTTCAATTAGGCTTTTGGGCTTTTTCATTAACCCAGTTTTAAAGAGGAAAGCCTCTGCTGAATAATGCTGCTGTGACTGACTCACTTTACATCCCTGCTTAAAAAGCCTCCTCATCTGAAAAGCAGGAGAATACACTGAATGTACAAAACATTAGGAACACCTGCTCTTTCCATGACATAGACTGACCAGCTAAATCCAGGTGAAAGCTATGATCCCTTGAATTGGAATAATTGTGCTATTATGTGTGTTTTTTTGTTTTATTTGTAATATATTCTGTACATAATGTTTCTGCCACCATCTCCTTTGACGTAGGTCGGGGTGCCTTGTAAGGATCCGACGGCGAGCGAGTACTCTGCCTCTACCATCAGTCCTATTAGCAAACGTACAATCGTTTGAAAACAAAATAGACGACCTATGATCACGGATATCCTACAAACAGGACATTAAAAACTGTAATATCTTATGTTTCACCGAGTCGTGGCTGAACAACGACATGGATAGCTGGCGGGATATACGCTACATCAGCAGGATAGAACAGCTGACTCCGTTAAGACAAGGGGTGGCGGTATGTGTATATTTGTAAACAACAGCTGGTGCACAAAATCTAATACTAAGGAAGTCTCAAAGTTTTGCTCACCTGAGGTAGAGTATCTCATGATAAGCTGTAGACTACACTTTTTACCAAGAGAGTTTTCATCTATATTTTTCGTAGCTGTCTATTTACCACCACAAACCGATGCTGGCACTAAGAATGCAATCGATGAACTGTATAAGGCCATAAGCAAACGCTCATCCAGAGGCAGCGCTCCTAGTGGCCGGGGACTTTAATGCAGGGAAACTTAAATCCGTTCCAACTAATTTCTACCAGCATGTTAAATGTGCAACCAGAGGAAAGAAAACTCTAGACCACCTTTACTCCACACACAGAGACGCATACAAAGCTCTCCCTCACCCACTATTTGGCAAATCTGACCATAATTCTACCGTCCTGATTCCTGCTTATAAGCAAAAACTAAAGCAGGAAGCACCAATAACTTGGTTAATAAGGAAGTGGTCAGATGACGCAGATGCTAAGCTACAGGACTGTTTTGCTAGCACAGACTGGAATATGTTCTGGGATTCTTCCAATGGCATTGAGAGTACACCACATCAGTCACTGGCTTCATCAATAAGTGCATCGATAACGTTGTCCCCACAGTAACCGTACATACCCCAACCAGAAGCCATGGATTACAGGCAACTTCCGCACTGAGCTAAAGGGTAGAGCTGCCGTTTTCAAGGAGCAGGACGCTTATAAGAAATCCCGCTATGCCCTCCGACGAACCATCAAACAGGCAAAGAGTCAATACAGGACAAAGATTGAATCGTACTACACCGGCTCCGACGCTCGTCGGAGGTGGCGGGGCTTGCAAACTATTACAGACTACAAAGGGAAGCATAGCCGTGAGCTGCCCAGTGACACATTTTTTACATTTTACATTTTTAGTCATTTAGCAGACGCTCTTATCCAGAGCGACTTACAGTTAGTGAGTGCATACATTATTATTTTTTTCATACTGGCCCCCCGTGGGAATCGAACCCACAACCCTGGCGTTGCAAACGCCACGCTCTACCAACTGAGCTACATCCCTGCCGGCCATTCCCTCCCCTACCCTGAACGAGCTGGGCCAATTGTGCGCCGCCCCATGGGTCTCCCGCTCACGGCCGGCTATGACAGAGCCTGGATTCGAACCAGGATCTCTAGTGGCACAGCTAGCACTGCGATGCAGTGCCTTAGACCACTGCGCCACTCGGGAGACGATCTAAATCACTTCTATGCTCGCTTCGAGGCAATCAACACTGAAACATGCATGAGAGCATCAGCTGTTCCGGATGACTATGTGATCACGCTCTCCGTAGCCGATGTGAGTAAGACCTTTAAACAGGTCAACATTCACAAGGCCGCAGGGCCAGACAGATTACCAGGACGTGTACTCCAAGCATGCGCTGACCAACTGGCAAGTGTCTTCACTGACATTTTCAACCTCTCCCTGTCTGAGTCTGTAATACCAACATGTTTCAAGCAGACCACCATAGTCCCTGTGCCCAAGAACACTAAGAAAACCTTCCTAAATGACTACCGACCCGTAGCACTCACGTCTGTAGCCATGAAGTGCTTTGAAAGGCTGGTCATGGCTCACATCAACACCATTATCCCGGAAACCCTACACCCACTCCAATTTGCATACCGCCCCAACAGATCCACAGATGATGCAATCTCTATTGCACTCCACACTGCCCTTTCCCACATGGATAAGAAGAACACCTATGTGAGAATGCTATTCATTTACTACAGCTCAGCGTTCAACACCATAGTGCCCTCAAAGCTCATCACTAAGCTGAGGACCCTGGGACTAAACACCTCCCTCTGCAACTGGATCCTGGACTTCCTGACGGGCCGCCCCCAGGTTGTAAGGGTAGGTAACAATACATCTGCCACGCTAATCCTCAACATGGGGGCCCCTCAGGGGTGTGTGCTCAGTCCCCTCATGTACTCCCTGTTCACCCATGACTGCATGGCCAGGCACAACTCCAACACCATCATTAAGTTTTCTGATTACACAACAGTTGTAGTCCTGATCACGACAACGATGAGACAGCCTATAGGGAGGAGGTCAGAGACCTGGCCGTGTGGTGCCAGGATAACAACATTTCCCTTAACGTGATCAAGACAACAGAGATGATTGTGGACTACAGGGGGAAAAAAAGGACTGAGCATGCCCCTATTCTCATCTACGGGGTTGTAGTGGAACAGGTTGAGAGCTTCAAGTTCCTTGGTGTCCACATCACCAACAAACTATCATGGTCCAAACACACCAAGAGGGCACTACAAAGCCTATTCCCCCTCAGGAGACTGAAAAGATGTGGCATGGGTCCTCAGATCCTCAAAGAGTTCTACAGCTGCACCATCGAGAGCATCCTGACTGGTTGCTCGGCCTCCGATCGCAAGGCACTACAGAGGGTAGTGCGTATGGCCCAGTACATCACTGGAGCCAAGCTTCCTGCCATCCAGAACCTCTATACCAGGCGTTGTCAGAGGAAGGCCCTAAAAATCGTCAAAGACTCCAGCCACCCTAGTCATGGACTGTTCTCTCTGCTACCGCACGGCAGGCGGTACCAGAGCGCCAAGTCTAGGCCAAAAAGACTCCTGAACAGCTAATCATGGCTACCCGGACTATTTGCATTGTCCCCCCACCCCACCCCCTCTTTTACACTGCTGCTACTTTCTGTTTATTATCTATGCATAGTCACTTTAACTCTCCCCACATGTACATATTAACTTGATTACCTCGACTAACCTGTGCCCCCGCACATTGACTCTGTACCGGTACCCCTTGTATATAGCCTCCCTACTGTTATTTTATTTTAGTGCTGCTAAATAATTTTTCATTTTTATTCTTAACTTATCTATTTCTTTACTTAACACTTATTTTTCTTAAAACTGCATTGTTGGTTAAGGGCTTGTAAGTAAGCATTTCACTGTAAGGTCTACACCTGTTGTAATCTGCGCATGTGGCAAATAAAATGTGATTTGATTTGATTTATTGACACATGTTTAATCCATCAATCATTGTAGATGAAAGGGAGGAGACAGGTTAAAGAAGGATTTTTAAGCCTTAAGACAATTGACTACATGTCAGCTTTCTATAGCCAGTATTCCATTAACCAGCAGCTCAAAGACCCAGGCCATACTACCATCGCCAGCCATACTGCCCATTTTACCTGCTGAATTCATCAGATGAGTAATTTCCATCAAACAGGAAACGAACATGACATGAATGTTAAAACGTCCTTTCTATAGGAACACTCACTGGTGGTAGCTTAGCTGTGGTGGTGACTAGTGATGAGTATAGAGAGGGGAGTAGATATCCAGGCCATGTTTGGTCTTTTCTCTCCACTCAGGGACTCAGTATCAGCCAGTCCTAAACAAATAGTCCCCTGCTTTAGACAAGGTCATGAGAGGCCCCGACAGTGGGAAACCTCCTAAGCCTGATGCAGCTTTACATTCACAAACAAAAAGCAAGAATCCTTGCTTTCCACATTATCGGATAGAGAGGAGAGAGGAGAGAGGAGACCTCAGATAAATAATTGTCCTCCCTCTCTTTCCCCTCCGCTGCTCTGCTAACCAACGCTGTCCAGATACACCTGAACGATTCTATTGAAAACTGATGGAGCGTTCGCTAAGGCCAACCAATAGCTAATCTCTGATCTGCATCACCTAACAAAACATTACGTCTTCACATTTCAACAATGACCTGTGTATTGTGGAGGAATTGCCATTATAGAGAATACCCAAGCAGAACTGAATGTGTTTTGGGCCGAGAAACTTTTAACTTTGTTATTTATTCCATGAAATTTGCATGTGAATGCTGCTGTTCTCTATGATCTTCTCAGGGTGTGTATTCTGGTAATCAATTACTGAAATGAATCACCTTCAGAGACAGTGAGGTGGGCTGAAACGTCTTACACCCTACCCCTTCTCCTACTGTCTCCACTCTCCACGGGGTCAACTGCAGCAAGAACAAAGTGATCGTATTACTGTTACCTAATACTGTATACTGATAGGGTTACAGTCATATTCACAACTGTCCTCTTGCCAAACTTGGAGGAAGGAAACTGCCCCAGCTCTACAGAGAGAGCCTAGTATAACTACGCTCACTAATAGCTTTTCTAAATGAGGATAGGTCCATGCATATTACAATGAGGCAGCTAGATTATTTCTGACATAACAAGGAAGGATTTTCTATTACAATGAGCATTAACACTGAGGTATGGTTGAGGAGAATGACTGCTACAAGATTCACTGTCTCCATTCATTATTTAGGGCCTAAGGGTGCAATTAAAAATGTAATGAAATGCACAGGAGGCAGGCATTCTCACAGAAAGACAAAAATAGAAAGGTGTCATGCATTAGGCTCCACACTACACCTCATGTGGCTAGGAGCTTCTTGAAAAGCCTGTTTCCCTGCTTCCTGGTAAAAACAATATTCACAAGCAGCATGGTGAAAGTGGAGTTAGAAAACATGAGGGGGGGCTTAACACTCCCTCCACACCATGGGAGCTTTGTCTTTCAAAACATGCCACAGGAGACTTTCATTAGCGACTGGCGCATTCATTAGCATCATCCCACACCACTGAGCTACTGAGCCCCATGCAGCTCCAGCTCCAGGCCAGCACATTACAATGACACAGAAGTGCAGTGTCTCTCTCCCTGTCAGGGAAGCTCTCTCTCCATAGAGGTTGGAGGGCTGGGGGAGGGGTAAAGGAGGGCTAAGAAAGAGGAGAGAAGAGAAGAGGAGGTGAGGGAGGGTAAAGAGAGAGGAGAGGAGAGAGGAAGGTGGGGAGGGGTGAAGGGGGGCAGACAAATGGGAACCTGATTACCCCTGGTCACGGCCCATCCACAAGCCAACTGAGAGGCAAAATTATCACCTGGAGGATCAAACTGGAGGTTGGGCTGTGGAGCAGGTTTAGGAAGGCCCAGTAAAAGCTATTTCTTTCTTTTCCATCCACCCCTCTTTTACTCTCTCTCTCTATTTCCCTCTTCCCCTTCTCTCTCCTTTTCCCTCTCTCTTTTTTTATCTCTCTCATTCCTTCTCGCCCTCCCTCTCCATCTCTCTTCTGACTCACATTCTCGGCTGACTGTGACTTCTAGGCACACACTGTGAAATCCAACGCCACTGGAGCTGTTTTCTGGTTCAGATGACCTCAAGGCCCCAAGCCCTTGGATGGCACATTGGTGGTATATTCCTGTTTTATAATCGTCTGTCTCAGCCCTGTTCAGAGGTGCTATTGGTGGCTGTCACTATAGTAATTGTGTGATGTTTGTTTGTGTGGCAGCATTTTCACTTTGGGACTGATTCCTCACAAATACAGTGGGGGAAAAAGTATTTAGTCAGCCACCAATTGTGCAAGTTCTCCCACTTAAAAAGATGAGAGAGGCCTGTAAATTTCATCATAGGTACATGTCAACTATCACAGACAAAATGAGAAAAATCCAGAAAATCACATTGTAGGATTTTTAATGAATTTATTTGCAAATTATGGTGGAAAATAAGTATTTGGTCAATAACAAAAGTTTCTCAATACTTTGTTATATACCCTTTCTGGCAATGACACAGGTCAAACGTTTTCTGTAAGTCTTCACATGGTTTTCCACACACTGTTGCTGGTATTTTGGCCCATTCCTCCATGCAGATCTCCTCTAGAGCAGTGATGTTTTGGGGCTGCCGCTGGGCAACACGGACTTTCAACTCCCTCCAAAGATTTTCTATGGGGTTGAGATCTGGAGACTGGCTAGGCCACTCCAGGACCTTGAAATGCTTCTTACGAAGCCACTCTTTCGTTGCCCGGGCGGTGTGTTTGGGATCATTGTCATGCTGAAAGACCCAGCCACGTTTCATCTTCAATGCCCTTGCTGATGGAAGGAGGTTTTCACTCAAAATCTCACGATACATGGCCCCATTCATTCTTTCCTTTACAGGGATCAGTCGTCCTGGTCCCTTTGCAGGAAAACAGCCCCAAAGCATGATGTTTCCACCCCCATGCTTCACAGTACGTATGGTGTTCTTTGGATGCAACTCAGCATTCTTTGTCCTCCAAACACGACGAGTTTAGTTTTTACCAAAAAGTTATATTTTGGTTTCATCTGACCATATGACATTCTCCCAATCCTCTTCTGGATCATCCAAATGCACTCTAGCAAACTTCAGACGGGCCTCGACATGTACTGGCTTAAGCAGGGGGACACATCTGGCACTGCAGGATTTGAGTCCCTGGCGGCGTAGTGTGTTACTGATGGTAGGCTTTGTTACTTTGGACCCAGCTCTCTGCAGGTCATTCTCTAGGTCCCCCCGTGTGGTTCTGGGATTTTTGCTCACCGTTCTTGTGATCATTTTGACCCCACGGGGTGAGATCTTGCGTGGAGCCCCAGATCGAGGGAGATTATCAGTGGTCTTGTATGTCTTCCATTTCCTAATAATTGCTCCCACAGTTGATTTCTTCAAACCAAGCTGCTTACCTATTGCAGATTCAATCAATTTTTTTATTTTATATAGCCCTTCTTACATCAGCTAATATCTCGAAGTGCTGTACAGAAACCCAGCCTAAAACCCCAAACAGCTAGTAATGCAGGTGTAGAAGCACGGTGGCTAGGAAAAACTCCCTAGAAAGGCAAAACCTAGGAAGAAACCTAGAGAGGAACCAGGCTATGAGGGGTGGCCAGTCCTCTTCTGGCTGTGCCGGGTGGAGATTATAACAGAACCATGCCAAGATGTTCAAAAATGTTCATAAGTGACAAGCATGGTCAAATAATAATCAGGAATAAATCTCAGTTGGCTTTTCATAGCCGATCATTAAGAGTTGAAAACAGCAGGTCTGGGACAGGTAGGGGTTCCATAACCGCAGGCAGAACAGTTGAAACTGGAATAGCAGCAAGGCCAGGCGGACTGGGGACAGCAAGGAGTCACCACGGCCGGTAGTCCCGGCGTATGGTCCTAGGGCTCAGGTCTCTCAGTTGGCTTTTCATAGCCGATCATTAAGAGTTGAAAACAGCAGGTCTGGGACAGGTAGGGGTTTCGTAGCCGCAGGCAGAACAGTTGAAACTGGAATAGCAGCAATGCCAGGCGGACTGGGGACAGCAAGGTGTCATCATGCCCGGTAGTCCTGACGTATGGTCCTAGGGCTCAGGTTCTCAGAGAGAAAGAGAGAACGAGAGAATTAGAGAGAGCATACTTAAATTCACACAGGACACTGGATAAGACAGGAGAAGTACTCCAGGTATAACCAACTAACCCCAGCCCCCCGACACATAAACTACTGCAGCATAAATACTGGAGGCTGAGACAGGAGCGGTCCGGAGACACTGTGGCCCCATCCGAAGAAACCCCCGGACAGGGCCAAACAGGAAGGATATAACCCCACCCACTCCGCCAAAGCACAGCCCCCGCACCACTAGAGGGATATCCCCAACCACCAACTTACAATCCTGAGACAAGGCCGAGTATAGCCCACAGAGGTCTCCACCACAGCACAAACCAAGGGGGGGGGGGCGCCAACCCAGACAGGAAGATCACGTCAGTAACTCAACCCACTCAAGTGACGCACCCCTCCCAGGGACGGCATGAAAGAGCACCAGCAAGCCAGTGACTCAGCCCCTGCAACAGGGTTAGAGGCAGAGAACCCCAGTGGAGAGGGGAACCGGCCTGGCAGAGACAGCAAGGGCTGTTCGTTGCTCCAGCCTTTCCGTTCACCTTCACACTCCTGGGCCAGACTACACTCAATCATATGACCTACTGAAGAGATAAGTCTTTAGTAAAGACTTAAAGGTTGAGACCGAGTCTGCGTCTCTCACATGGGTAGGCAGACTGTTCCATAAAAATGGAGATCTATAGGAGAAAGCCCTGCCTCCCGCTGTTTGCTTAGAAATTCTAGGGACAATTAGGAGGCCTGCGTCTTGTGACCGTAGCGTACGTATTGGTATGTACGGCAGGACCAACTCGGAAAGATAGGTAGGAGCAAGCCCATGTAACGCTTTATAGGTTAACAGTAAAACCTTGAAATCAGCCCTTGCCTTAACAGGAAGCCAGTGTAGGGAAGCTAGCACTGGAGTAATATGATCAAATTTCTTGGTTCTAGTCAGGATTCTAGCAGCCGTATTTAGCACTAACTGAAGTTTATTTAGTGCTTTATCCGGGTAGCCGGAAAATAGAGCATTGCAGTAGTCTAACCTAGAAGTAACAAATGCATGGATTAATTTTTCTGCATCATTTTTGGACAGAAAATTTCTGATTTTTGCAATGTTACGTAGATGGAAAAAAGCTGTCCTTGAAACAGTCTTGATATGTTCGTCAAAAGAGAGATCAGGGTCAAGAGTAACGCCTAGGTCCTTCACAGTTTTATTTGAGACGACTTTACAACCATCAAGATTAATTGTCAGATTTAACAGAAGATCTCTTTGTTTCTTGGGACCTAGAACAAGCATCTCTGTTTTGTCCGAGTTTAAAAGTAAAAAGTTTTCAGCCATCCACTTCCTTATGTCTGAAACACAGGCTTCTAGCGAGGGCAATTTTGGGGCTTCACCATGCTTCATTGAAATGTACAGCTGTGTGTCATCCGCATAGCAGTGAAAGTTAACATTATGTTTTCGAATAACATCCCCAAGAGGTAAAATATATAGTGAAAACAATAGTGGTCCTAAAACGGAACCTTGAGGAACACCGAAATGTACAGTTGATTTGTCGGAGGACAGACCATTCACAGAGACAAACTGATATCTTTCCGACAGGTAGGATCTAAACCAGGCCAGAACTTGTCCGTGTAGACCAATTTGGGTTTCCAGTCTCTCCAAAAGAATGTGGTGATCGATGGTGTCAAAGGCAGCACTAAGGTCTAGTAGCACGAGGACAGATGCAGAGCCTCGGTCTGACGCCATTAAAAGGTCATTTACCACCTTCACAAGTGCAGTCTCAGTGCTATGATGGGGTCTAAAACCAGACTGAAGCATTTCGTATACATTGTTTGTCTTCAGAAAGGCAGTGAGTTGCTGCGCAACAGCTTTTTCTAAAATTTTTGAGAGGAATGGAAGATTCGATATAGGCCGATAGTTTTTTATATTTTCCGGGTCAAGGTTTGGCTTTTTCAAGAGAGGCTTTATCACTGCCACTTTTAGTGAGTTTGGTACACATCCGGTGGATAGAGAGCTGTTTATTATGTTCAACATAGGAGGGCCAAGCACAGGAAGCAGCTCCTTCAGCAGTTTAGTAGGAATAGGATCCAGTATGCAGCTTGAAGGTTTAGAGGCCATGATTATTTTCATCATTGTGTCAAGAGATATAGTACTAAAACACTTAAGTGTCTCTCCCGATCCCAGGCCCTCGCAGAGCTGTGCAGATCCAGGACAGCTAAGCCCTGGAGGAATACGCAGATTCAAAGAGGAGTCCGTAATTTGCTTTCTAATGGTCATGATCTTTTCCTCAAAGAAGTTCATGAATTTATCACTGCTGAAGTGAAAGCCATCCTCTCTTGGGGAATGCTGCTTTTTAGTTAGCTTTGCAACAGTATCAAAAAGAAATTTTGGATTGTTCTTATTTTCCTCGATTAAGTTGGAAAAGTAGGATGATCGAGCAGCAGTGAGGGCTCTTCGGTACTGCACGGTACTGTCTTTCCAAGCTAGTCGGAAGACTTCCAGTTTGGTGTGGCGCCATTTCCGTTCCAATTTCCTGGAAGCTTGCTTCAAAGCTCGGGTATTTTCTGTATACCAGGGAGCTAGTTTCTTATGACAAATGTTTTTCGTTTTTAGGGGTGCAACTGCATCTAGGGTATTGCGCAAGGTTAAATTGAGTTCCTCAGTTAAGTGGTTAACTGATTTTTGTCCTCTGACGTCCTTGGGTAGGCAGAAGGAGTCTGGAAGGGCATCAATGAATTTTTGTGTTGTCTGAGAATTTATAGCACGACTTTTGATGCTCCTTGGTTGGGGTCTGAGCAGATTATTTGTTGCGATTGCAAACGTAATAAAATGGTGGTCCGATAGTCCAGGATTTTGTGGAAAAACATTAAGATCTACAACATTTATTCCATGGGACAAAACTAGGTCCAGAGTATGACTGTGGCAGTGAGTAGGTCCAGAGACATGTTGGACAAAACCCACTGAGTCGATAATGGCTCCGAAAGACTTTTGGAGTGGGTCTGTGGACTTCTCCATGTGAATATTAAAATCACCAAAAATTAGAATATGATCTGCTATGACTACAAGGTCTGATAGGAATTCAGGAAACTCAGAGAGGAACGCTGTATATGGCCCAGGAGGCCTGTAAACAGTAGCTATAAAAAGTGATTGAGTAGGCTGCATAGATTTCATGACTAGAAGCTCAAAAGATGAAAACGCCATTTTTTTTTTTGTAAATTGAAATTTGCTATCGTAAATGTTAGCAACACCTCCGCCTTTGCGGGATGCACGGGGAATATGGTCACTAGTGTAACCAGGAGGTGAGGCCTCATTTAACACAGCAAATTCATCAGGCTTAATTCAGTCTTCCCAGCCTGGTGCAGGTCTACAATTTTGTTTCTGGTGTCCTTTGACAGCTCTTTGGTCTTGGCCATAGTGGAGTTTGGAGTGTGACTGTTTCCTCAATTTGTCTGTCATAGTTGACGTGTACCTATGACGAAAATTACAGGCCTCTCTCACCTTTTTAAGTGGGAGAACTTGCACAATTGGTGGCTGACTAAATACTTTTTTCCCCCACTGTAAGACATATTTTCTATTATACATTGTAATTACAGTTTCCATTCATGTTGCGGTTGGGTCCATTACAATGCTAAAAATGTAATATTACATATATTTTCCTTGTTTTTATGATTTATATGTTTTAGAAGCAGATATAAATGAAACAGATAAATGACTAGTTAGATCCAGCAAGCTATGCTTTTCAATGTTGGATTTCCAACAGAGCAGTTGATGTACAAACACAACACTGATACTAAAGCTGTGTTAAATGGAAATGACAACCATTGAGAAAACAGCATGGCCACTGACCACTTCTTTCCTTTATGTTTCTGCCATGTACTTGCACGCTTTATGCATTTCCTTGAAGCTATGTTTAAGGAAAACATGGCAGAAATAATGACAACATCATTATTTACTTGCATAATCATTATTGCCTACATCAGCAAATAGCACACAACATATAAAAGATTTGACCATTTGATTCGCATGCCACTTGGGTTACCATACAGTACCAGTCAAACGTTTGGACACACCTACTCATTCAAAGGATTTTCATTATTTTGACAATTTTCTACATTGTAGAATAATGGTGAAGACATCAAAACTATGAAATAACACATATGGAATGATGTAGTAACCAAAAAACTAGCCCCCCTTTGCCTTGATGACAGCTTTGCACACTCTTGGCATTCTCTCAACCAGCTTCATGAGGTAGTCACCTGGAATGCATTTCAATTAACAGGTGTGCCTTGTAAAAAGTTAAGTTAATTTGTGGAATTTATTTCCTTCTTAATGCGTTTGAGCCAATCAGTCGTGTTGTGACAACGTAGGAGTGGTATACAGAAGACAACCCTATTTGGTAAAAGACCAAGTCCATATTATGGCAAGAACAGCTCAAATAAGCAAAGAGAAATTACAGTCCATCATTACTTTAAGAGAACTTGCAGTCGCAAAAACCATCAAGCGCTATGATGAAACTGGCTCTCATGAGGAACGCCACAGGAAAGGAAGACCCAGAGTTACCTCTGCTACAGAGGATAAGTTATTTACAGTTAACTGCACCTCAGATTGCAGCCCAAATAAATGCTTCACAGAGTTCAAGTAACAGACACATCTCAACATCAACTGTTCAGAGGAGACTGCGTGAATCAGGTCTTCATGGTCGAATTGCTGCAAAGAAACCATTACTAAAGGACACCAATAAGAAGAAGAGACTTGCTTGGGCCAAGAAAAACGAGCAATGGACATTAGACCAGTGGAAATCTGTCATTTAGTCTGATGAGTCCAAATTTGAGATTTTTGGTCCAACCGCCTTGTAGGTGAACGGATGATCTCCGCATGTGTGGTTCCCACCGTGTAGCATGGAGGAGGAGGTGTGATGGTGTGGGGGTGCTTTGCTGGTGACACTTAACCAGCATGGCTACCACAGCATTCTGCAGTGATATGCCATCCCATCTGCTTTGCGCTTAGTGGGACAATCATTTGTTTTTCAACAGGAAATGACCCAACACAACTCCAGGCTGTGTCAGGGCTATTTGACCAAGAAGAAGAGTGATGGAGTGCTGCATCAGATGACCTGGCCTCCACAATCACCCGACCTCAACCGAATTGAGATGGTTTGGGATGGGTTGGACAGCAGATTGAAGGAAAAGCAGCCATATGTGGGAACTCCTTCAAGACCGTTGGAAAAGCATTCCAGGTGAAGCTGCTTGACAGAATGCCAAGAGTGTGCAAAGCTGTCATCAAGGCAAAGGATGGCTACTTTGAAGAATCTTAAATATAAAATACATTTAGATTTGTTTAACACTTTTTTGGTTACTACATGATTCCATGTGTGTTATTTCATAGTTTTGATGTCTTCACTATTATTCTACAATGTAGAAATAGTAAAAATAAAGAAAAAGCCTGGAATGAGTTGGTGTGTCCAAACTGACTGGTACTGTATGTGTAAAAAAATTGAATAAAATACAGAAACATAGAAACAACACATAAATATGTGCTGAGGCACAAGCACCATGTCCATTCCATAACTGCTTTGCAAAGTGCATCCAATGTGATCACTTTTAGAATTACAACTGCCATGTTTCCATTTCAAAACGAAGAAAGAAGTTTGGTTTTTCATTTCCTATTCAGAATGAAGAAAAATTGCAGTGGGTGTCCGTCTTTCAAACTTTCCATGATTTATGCAAGTGTATGCATTTTTCATAAAGGGTACTGTATAAAGTAATCTAATTTCCAAATGGTTCAACATTTTTCTAATTCTTTCAATTCAGAGCTCAAAAAATATTTCTAAAGGCAAATAAAGTTGCAGAGACATCACAGGAACATTTGCCCCAGTGTTTATGCATTGGAATTTCAGCAAAACTGTGCAAAGATTTTTTTTTTAAGAATTGTGCTCTGTTCTTCAAAAAAGGCCTGTGTAAGCAAATGATTAGAAACAAGGCTAAATTGATTCAGATTGAGATTTCATTGGCTTACAAGCCAAACAACATGGGGTTTTGGGCCCACATAACAGCAATGCTAATTGTTGAAGTACAGTTGAAGTCGGAAGTTTACATACACTTAGGTTGGAGTCATTAAAACTAGTTTTTCAACCACTCTACAAATGTATTGTTAACAAACTCTAGTTTTGGCAAGTCTGTTAAGTATCTACTTTCTGCATGACACAAGTAATTTTTCCAACAATTATTTACAGACAGATTATTTCACTTATAATTCACTGTATCACAATTCCAGTGGGTCAGAAGTTTACATACACTAAGTTGACTGTGCCTTTAAACAGCTTGGAAAATTCCAGAAAATGATGTCATGGCTTTAGAAGCTTCTGATAGGCTAATTGACATAATTTGAGTCAATTGGAGATGTACCTGTGGATGTATTTCAAGGCCTACCTTCAAATACAGTGCCTCTTTGCTTGACATCATGGGAAAATCAAAAGAAATCAGCCAAGACCACAGAAAAAGAATTGTAGACCTCCACAAGTCTGGTTCATCCTTGGGAGCAATTTCCAAACGCCTGAAGGTACCACGTTCATCTGTACAAACAATAGTACGCAAGTATAAACACAATGGGACCACGCAGCCGTCATACCGCTCAGGAAGGAGACACGTTCTGTCTCCTAGAGATTAACGTACTTTGGTGCGAAAAGTGCAAATCAGTCCGAGAACAACAGCAAAGGACCTTGTGAAGATGCTGGAGGAAACAGGTACAAAATTATCTATATCCACAGTAAAACGAGACCTATATCGACATACCCTGACAGGCCGCTCAGCAAGGAAGAAGCCACTGCTCCAAAACCGCCATTAATAAGCCAGACTACGGTTTGCAACTGCACATGGGGACAAAGATCGTACTTTTTTGAAAAATGTCCTCTGGTCTGATGAAACAAAAATAGAACTGTTTGGCCATAATGACCATCGTTATGTTTGGAGGAAAAAGGGGGTGCTTGCAAGCCGAAGAACACCATCCCAACCGTGAAGCACGGGGGTGGCAGCATCATGCTGTGGGGGTGCTTTGCTGCAGGAGGGACTGGTGCACTTCACAAAATAGATGGCATCATGAGGAAGGAAAATTATGTGGATATATTGAAGCAACATCTCAAGATATCAGTCAGGAAGCTAAAGCTTGGTCGGAAATGGGTCTTCCAAATGGACAATGACCCCAAGCATACTTCCAAAGTTGTGGCAAAATGGCTTAAGGACAACAAAGTCAATGTATTAGAGTGGCCATCACAAAGCCCTGACCTCAATCCTATAGAAAATTTGTGGGCAGAACTGAAAAAGCGTGTGCGAGCAAGGAGGCCTACAAACTTGACTCAGTTACACCAGCTCTGTCAGGAGGAATGGGCCAAAATTCACCCAACTTATTGTGGGAAGCTTGTGAAAGGCTAGCCGAAACGTTTGACCCAAGTTAAACAATTTAAAGGCAATGCTACCAAATAGTAATTGAGTGTATGTAAACTTCTGACCCACTGGGAATGTGATGAAATAAATAAAAGCTGAAATAAATCATTCTCTCTACTATTATTCTGACATTTCACATTCTTAAAATAAAGTGGTGATCCTAACTGACCTAAGACAGGGAATTTTTACTAGGATTACATGTCAGGAATTGTGAAAAACTGAGTTTAAATGTATTTGGCTAAGGTGTATGCAAACTTCCGACTTCAACTGTATGTTTGATGCTTGTTGTCACCCCCCACCGCACTCAACATCTTACATGTGTTGAGCGAAACAACAGTATAGACATGGGCAGGAGCACAAACACACCCACACACACAGAAACACTGAAGAATGGCGCCGGAGGGGATGGCTGCCATTTTACAAGCTATTTTGTGTGTTTTTTTCTCTCGCATTGTTTGTAACTTATTTTGTACATAATGTTGCTGCTACCGTCTCTTATGACCGAAAAGAGCTTCTGGATAAAAGAACAGCGATTACTCACCTCGAACTGGACGAAGATTTTTATTTAATTAGTCCTACCAACGGGACATTAAAAACTGTAGTATCTTATGTTTCACAGAGTCGGGGCTGAATGACGACATGGATAATATACAGTTGGCTGGGTTTTCCGTGCATCGGCAGGAGAGAACAGCTACGTCTGTTAAGACGAGGGGTGGTGGTGTGTGTCTATTTGTCAATAACAGCTGGTGCGTGATGTCTAATATTAAAGATGTCTCGAGGTATTGAGTACCTCATGATAAACTGTAGACCACACTATCTACCAAGAGAGTTTTCATCTATATTTTTCATAGCTGTCTATTTACCACCACAAACCAGTGCTGGCAATAAGACTGTACTCAACGAGCTGTATAAGGTCATAAGCAAACAAGAAAATGCTGATTCAGAAGCGGCGCTCCTAGTGGCCAGGGACTTTAATGCAGGCAAACTTAAATCCGTTCTACCTAATTTCTACCAGCATGTCACATGCGCATCGAGAGAAAAAAAAACTCCAGACCACCTTTACTCCACACACAGAGACGCATACAAAGCTCTCCCTCGTCCTGCATTTGGCAAATCTGACCATAATTCTGTCCTCCTGAGTCCTGCTTACGAGTAAAAACTAAAGCAGGAAGTACCAGTGACTCGCTCAATACGGAAGTAGTCAGATGACGCGGATGCTATGCTACAGGACTGTTTTGCTAACACAGACTGGAATATGTTCCGGGATTTATCCAATGGCATTGAGGAGTATACCACCTCAGTCACCAGCTTCATCAATAAGTGCATCGATGACATCGTCCCCACAGTGACCGTACATACATATCCCAAACAGAAGCCATTGTTACAGGCAACATCCGCACCGAGCTAAAGGCAAGAGCTGCCGCTTTCAAGGAGCGGGACACTAATCCGGACGCTTACAAGAAATCCCGCTATGCCCTTAGACTAACCATCAAACAGGCAAAGCGTCAATGAGGGACTAAGATTGAATCCTACTACACCGGCTCTGACGCTCGTCGTCGGGCCGAACACGCCCCCATTCACATCGACGGGGCTGTAGTGGAGCGGGTTGAGAGTTTCAAGTTTCTTGGTGTCCACATCACCAACAAACTATCATGGTCCAAACACACCAAGACAGTCGTGAAGAGTGCACGACAACACCTTTTCCCCCTCAGGAGACTGAAAGGATTTGGCATGGGTCCCCAGATCCTCAAAAAGTTATACTGCTGCACCATCGAGAGCATCCTGACCGGTTGCATCACCCCCTTGTATGGCAACTGCTCGGCATCCGACAGTAAGGCACTACAGAGGGTAGTGTGTACGGACCAGTACATCACTGGGGCCAAGCTTCCTGCCATCCAGGACCTATATACTAGGCGGTGTCAGAGGAAGGCCCAAAAAATGGTCAAAGACCCCAGTAACCCAAGTCATAGACTGTTCTCTGCTACTGCACGGCAAGTGGTACGCACCGGAGTGCCAAGTCTAGGTCCAAAAGGCTCCTTAACAGCTTCTACCCCCAAGCCATAAGACCGCTGAAAAATTAATCAAATTGCCACCCGGACTATTTACATTGAGCTCCTCCCCCCCCTTTGTTTTTACACTTCTGCTACTAACTGATTATTATCTATGCATAGTCACTTCACCCCTATGTACAAATTACCTCGACTAACCTGTACCCCCGCACATTGACTCGGTACCGGTACCAACTGTATATAGCATCGGTATTGTTATTTTATTGTTTTATATTTATTTTTTTACTTTAGTTTATTTAGTAAATATTTTCTTAAGTCTATTTCTTGAACTGCATTGTTGGTTAAGGCCTTGTAAGTAAGCATTTCACGGTAAGGTCTACACCTGTTGTATTCGGCGCATGTGACAAATACAATTTGATTTGAAGTGTGAACAAACATACTACAAACAGCCAGCGAAGAGATACATTGAAAGAATTTATCCAATCCAGCACTTACCATTGAAAAGGGGCTGTCCCTTCTCTGCACTCTCTGGCACCGCCGCGACATACACATCTTCAGAGAAGCCAGGCCAGCACAGAGGAGGGGTGCCCCTGCCCTCCGTTGCGATCTGCGGGGATAGGACCGGAGGGTGGGAGGGGGAGAGAATGAGTCAAAGTTACCCCCCTCCAAAATGCACTTCTCTGTCTACCCCCCGAAAAGTCTTGGTCACATTCTGAACCCTCCACCACAGTACAAAAGCATCTGTTGTTTTTATAGCGGGGACTGCAATTAGGATAATGAGGCCAAAAGGGTTAAGCATTAGCCAAGGAGCATGGCTAGGCAAGAACAGGCCCCATTTGTCTCTGTGAGGAGAGAGAGGGAGGCCCAGGCTCAGGCAGCGGTTATGTCTGACCCCTTATCATACTCTGCTCTGTTTAACAAGACACTTTAAAATTCAGGAACAGTGAAACTAGGCTACAACTCCTAACACTCCTACTAAACTGTAGGGGTGAAAGTCGCTGTGTGTGAATTCCTGTGTCTACTCAAACATAACACTACATCATCATCATCATCGCTCCCTTTTTCTCCTCCCCCTGTCTCTCGCTCTCTCCACCCTGCCCCGCTCTATCTCTGATTTAATAAAAACAGTAATGTTGTTTCAGATACATTATATTTCTGCCATTGTTAGAATAATAAATGATCACCTGACAAATTATTTATCTCCATCTTCTTTCCAAAAAGAAACAAATATTAATGGACACAAATTCTATTGAACACAAATTCAGTTTTAGATAGATATAGAGTTTGACACTTATCTCATCAAGTGTGAGTAGGCCTAGTCTATAACAAAATAACACATAATGTATTAATAGCCTACCACATAATGGGCATCACATTTATAAAAAATTAAAATAAAAACATCCCCAAAAAATAATAAGTAGGCCTAAGCTATTCAGAGTTGAGTTGAAATAGATTCACTGATTGTGTACAAGCATGTGCAAATCCGATCAGACATATCGGGTGGGCATCAGCACGACCCCAATTTCCCAAATACACTTAATCCTATTTCTTTAGAAAGACCGGACCTCAAAAGAATGTGAAAGGAGAAGAGTTCCGCAGAAAAAAAAGCATTGTGGGTATCCGTGCCACTTGCCATTAATCAGCGGAATTTGACTGGAGGATTAGGGGGGAAGTGTAGTGCTGCCTTTCTGACACTCATTTGGTAGAGCATGGGGCTTGCAACGCCAGGGTTGTGGGTTCGTTTCCCACGGGGGCCAGTATGAAAAAATGTATGCACTCACTAACTGTAAGTCGCTCTGGATAAGAGCGTCTGCTAAATGACTAAAATGTAAAAATGTACATTATCAGGCATAGCACACAACGATGCACATAACAGCATAGTTCACACACTAGTTCTTCGACTCAAAGTATGATATCTCGTTTTGGGGGGGAAATAAATAGGCCTATTTTTGATTAGACGGTCTCTCATATCAGAGCTTAATAATTTAAATATTTTGGCCATTTAAATAAAAAGTTCATTAATTATTATGTTATAAGTCAAGTAAGTAGGTTAGGACTAAATTACTAATTAAAACAAATAATTGCGAAGAAAACAGAATATGCAGAATTAGCTATAAAATATGATAAGTAGCCTACAAAACTAGACTAGGCTACACTGATACTTTAAATTCTGCCTGGGCACAATAAGAAGCTGATGTCAAGGCGATTTTTGGAACGGAAATCAAACATTAACTCAGCATTGTCCCTGGCAGAGTTTGTGGATTCCACTAACCTGGTCTAGATACGATAAGTGCACCGGTGTGTGTAGCTGTTGTTTGCACTGATAGCCTATTTACAAGACGGAATGGGCCATTGCCCCGAGGCTCATTCCGTGTGGGTTAGGAATAATTAATGGTAGGTTTTTGTAACCCCGCGGTCCGGGGGAATTATTCAAGTAGCTGGCCTGCTTCAATAGACTGCAACTTTGTAACCATATCATGTCCGCTCGTGAAAAGGTTACACATGTATTCAACAAATATGCACGTATAGGCCATTATCATCTCAGCAAGTTCAACAAAAAAGACTTCAAGAAGAAACATTGTATTGCTTGAGCCCCGTATGGACTGAATCAACGTATACCCTAATAGATAATACTATGTTTAATAGATTATGTGGTTTAGATTTATTTTAATGAAGTTACTCGTGATACACTGTAGCCAACACAAAAATATATTTTGAACAAGTGTAGCTTTTTCCATCCTTCAAATAGAGCCTAGCGGTTTCGGCTACAATAAAGCAGGGTTGATCTTCACGAAACATCAATCTACTACATATTGTCATTAGTTGTTGACGCATCACATATGCAAGTTCCCAATACTGGATGCATTATATCTAGCATCCATGCAAAACATGCCCATGTAGCCTTTTTCCATCGTGGAGAGGCAAGCTATAATGGACAAGCGGGCACGTTACCCGACATATCACAGAAGAAGCATCGTCACAGAAAACAAGCACTAGTCCTAGAACTGCCCTGTTCAACTCAACAAAACCGTTCCGAAGACACATTACCTGCAAAGCAGCCAAGAGCGTGAGCAGAAGCAGTCCCCTGCCCTCGTATAAGTACATGGGTATGCCGGTTGTAATGTATTTCCCCTTGCAATCCGTGATAAATATCCGTAGGCTATGTCTGCTGCAATTTGGATGTAGTGATGAAATCAAACGTTCCCTTCTTACAACAAAGGCGGCAGCGGCAGCAGCAGCATGTAGCCTAGCAGCCTCCCCTATCCACTCTGCGCTCCGATCTGAGATCACCTCTTGGTACTGAGGCTGCTGCTCCCTCCCATGCATGCAGTCCCTCCAACAGAACAGAAAAGACGCTGTCGCTGTGCCAGGACAGGATCTCTCATTGTCTCACCCTACTGGTCATTTCGCCAATTTCACTAAACACATTTTGGCTCCTTGAGACTCACTCCTTCCACTCGAAACTCCTTCTCCTTTCTACATGGAACTCTATTCCACATCAAGTAACTGATGCAAGCAGTAAAATTAGATTTAAAAAAACAGATAAATTACACCTTATGGAACAGCGGGGACTGTGAAGCAACACAAACATAGGCACAGACACATGCATACACCCGATAACATACACACTATACACAAGTACACATTGATTTTGTACTGTAGATATGTGGTAGAGGTGGAGTAGGGACCTGAGGGCACACAGTGTGTTGTGAAATCTGTGAATGTATTGTAATGTTTTAAAAATTTTATAAACTGCCTTGGCAGCAGCTAATGAAAATTCATAATAAATACAAATACAAATACTACTAAACAACTATTAATTTAGAACCACAGAGAATTGCAAAAAAAACAGGAGCTGCTTCCACTATGCCAGCACCATTTCAACTTCAACATTTCAACATCATCTAATCACCTATGCTTAGTCTAATACAATGACAACTAAAAGATACCAAAAACTATTTAGTCCAATCAACGTAAGCTAAATATGTGGCTGTCCATGGCACTGATTTCTGTGTGTGTGTGGTGTGCGTGCGTGTGTGCAAGTAGAAAAAACATGTTGACTCACCGTACTTGTAGAGAAACCCCAATGCCATCCTCCTCTCTTTCATGTTGCCGAAACGGTCTATGACTCTGTCATACTGTACACGCTTTTAGTTTTTGTTCTCCTAAGCTACCTGGCTAAAATACTTGCTCGCTAGCCTAACTTCCTTTCATGGGCAACGGTACGCCAGGCCAGCTAGTTAACATTAGCATACTACATCTAGCTACATGTTGAACTTCAAACCTCTCAGGCCAGGGCCACAATGTATGAATTTATGGTTGGATCAGAATCGCCGTTACAATCATTGGCCAGCACGGAGAATTAAGTAAAACCAGAAGTCCAAATCCCTATCTCCATCCATGGCTAATTTAGGACAGGGGCGATTTTAGCTACCTAGCTAGCCACCGGAAGAGAACAACACAACGAAATGCAAAATGTCACATTTTTTTCTGTCAATAATGACGTTTGGCTTGTGATGTGTTTGGTCTGAAGCAAAATCCAAACTGGCTTCCCTTCATATTTTTTTTTGATGCGCCAGGACCATTCACAGCTGAGATCACTCAGTTTAGCTCAACGCTGATTGGCTATTATTTTACACTTTTTATATCCAGGAAGGCCAACTGCTCGCTGGCTTCCCTTGCATTCAATTCTATGGGTGGCAACAATGTCATACTCTTTCTGACCAGACAGCATCAGATAGATACGCTACACATACTGAGACAGAGGGGAGCTGTTTCGTTTCCTCGGATGCTTTCTGTGGTGAATTACATTCAGCCTCTTGCGAATTGAGGGAAATGTTTGAAACACAAAGAGACTAAAGATACATTATTTTGTATGTTTTTTCTTTGTTTCTTGGTACATTTTTGGGGGAAGCTTGGCCTCCCTTGGCATCTATGAATACACGCCACTGGTAATACCTACATGTTTCAAGCAGACCACCATGACAATCGCCCAATAGCACTCACATCTGTAGCCATGAATGCTTTGAAAGGTTGGTCATGGCTCACATCAACACCATCATTCCAGACACCCTGGACCCTCTCCACTTCACATACTGCCCCAACAGATCCATAGATGACGCAATCTCTACTGCACTCGACACTGCCTTTTCCCACTTGGACAAAAGGAACACCTACGTCAGAATGCTGTTCATTGACTACACCTCAGCATTGAACACCATAGTGCCCTCCAAGCTCATCAGGAAGCTAAAGACCCTGGGACTGAACACCTCCCTGTGCAACTGGGTCCTGGACTTCCTGACGGCCTACCCCAAGTGGTGAAAGTAAGCAACAACACCTCCTCCATGCTGATTCTCAACACGGGGGCCCCACAGCGGTGCATTCTCAGACCCCTCCTGTAGTCCCTGTTCACCCATGACTGAGTGGCCATGCACGTCTCCAACTCAATCATCAAGTTTGCTGACGACCCATCAGTGGTTGGCCTCATTACCAACAATGACGAGACAGCCTATAGGGAGGAGGTGAGATCCCTGGCGGAGTGGTGCCAGGAAAATAACCTCTCCTTCAAAGTCAACAAAACAAAGGAGCTGTTCATGGACTTCAGGAGAGAGCAGAGAGAGCACGCCCCCATCCACATCGATGGGGCCACAGTAGAGAGGATCAAAGCTTCAAGTTCCTCTGCGTGCACATTACATACAACCTGAAATGGTCCCTTCACACAGACAGTGTGGTGAAGAAGGCGCAACAGCGCCTCTTCAACCTCAGGAGGCTGAAGAAGTTCAGCTTGGCCCCTAAAACCCTCACAAACATCTACAGATGTAACATTGAGAACATCCTGTCGGGCTGTATCATCGCCTGGTATGGAAATTGCACCGTCTGCAAATGCAGGGCTCTCCAGAGGGTGGAGCGGTCATCCACATCATCGGGGGCACACTGCCAGCCCTTCAGTATATCTACAGCACCCAGTGTCACTGGATCATCAAGGACCTCAGCCACCCGAACCACGGCCTGCTCACCCCGCTACCATCTAGAAGGAGGAGACAGTACAGATGCATCAAAGCTGGGACCAAGAGACTGATAAACAGATTCTATCTCCAGGCCATCAGACTGTTAAACAGTCACCGCTAGCCGATCTCTGCCCAGTACCCTGCCCTAAACCTTAGTCACTGTTACTAGCTGGCTACCTTCCGGTACTCTACCCTGCACCTTAGAGAGGGGGGGGGGGTCACCCAACTTTGAACTGGTTTCATCCAAATATCATACAATTTGATGAAAAACATGATTTTCACTGTTCGGGACCTTCAAAGGTATTTTATCTCCAGTCTGCAACCCTACTCTCTCCGCCTGAAAATCTTATGAGAAGCTAGGCTGGGAGATTTAAAGACTTGCCCTTAATCTTGCATTATTTGTATATTATGCATGAATGATGATATTGAGCTTTATCCAAATGAATGACACACCCACATGAAATAATACTACAGTTTACTATTGAATACTGTTACAGGAGGGGGTCGCAGTTCCGGAGTGACCCACTAGGTGTCATCCTTCGACAACCTTAGGCACCTCCTCACTCACAGTCGGGACTAATCATCTTCCTATTGGTGTCACCTGTGTCTATCTGATTCACCTGTGTACTTAAGCCCTCACTTCCCTGTGTTCCCTTGCTCAGTTTTCTCTGCCAGTTTCACTATGCCAAGCAGTACTAATCAGTGTCTGATCGCGGGACGTATGGACAGGTACCTGAGAAGTGTTGTCCCTGTTTATTTATTACTTCAGTCATAGTTAGTATTTCATATTTTTGGCTGTCAGCCTGTTTTTTGGAGTCTTATCTGCTCAGCCTTTCTTTTTCGTGTAAAGTCCGTTATTTTGTATCCTGGCTTCGGGACCATCAGTAGAGTTCCTTGTTTCACCATCTCTGCCTACTGCCTAACCTGCACCGCACCTGGGTCACACCTCACAACAACCCTTACAGAATACTAATATAATATACAGTACCAGTCAAAAGTTTGGACACACCTACTCATTCAAGGGTTTTCTTTATTTTTACTATTTTCTACATTGTAGAATAATAGTGAAGACATCAAAACTATGAAATAACACATATGGAATCATGTAGTAACCAAAAAAGTGTTAAACAAATCCAAAATGTATTATATATTTGAGATTCTTCAAAGTAGCCACCCTTCACTTTGATGACAGCTTTGCACACACTTGGCATTCTCTCAACCAACTTCATGAGGTAGTCACCTGGAATGCATTTCAATTAACAGATGTGGCTTGTTAAAAGTTAATTTAATGCGTTTGAGCCAATCAGTTGTGTTGTGACAAGGTAGGATTAGTATACAGAAGATAACCCTATTTGGTAAAAGACCAAGTCCATATTATGGCAAGAACAGCTCAAATAAGCAAAGAGAAAGGACAGTCCATCATTACTTTAAGACATGAAGGTCAGTCAATCTGGAAAATGTCAAGAACTTTGAAAACCATGAAGCATTATGATGAAACAGGCTCTCATGAGGACCGCCACAGGAAAGGAAGACCCAGAGTTACCTCTGCTGCAGAGGATAAGTTCATTAGAGTTACCAGCCTCAGAAATTGCAGCCCAAATAAATGCTTTACAGACTTCAAGTAACAGACACATCTCAACATCAACTGTTCAGAGGAGACTGCGTGAATCAGGCCTTCATGGTTGAATCGCTGCAAAGAAACCACTACTAAAGGACACCAATAATAAGAAGAGACTTGCTTGGGCCATGAAACATGAGCAATGGACAGTGGACATCTGTCCTTTGGTCTGATGAGTTCAAATTTGAGATTTTTGGTTCAAACTGCCATGTCTTTGTTAGACGCAGAGTAAGTGAACGGATGTGTGGTTCCCACCATGAAGCATGGAGGAGGAGGTGTGATAGTGTGGGGGTACTTTTCTGGTGACCCTATCAGTGATTTATTTAGAATTCAAGGCACACTTAACCAGCATGGCTACCACAGCATTCTGCAGCGATACGCCATCCCATCTGGTTTGCGCTTAGTGGGACTATCATTTGTTTTTTAACAGGACAATGACCCAAAAACACACCTCCAGGCTGTGTAAGGGCTATTTGACCAAGGAGAGGTATGGAGTGCTGCATCAGATGACCTGGCCTCCACAATCACCCGACATCAACTCAATTGAGATGGTTTGGGATGAGTTGCACCGCAGAGTGAAGCAAAAGCTGCCAACAAGTGCTCAGCTCATCTGGGAACTCCTTCAAGACTGTTGGAAAAGCATTCCAAGTGAAGCTGGTTGAGAGAATGCCAAGAGTGTGCAAAGTTGTCATCAAGGCAAGGGGTGGCTACTTTGAAGAATCTCAAATATAAAATATATTTTGATTTGTTTAACACTTTTTTGGTTACTAAATGATTCCATATGTGTTATTTAATAGTTTTGATTTCTTCACTATTATTCTACAATGTAGAAAATAGCAAAAATAAAGAAAAACCCTTGAATGAGTAGGCGTGTCCAAACTTTTGACTGGTACTGTATGTTATATACAGTTGAAGTCGGAAGTTTACATACACCTTTGCCAAATACATTTAAAACTCAGTTTTTCAAAATTCCTGATATTTAATCCTAGTAAACATTCCCTGTCTTAGGTCAGCTAGGATCACCACTTTATTTAAAAAATGTGAAATGTCAGAATAATAGTAGAGAGAATGATTTATTTCAGCTTTTATTTCTTTCATCACATTCCCGGTGGGTCAGAAGTTTACATACACTCAATTAGTATTTGGTAGCATTGCCTTTAAGTTGTTTAACTTCGGTCAAACATTTCGG
Source organism: Coregonus lavaretus (assembly GCF_964263955.1). Taxonomy (NCBI): domain Eukaryota; kingdom Metazoa; phylum Chordata; class Actinopteri; order Salmoniformes; family Salmonidae; genus Coregonus; species Coregonus lavaretus. Next base: position 21,752,085 of record NC_140006.1, on the reverse strand, counting down.
GTAGCCTTCCACAAGCTTCCCACAATAAGTTGGGTGAATTTCGGCCCATCCTCCTGACAGAGCTGGTGTAACTGAGTCAGGTTTGAAGGCCTCCTTGCTCGCACACGCTTTTTCAGTTCTGCCCACACATTTTCTATAGGATTGAAGTCAGGGCTTTGTGATAGCCACTCCAATACCTTGACTTTGTTGTCCTTAAGCCATTTTGCCACAACTTTGGAAGTATGCTTGGGGTCATTGTCCATTTGGAAGACCCATTTCCGACCAAGCTTTAGCTTCTTGACTGATGTCTTGAGATGTTGCTTCAATATATCCACATAATTTTCCTTCCTCATGATGCTATCTATTTTGTGAAGTGCACCAGTCCTTCCTGCAGCAAAACACCCCCACAGCATGAAGCTGCCACCCCCGTGCTTCACGGTTGGGATAGTGTTCTTCGGCTTGCAAATCACCCCCTTTTCACTCCAAACATAACGATGGTCATTATGGCTAAAGAGTTCTATTTTTGTTTCATCAGACCAGAGGACACTTCTCCAAAAAGTACGATCTTTGTCCCCATGTGCAGTTGCAAACCGTATTCTGGCTTTTTTATGGCGGTTTTGAAGCAGTGGCTTCTTCCTTGCTGAGTGGCCTTTCAGGTTATGTCGATATAGGACTCATTTTACTGTGGATATACATACTTTTGTACCTGTTTCCTCCAGCATCTTCACAAGGTCCTTTGCTGTTGTTCTGGGATTGATTTGCACTTTTCGCACCAAAGTACGTTAATCTGTAGGAGACAGAACGTGTCTCCTTCCTGAGCGGTATGATGGCTGCGTGGTCCCATTGTGTTTATGCATGCGTACTATTGTTTGTACAGATGAACGTGGTACCTTCAGGCGTTTGGAAATTGCTCCCAAGGATGAACCATACAATTATTTTTCTGAGGTTTTGGCTGATTTCTTTTGATTTTCCCATGATGTCAAGCAAAGAGGCACTGAGTTTGAAGATAGGCCTTGAAGTACATCCACAGGTACACCACCAATTGACTCGAATTATGTCAATTAGCCTATCAGAAGCTTCTAAAGCCATAACATCATTTTCTAGAATTTTCCAAGCTGTTTAAAGGCACAGTCAACTTAGTGTATGTAAACTTCTGACCCACTGGAATTGTGATACAGTGAATTATAAGTGAAATAATCTGCCTGTAAACAATTGTTGGAAAAATTACTTGTGTCATGCACAAAGTAGATGTCCTAACCGACTTGACAAAACTATAGTTTGTTAACAAGAAATTTGTGGAGTGGTTGAAAAACGAGTTTTAATGACTCCAACCTAAGTGTATGTAAACTTCAGACTTCAACTGTATGTTCCTTTATTATTTTCCCCTAACCCTAACACCCCTCCCATAATTGGAGTAAACTAGTGGACCACAACACTTAGGCTTCTACTTCCAGCTTACACATACTGTTTACATTTTGACACAGTATATTTTACAATAGTTGTCTTTGTTTGTTTTAGTCCCATCCTTCAGCTATCCTCAACCACTACCATCTATTGTTGAAGACCATCCAGTTTTGATTTATATTTGCCATATATTTTTCAACTGTGCTGTTTCACAAAAGTTCTGAATCTATATACATTTTACGGACACAGTATATTTTACATCAGTTATCTTATTATTTTTATTTACATGGAATTAAACAATTGCAACATACATATTTTAATTCAATTCGATGTACTACACAGTATTGGAGAAACTTAAATATAAGGTTGATTTGAAATTTCAACTAAAGGATTTTCCAAAGGAAACAAATGGAACAGTGCAATGTCTCACATTGTTTACTGTGTAACTGCCTCATTTGGGTTAGAGATTAAGTTGAATGACCTGTTGATAATTTGCCTTGCATTTTGTACAAATTGCTACAGTTTATATAATCTAATCAAGAGTGGATCAAAATGTTCCCTCTCTTTGATTAACGCTGTCGCAGTTATCTTCTGTCAGGGGGGAGACGAGGAGGAGAGGGGTGAGGGGAGGTGAGGGGGGAGGAAAGGAGGAATGCAATTATGACTCAGAGCATTCAATCAAGCTATATCACATTTCATATTTCATAAAGCCACTTTGTGCCCATGAGAACTGTGTATGCAGCATATTTCTCCTGTGGGCTACCTTTTATGAAAATACATTTATTAATAATAAATAATATAAAACTGCATGAAGCCTAAAGTGGAATATCATTATCAATATGCTGTTCTGATTCAGAATCGGAATTTACTCTCACAATATCATACATGCACAGACTTGGATGTGTGGAGTAGGTAGGGCCAGAAGAGGAGGTGAGTTGTAGCCTTTAGATGGAGGCTAGAGAAGGAGTGTATCTATTGTTCTCAGACCTGCGTTATGTAGAGGTGTCTGGGTAAAGAGAAATAGCACTGCTTTCAGGCCAGCTGTAAGGTTGCTGTATGAGGCATGTGGCCCATGCTGCTGACACCGCTGTTGACTCCTATAAGTGCAGGTGTCTGGGGGCTGGTGGCTTGGGGCCGGGGGAGGCTGGTGGGGGCTGGTGGCCTGGGAGGGAACCCTTGATCCTCCAGGATCACGGTGGCCTTGATCGCTCCGAGGGAGAGAAAATGGCAGAAATCAGCAGCACCATTATAACGCTTACACACCTCTGCATTTTTTCATGCTGACTATATGTTTGTTGATACAGAGACTAGGAACTCTACGTAGTTCTGAGTAGTATGTAGTTTGCCCATGTGTGCTTATTCTATGATGTTTCTGTCGGTGTAGGTTGACATTTAGTTGAATACAAATTATAATGTGTCAGGAATGGTTGCCTCCTTAGGTAATTAACAAACCTCGTCCCCAGGCTAATTGCTACCGCATAGTGGACGAGACTAGTTGTTTTGTATGGTGTTTATTCTATACAAGAGCAAGGTAATGTTGATTATAAAGTCTTAACTTCAGCATCACTCCGTAGCATGCATACTGCTCCATTCAATGTATAGTAAGTAATGCCTAACTTGGCTCATTAGTACTATATAGTATCACACTCAGATACACATAACAGCAGTGCCATCTATTGGCTTTGCGACATCTCGGAACACTAGTAAAAACAGACAACCGCTTTGAATGGATAGCTATCATAACACCCCTTTCCTGCAGTCAAATGACCAAATCACTCTCTAGTGGCCTCATGGGTGGAATGTTATTAATATTTTTCATAATTTCATAATGAATTAACATTATTTCTAAAAACCTGTAGAAAATCTGGTGTTTCTATGTCAAACTGTTTTGTTATATTTCAGTCTTCTGTGATGTATATAAAGTGTAATATTGAGAAACTCAAAATTGAATACATTTCAAGTCTATATCTGACACGGTACAGGTGTCTTTTTAAGCTCATAACCGTATACTTTTGTTTCAAAGTAGATTTGTTTAAGACTACCAAGAAACACTCGGTGTGACCCTGATTTAGCCCACTGCAGTAAAAGGTTAAAGTGCTTTTGTATTAATGGCATTCTGATAGCCCATCTCTTCAACAGAATGTTAGTCCCTTTGATAAAAAGCACACATTTTTTTACCCCTCTCCACCTTTGGCTAATTAGCTTATTAGCCAATGGCATTCCCTGACGTGTCAAAGGTCGCACTGCAACAAATGAGTCAGCTGAGAGAAACGTTGAAGTATTCAAAGCAGCTACCAATTCCAATCAAGCATCATTGTTATGCATTCAATAGAGCCCTCTGAGGACCACAGTAACACCGTGATTATTTGTTTCTACTGCCAAATCGGCTCTTTCAATCTTTTATGCCATTTGAACAATAGGGCCAAATAGTGTTGTGTTGTGTATCTTGTCTGTTCTGTCTTAGTTGGGGGATTTTTGTGGTTTTCTAATGTTTTCACCACTATCACTGCACCCCATCTCTGTCCTAAAGCATACATCACCCCCAGTAGCGGTCGGTAGGGAGGACAAATTGTATTTTTATGAGCATGGCATTATTTCTATTACAGCATATTAGATGTCATTAGTTGTCATTCATATTCCATTCAAACAGCTCAATCTAACATTTATAGGTTTAGGCTGCTATATGACACTCACATTTGTCCTATACCCATCATGAAGTTGCTACAACCTACACCTACAAATGAAAATTTACAGTTTAAGTCGGAAGTTTACATACACTTAGGTTGGAGTCATTAAAACTCGTTTTTCAACCACTCCACAAATGTCTTGTAAACAAACTATAGTTTTGGCAAGTCGGTTAGGACATCTACTTTGTGCATGACACAAGTAATTTTTCCAACAATTGTTTACAGGCAGATTATTACACTTATAATTCACTGTATCACAATTCCAGAGGGTCAGACATTTACATACACTAAGTTGACTGTGCCTTTAAACAGCTTGGAAAATTCCAAAAAATGATGTCATGGCTTTAGAAGCTTCTGATAGGCTAATTGACATCATTTGAGTCAATTGGAGGTGTACCTGTGGATGTATTTCAAGGCCTACCTTCAAACTCAGTGCCTCCTTGCTTGACATCATGGGAAAATCAAAAGAAATCAACCTCAGAAGAAAAAATTGTAGACCTCCACAAGCAATTTCCAAACGCCTGAAGGTACCACGTTCATCTGTACAAACAATAGTACGTACAAGTATAAACATCATGGGACCACGCAGCCGCCATACCGCTCAGGAAGGAGACACGTTGTCTCCTAGAGATGAACGTACTTTGGTGCGAAAAGTGCAAATCAATCCCAGAACAACAGCAAAGGACCTTGTGAAGATGCTGGAGGAAACAGGTACAAAAGTATCTATATCCACAGTAAAACGAGTCCTATATTGACATAACCTGAAAGGCCGCTCAGCAAGGAAGAAGCCACTGCTCCAAAACCGCCATAAAAAAGCCAGACTACGGTTTGCAACTGCACATCGGGACAAAGATCGTACTTTTTGGAGAAATGTCCTCCCGTCTGATGAAAAAAAAATATAACTGTTTGGCCATAATGACCATTGTTATGTTTGGGGGAAAAAGGGGGTGGCTTGCAAGCCGAAGAACACCATCTTTTGTAGATATATTGAAGCAAGGACATTTTTGTAGATATATTGAAGCAACATCTCAAGACATCAGTCAGGAAGTTAAAGCTTGGTCGCAAATGGGTCTTCCAAATGGACAATGATCCCAAGCATACTTCCAAAGTTGTGGCAAAATGGCTTAAGAACAACAAAGTCAAGGTATTGGAGTGGCCATCACAAAGCCCTGACCTCAATTCTATAGAAAATGTGTGGGCTTGAACTGAAAAAGCATGTGCGAGCAAGGAGGCCAACAAACCTGACTCATTTATGCCAGCTCTGTCAGGAGAAATGGGCCAAAATTCACCCAACTTATTGTGGGAAGCTTGTGGAAGGCTACCCGAAATGTTTGACCCAAGTTAAACAATGTAAACACAATGCTACCAAATACCAATTGAGTGTATGTAAACTTCTGACCCACTGGGAATGTGATGAAAGAAAGAAAAGCTTAAATAAATCATTCTCTCTACTATTATTCTGACATTTCACATTCTTAAAATAAAGTGGTGATCCTAACCGACCTAAGACAGGGAATATTTGGCTAAGGTGTATGTAAACTTCCGACTTCAACTGTATAATATAGGTGCACAGGTCGAGAGACAAATTGGTGTAATCAAGGTGACAGACAGTGACACATTCAATACTGTATTGCATACTCTTGGCTGCATCTAACTGATCTGGGGTGTAATCATTAGTCCAAACAGTTGCAAATCATTTTTTGCAACTAAAACAATAGTTTATATTGGACAAATTCAGGTAGGTCCTTCCCCGTTTCGTTCCATTTGCTTCAGCTTAAGAAACGTTTTGCAGTAGAATCGGCGGAATGAAAACACCCCTGATCACCTGCATACACAGGTCAATTTCATAGCGGCCACATACAGCATCATCACTTTTCTCATTGTATAATACTTTCCCGCGTCTACAGGCTCTCCTCCTCTCACTTTTTCCCTTCACTTCTTGACTTCAGTGCACAACACAACAGCTGTCTATGACCAGGTGCAAAAACCTCCTCAAGCCTTCATACCATAACCGCTAACTGCCACACAGCCTACATTGTTGTCACCATATTAACATTATAGTCAACAAACTAGAACTAATGCGTTAGTAAACCCACAATCCAATCCAGGTGTACAATCATGCAGAACAACGTACAGCAAGCAGTTTAGCAGTTACACCGGCGAGCCTGGTGGCAATAAATTAATAAAACCGAAAGCTTACCTTGACTTGGAAGAGTCTCAGTGTTGGATAGCCTAAGCCAGCTAGCTAACATAAATAGCACCCCTCTCTGTTTCAGTCAGGTTGTTGAGTAGGCAAAATTAGCTGCATTAGCTAGCTAAATAAGTGAAAGGTAAAGAAAAAAAATACAACAAAATATAGCTAGCTCTCTCTCTCTCTCTCTGCTGCTTTTCCTTAATTGTTTGAAGAAATTAATTTGTTCAAAACTGTTCAACTATTGTCTTTCTTTCTCTTTGAGTCAACTACTCACCACATTTTATGCACTGCAGTGCTAGCTAGCTGTAGCTTATGCTTTCAGTACTAGATTCATTCTCTGATCCTTTGATTGGATAGACACCATGTCGGTTCATACTGTAAGAGATCTGATAGGTTGGAGGACGTCCTCCGGCTACACCATGGTGCTACTCTACAGAGTGCTGTTGAGACTACTGTAGACCTTCATTACAAAACAGTGTGTTTTAATCAGTTATTTGGTGACGTGAATATATTTAGTATAATTTTATCTAAGAAGGATAACTTTTTTAATGTTTCACTATTTCTATTTTCTGAAATTCACTGAGTAGGATGGTCCTCTCTTTCCTCCTCTGATGAACCTCCACTGGTCACCCCCGTACATATGTTTCAGTCGCCAACATATTTTAATGATTACACCTTGTTATAATGGATTTGTGGCCTGGCTCGTTTTGATGGTCTAAAATGCCGTCTGAGATAAACAGATAATTGGATTTAAAATCACAACAGTATTTTAGGGCCATTTTGTTCTCCGCTGTACATCATATCTAATTTCGGCACCAACTGTTCATCGTAATTCCTTGTGAAAAGAAGTGTCAGTACATCATAGCAGAACAGTGCCATCGCCTTGTCCTCAAACAATGTCAAGATGTTGCTCTGGTGTGTGTGTGTGTGTGTGTGTGTGTGTGTGTGTGTGTGTGTGTGTGTGTGTGTGTGTGTGTGTGTGTGTGTGTGTGTGTGTGTGTGTGTGTGTGTGTGTGTGTGTGTGTGTGTGTGTGTGTGTGTGTGTGTGTGTGTGTGTGTGTGTGTGTGTGTGTGTGTGTGTCTTCTACAGACCAGCCAGGCCTAGGCTGAGTGAGTGAGCGTCTGGCTTAATTGAGCGATTGTAGTTTTAGCTGGGGCCAAATCTTGCTGCTATGTGCTGGTGTGGCACTGGGGTGTAATAGCGATTGAATGGCTGATTAGGGAGGACCACTCAGGAGAGACCCAGTGAGAGGGTCGAGCAGTGTCTGTCCGTAAGAGATGAGATAAAAGCCATGGCTATTGATTTAAATGGTGGCGCGTGTGGCATGAGAAGTGTTCGTTGACTTGTTTGTTTGCTCATTCATACATTCATTCCATCACCATCATTTCTTCAGGTCAATCCAGCCAAGCGTTGACTGTTGAATGTTTTCATTTTCACTTTACCGGAAGCTTGGTGTTCATACATTGATGTGTTTGTTTCTTTGCTCTTTCATTAATTCATTGATTCATCCATTCATCTGTTCATCCTTTCATCCATTCATTCAATGACACTTTGATGTTTGAAACTAGGATTTACCTTTAAGGGCTGCTGAACTAATTCTATCAGTGGGAGACATTTCAGTGTGAACAATCTATCCGGGAGGAATTAAATTGGTACTTTTCTGTCCACACGGATAGAATATACTGACACTGTGCTCAACACTACAGTAGAGGACATGAGCAATGAAAAGCGTTTTAACAAGTTTCTATTTCTCTCTCCTTCAACACAAAATGAAAAAATGATTAATGGCCTTTGTATTTCGCTGTGAGTTCTCAGAGTGAGACAAGAACGTATTTTTACAGAGCATGATATCCCAGCACACAGCAGGTCAAATAGAAGAGCCAAGTAAATTCAATGAAACCATCTTAATGCTATTGGAGCATTAATTTTTCTTCTTTCATATACTAATCATTTTGGCATGATGCCTATGAAGGGGATTCTGACTGAATTATACTGTATTTGTACATACACGCGTGCATGCACAACATACACACACACACACACACACACACACACACACACACACACACACACACACACACACACACACACACACACACACTCAGAGAGAGGGGTTCAGAAGAAACAAATAACAGACCCCCTAGTGAGGAATGATGTGTGATCAATACCCAACTCCAATCAGTCTCCATCTCAACACCATTCCAGCATCCCTATCCTTCTTCTTTCCCCTCCACTCTAAATGGGCATTCATGATTAAAGACAGTCCAAACAGAAAAGTCCTTGAGGATCTAAGTTAAATATCCACCTCCTCTCCCAAACTATTTGCATACAATTGGAATGCCATCCCTCTCAAAGTGATGCATGGTCTGCTAGTCCCTGCTGATACTCACTGCAACAGGACATAAACAACGTTGACCAAGCCGTCATCATAACTTAAAGGGGTGAAATATTCCATTTGCCATTCAAATATGCATGATGCTTATGGACCTCTCTCGCTCTCTGGCTGGAACCTGAGCAGTTCTGTTACCTATCTCAAATCTTGTGGATTGAAATCCATTCCCCCTTATTGCTATTGATCTGTCAGGAGACAGGAGACAGGCTGTCATCCCTTGCAAGTCTGGACTCTCTGATTTAGGATGGGACCATAAGCCTGTCTGAGCAACAGAAGCCCCGCGATGGATTTATACCATAGTCAGGGTGCTGGGAGGATCCAAGATGTCCACCCAGCTGCATCTGTCTCACTGGGCTTCCTCTGAGCCAGAGCTTACTGTTTTGGACTGGAGACACTTTGGGACTGATGAGACACGGTCTGGAGTTTAATCACATAAGTAATGGGATTAGAAATGAGAAATTAAACTAAAAAAGGGCTTTGTTTTCCCCCATTTCTCCTGTTTTCAAAGGACATAGCTTGAGACATTAGCATTTATCAGTATGGCTAATGAAAATCAATAAAGCTCTCACATTCCCAATAAACTAAACAATTGTTGAGATGAACGGATAGATAGTTCTTGTGAAATTCCATAAGGTATTGATAGATTGTATGTAAACCATGGTTATTGATTAGAATGGTTCCATTACATCACGCCATTCAGTTGATTTGATCATACTATATTGCCATTTTTAATGATGGAGTTAGGTAACAGCCAATCTACCTATATCCAGTCTATTTAGGCACTTCCTTGCTATGTCAGGATTTTTGCTTTTTACTTTTTAAGATTCTTTGAAATTGCAATTTGCAGCATAACGACGTCAAACTATTTTGAACGTTTAAGATGCTTAAGATGCTGTTTTTCTTTCATTAATTCAGAACACATCCATATTTTCCACTTGAATTATGGGTATACTGAGAACAGAGCTGCATTATCTGCATATCATACTTTGTGTGTATAGTGAATTGATGCTCTTTGTAGTGCTCTTGTTTGAAGTGTACCCGGGAATAGGAATTACCAACCACCTTTACACAGAAGCACCTATATTGGCTTGTCTTCACTCTCTCCAATTAGTATAATATAGACTCTCATCACTCACAATAAGATTGAACATTTCAAACGCAACAGATTAACATAAACTACAGTAGTGTTATGAATTTATCTTCGGATAATTATCACATTTAGTTCGTAACGATCATGGTGTGTGCGTGTGTTTTTGTGTTGGTGTGTTGGTGTTTTTGTGTGTGTGTGTGTGTGTGTGCATGTGTGTCTATTTGGACAGTTTCAGATATAACTCTGGCATAAAGAAGAAAGGCATATGCTTCTAACATGGCAGATGTTAGTGGCAGGTTGCTTGGAGCTAGGTTTTCCTAATTTGGCCAGCTCACGAGGTGATCATTAAACATATTGCATCATATTGCTTTACTCTTTGACTCAGTGTGGACACAGCATCACGTTTACTATCCGGGCAATTCCACTGTAACAGAGTGATGTTGAGACTGAGATTTTTCACTTTAAAATGTATGTCAAACAAAAACCAATGATTGCAAAGTTAAAATCTGAGTCTCAGTATCCCTCTGTTACCCCATTTTTAATGAGTTTTGTTTAATATATCTTTCTAAACCACCTTTTCAGTGTGTATGCCTTGAAAATGTGATATTTTACACACCATTATGATGCGAGAACACTGCAAACATATACCTCCCACATGCACATATAACAGACTCACTGCACTGTGCCGTTCCACCCACATGTGACACAAAACACAAGCCATGCTGTATCTAGGAGCTCTATGGCAGTTTCAAGCTGCATTGGGCTTTTTATAGCTCTATATCTCAATTTACCGGTCATTGACAACACCTCGCTAGCGCTAGGTTGTGGATAGTGTTAGTGTTAGTGAACCCCAAAAAGTTTGATTTAATCTCAGCGTTTTCTCGCTGAGGGAGAGGGGTTGAGGATCACTTTTAGTCCAACTCTGTGCTTTTTAGTGCCGTTCAATTTCCCTCTCACCTTGGCTTTTCTCAGAGTCTAATTGGGTTTCATTGATTTATCCGCTGTGACGCTGGCTCGGCCCCAGCCTCTGCTGACCCTGCAGAAAAATATCAACCCTGCCATCTAACAGCACTCTCTCTGCTCCGCTACGCTCCCCAAACACACCCTATACAATGAGCCATGAATGATTGTGTCAGAGAGCTGGAACCTCGTCAACCTGCCTACCGCTCTTGCTAGCTCCCGCTAGCCCCACACACACAACACACAACAGAGAACCACAAAGGGCTCCGGGGGCTGGTTGGTGGTGTTGGTGTTTCTATTAGAGCTTTGATGGTGTAGGTGGAGGACGTGTGGCCAGGTTGGCTGGTTGTCTGGTTGTGTGAGGCCCGTGGACACGGCCACAACCAGTCATAAGCAGCCTGACTAAAATTTGTGTCACCTTGAGCTCTCTGGAGGAGGTGTCCGGATACACACCCGCTGGGCCAGACAGGGCATGAAGAGGGAGGGAGGGAGAGAGAACGAGGGGAGAGTGGACGGAGAGATCTCTGGTCATGACAAGTGCAACTTCAGGGCTGAGAGAGAGCGAGCTGGGTAATAATCTGAAGGAGATTCATGCTGAGAGAAAAAACACACACACATAGATGAACAGCAATAGAGAGCAGAAGAGAGGTGAGTTTAACACCCAGAACTTTGATACTGTCTCTGTCCCCAAATTCTCTCTCTCTCTCTCTCTCTCTCTCTCTCTCTCTCTCTCTCTCTCTCTCTCTCTCTCTCTCTCTCTCTCTCTCTCTCTCTCTCTCTCTCTCTCTCTCTCTCTCTCTCTCTCTCTCTCTCTCTCTCTCTCTCTCTCATGCATTATAAATGGCTGATGATGACAACGACAGCTCCTCAGGTGTACACTGTACCGGATTTGTTATTCCGCTCACAGGCGTAGCAGCCCCCTTCTAACCACCTGCGTTGGCACGACACACACACACATACACAGCTGCTGTGTCAGCGGGCCGTGGGGCCAGAGAAAGGGGGATGTTCACTTTCTACATGGATCTGTTTTACACAACTGTCGGGGGTGTTCATAGAGCCATAACACCATCATGGATATCCTGCTTCACTTCACTGTTTAGACAAACCATATATGCTAATCATTCACATTCAACTCATACCTCAACTTTGAACAGATTATTCCAGCTATACTACAAAGGTATGGTGGTGATCAGTATATTTAGATAGTATGGATGCTGTGGTGGTGCTCAGTGTGAGCTTGGTGTGAGGTGATGTGAGGGATCATTGGCCAGTCAGACAGTCAGATGAGAGAGACAGCCTCCTCAGGTAAAGAGGAGTCTTTTCAGCAGGTTGTCAGGGTGGCTCTGCCTGCCTTCTCCTCACTGTGCCGTGTGAGAACATAACACTGAGCATCTGTTCCTGCTGTCTCTCCTCCCTTTGGCTGCTATTTTTAGTATAAAGGGAGGGACAGGTCTGTGTATCCACTGTGGTTAATGAAAGGAAATAAAGAAGAAGAAAGAATTTAGAATGTTAAAACAATCAAGGCTATTGGTATTAATAGGATGGAGGTAGAGGTTTGTGTGTGCACTGTGGTGAATCTGGGAAAGAGGAGAAAAATGGACATAGACCGTAAAAACAATGAATGCCTTTGGTACTAATTATAGGGCTGAAGGATCACTGTGGAAAATGGAAGAAAGAGGAGTGAAAATAGTTGAGGTTAAACAATCAAGGTTGTTGGTAATAATATAAGAGCTTAGTTAATAATGATATTGATGATGATGGTCTTAAAGGCTCACCACACTGTGTGTCTCAGAGGGTCTGTATTGTTTCTGCTGAGCCCTGCGGCTCAGGACCCTTTAATTTGCTCCAGCTTTGGACCCACTCTTCCATGTAAATGCAATCAAGTTGCTGACAAAGTATTTCTGTTGGCAGTGTTGCCGTCTGCCTTCTCTGCCTTGCCTTCTCTCAATTAGAAAATAAATAAAGTAAAGCGGAAAAATGATCTAAAAAAAGAAACAGTCACTCTAGCTAGCCCAGGCAGGCCTCGTCGTGGAAAGCAGTAAATTACAGGTGGCTACGACTTCACCATTTATTCATCCACAGAAACGAAGCCACATAGATTGCACTGGGCATTTTTTTATTTCAATGTAGGTTCTTTATGTGTCAGTAATATTTCTCATAATTCAAGCCGACTAGGTTAATTTAATGAGAAGGCCTCTGTACAGTGAGACAGATTGCTGACCTCCTAACATACCCAGAGACCCAGTCAACTCTTAATTAGGTTGCCCATTCACTTCATTACAGAACGTTTTTTCACTGGAGGAGAGATTGCAAAAGGCATGGATTATTAGACGTTGATCTAACCTGAGTAGGTTAACAGATCATTAGCCTTTCTTAGATGAAGACTGATTGCCCAACCTTACGCATGTAAAGGTGGCGTCAACCTTCAATTAAGCCTCTCTTTCACCATTAATTCCCATCTTTCTTCTGACACACAAAGCATGCTGTGGATGTTAAAGGAGTGGCAGTTCAGGTTAATAGCACCAAATGTTAATGCCCTAGTACCTTACTAATTAAATCCCTTTCACTCGTAGTCCAAAATTACCTCTCATAAATGCATCATTAAGTTCCCATTCAAGGTCTGCCTCAGGGGCTGAAAGTCTGAAACAAGTCTTCTTGATGGTGGTGGGTGCTGTTACAAGGCTTTCACTACACCATTTGGATAAAAAACACATAGCTGTACAGTTCTGGGAGAGTATTGATTTAGTTGAGAAATGGTCAATGAATGCATATACGTTTTAATATCTGCATAACAAGGAGAACATGAAAGCGCTAACCTTAGAACCATTTTGATATCTGGAGATAAAGCTTCTCTCTCTTGACTTTTCACGGTGTCAAGAGAGAATGTGAGATTGCACACTAGAAGGTGTCTTGGCGAAGGAGTGTCAGCACAAACTGTGTGCTCAGCAAGGTGAATGTGTTTACAGTTAACTGTTTTCTTCAAACAAAACAGGGCCTGCTGAAATATCTGAATGAGCATTCCAAATGGTCTAGAAATCTTAAGAAAAATCATAATTGTATACCAAATGGTTTTGATAGAAGATGGCAGATGAATTCTTAGCAGTACTTCTGCACCATTTTCAATGTATATTGCTCTGCTATTGGTAATACATGCACTGGAAAGCATTTATCATCACATCACTGTTTGAAATGGCACTTTAAAATCCCAAACTGTGCTCATTGTACACAACATTTGCAGAGTGTTGGCTAATGTACTCAAAAGTTTACTGTGAATATAAACACTTCTGAATTGGTTTGCAATGTGAGCAATTTGTTGCCCTGTTGAGTGCATGTTCACGGAATGAATGATAAATAACACGTAATATTTCTGAGGGATGGGGGGAGAGAGAAAAGAGTGAGTTAGCATCTGTGGGAGGGGAAGCATTAAAGGCAAAGATCCCAAAAGTCTTAAAATAAGACTAGAATAGATAGTGACAGATAGGCTTGTGTGAATATCATGCATTCCTGACTGTGGTGACATATTGTACAGTGGCTGAGTTTAGGTTTCTGGTGACAGAATGTCGACTCACATTAGTCCAGGGAAGATAGGCGGCTCAGGGAAAACAAGGTGGCAGCGAGGTGGAGAGAGGGAGAGAAAGAGAGAGGGAGGGGGGAGTGAGAAGGGGGGTGGGGGGGAGAGAGAGGGTTTCAGCGTACAAGGCTGTTCACAGACACAGTGTGTCAAGATATTATAATTTTGGTGGGGAGGGGGGTGAGGTTGGCTGTTGGCACAGTGTCTGGTTGGTTTTCAGCCTCAGAAAAGACAGAGAGAGTCATAGTTTTACCCTTGTCTCGTTCATAGAGGGCAAGTCAAGTTGTGAAGCCGGTCTCCCACAGGAAAGTCTCAGTAAGTACCAGAGTGTGTCAGGTTCTCTGGGTGCACAAAACTGGACATGAGAATGTGTGATGTGTATGTGTCATATTATTAGGGAATGCACGTCACCTCGATTTATTTCGATGTTGACATTCACAAATATATGAGCTATGATTCAAGACTAACACAGTGTACATGTGCTGCCCAGTCATGCAATAACAATTGGATCAAGGGCTGTAAGCGCTTCAGTTTGTCAAAGCTCAGGTTCCCCACTGTGAACTTGCAACAAACCCCTGACATCCAGTCTCCCCTAGGCATATGGCTTGTCACGTTGGATATCAGATAAAATAACAGAGACCACATTTAAAATCCACTGCTTCGTGGCACCACTCTGTATTTAAACAAAATCATAGTACTCAGAAGGCCTATTAATTTAGGTGAAACATTCCTTTTAATATTTTGAATCTTTCTAATATTTTTTAGGCCCTTGTTATGATGTCCTGTTGAAATCTTGTGACGTGGGCCTCTTAAACCAGACCTGGGTTTAAATACTATTTGAAATGTTAGAAATATTTTGAGCTTTTGCTTGAGCGTTCCTGACGTGCCAGATGGACGGGCAGAGACTCAGTGGCGTTTTGTGTACTGTCAGCGTCTCTCTCTCTCTCTCTCTCTCTCTCTCTCTCTCTCTCTCTCTCTCTCTCTCTCTCTCTCTCTCTCTCTCTCTCTCTCTCTCTCTCTCTCTCTCTCTCTGACAGCTCTGCTCTGCTCCAACCAGCTGTACAGCTTTATTGTCATTCACCAACCTTCACCAACCCGTTTGATCAAATTAAGTGAAAAACGCAGGCTAAAGATTTGCAACATGTTAACATCGATTGCCAAAAGACATCACTCCTCCTCGCATGGAGTTGCTCTGGGCCCTGTGCATTAGTGTGTCTCTATTGTTTACCAAACACATCAGACATATGAGTTGTGTTTCATCATAACCCTTAGAAAAGACGATGCATAGACAAAAATAATGAATGCCATTAATAATTTCCCAGAAAATTCATATCCCCCTCAATATCATCATAATGTTAATTAGATTTTTAATTAGATTTTTTATCATTTGGTGATTTGCTAAAAAACAAACAGACACATGATATGAATACCTCCACAATGCAAAATAATACTTTATATCAGATCATGTGTAATTAGGTTTGGTACGGCAAATTCCGGGAGGAGATTTACCTGATGGAGAGCATTTGACAGAGTCATGGTGGATTAACTACCCCTCAGAACTTTACCAGGGATATTATTGAGGAATAAATTTTTTCAAATCAAGCTAAGATTTAAGATTTTGTGTGAACAAAAGTTAGACTGCAGTTTCATGCACTATGTGGCTTTTACATTTCAACCCACTTCAGTATAATCCATTGAGCTGAACATACATTTTTAGAATCATAAATAAGTATTTAGTTTAGGATGAATAACTGAGTGTACTAAACATTAAGAACACCTGCTCTTTCCATGACATAGACTGACTGGGTGAATCCAGGTGAAAGCTATTATCCCTTATTGATGTCACTTGAAAATAAGTATTTGGTCAATAACAAAAGTTTCTCAATACTTTGTTATATACCCGTTGTTGGCAATGACACAGGTCAAACGTTTTCTGTAAGTCTTCACAAGGTTTTCACACACTGTTGCTGGTATTTTGGCCCATTCCTCCATGCAGATCTCCTCTAGAGCAGTGATGTTTTGGGGCTGTCGCTGGGCAACACAGACTTTCAACTCCCTCCAAAGATTTTCTATGGGGTTGAGATCTGGAGACTGGCTAGGCCACTCCAGGACCGTGAAATGCTTCTTACGAAGCCACTCCTTCGTTGCCCGGGCGGTGTGTTTGGGATCATTGTCATGCTGAAAGACCCAGCCACGTTTCATCTTCAATGCCCTTGCTGATGGAAGGAGGTTTTCACTCAAAATCTCACGATACATGGCCCCATTCATTCTTTCCTTTACACGGATCAGTCGTCCTGGTCCCTTTGCAGAAAAACAGCCCCAAAGCATGATGTTTCCAACCCCATGCTTCACAGTAGATATGGTGTTCTTTGGATGCAACTCAGCATTCTTTGTCCTCCAAACATGACGAGTTGAGTTTTTACCAAAAAGTTATATTTTGGTTTCATCTGACCATATGACATTCTCCCAATCCTCTTCTGGATCATCCAAATGCACTTCAGACGGGCCTGGACATGTACTGGCTTAAGCAGGGGGACACGTCTCGCACTGCAGGATTTGAGTCCCTGGCGGCGTAGTGTGTTACTGATGGTTGGCTTTGTTACTTTGGTCCCAGCTCTCTGCAGGTCATTCACTAGGTCCCCCCGTGTGGTTCTGGGATTTTTGCTCACCGTTCTTGTGATCATTTTGACCCCATGGGGTGAGATCTTGCGTGGAGCCCCAGATCGAGGGAGATTATCAGTGGTCTTGTATGTCTTCTATTTCCTAATAATTGCTCCCACAGTTGATTTCTTCAAACCAAGCTGCTTACCTATTGCAGATTCAGTCTTCCCAGCCTGGTGCAGGTCTACAATTTTGTTTTTGGTGTCCTTTGACAGCTCTTTGGTCTTGGCCATTGTGAAGTTTGGAGTGTGACTGTTTGAGGTTGTGGACAGGTGTATTTTATACTGATAACAAGTTCAAACAGGTGCCATTAATACAGGTAACGAGTGGAGGACAGAGGAGCCTCTTAAAGAAGAAGTTACAGGTCTGTGAGAGCCAGAAATCTTGCTTGTTTGTAGGTGACCAAATACTTATTTTCCACCATAATTTGCAAATAAATTCATTAAAAATCCTACAATGTGATTTTCTGGATTTTTTTTCCTCAATTTGTCTGTCATAGTTGACGTGTACCTATGATGAAAATTACAGGCCTCTCTCATCTTTTTAAGTGGGAGAACTTGCACAATTGGTGGCTGACTAAATACTTTTTTTCCCCACTGTATGTGTGCCATTCAGAGGGTGAATGGGCAAGACAAAAGATGTATGTGCCTTTGAACGGGGTAAGAGAGTACAGTAGGTGCCAGGCACACTGGTTTGAGTGTGTCAAGAACTGCAAAGCTGCTGGGTTTTTCACGCTCACAGTTTCCCATGTGTATCAACAATTGTCCACCATCCAAAAGACATCCAGCCAACTTGACACAACTATGGGAAGCATTGGAGTCAACGTTGGCCAGCATCCCTGTGGAACGCTTTCAACACCTTGTAGTCCATGCCCCGATGAATTGAGGCTGTTCTGAGGGAAAAGGGGGGTGCAACTCAATATTAGGAAGGTTTTCCTAATATTTTGTACACTCAGTGTAGAAAATGTTATATAATTCTAAAACGTACAACATTTTCACTATAGAGATGTTGGCAAATTGTGTTCTAACACACTAAAGGTGACACTAATCTAAATCTAGTTCTCTTTACTTCCAATTGATATTTCTACTCCATAAAATCATCCAAATAGTATTCATCCCTCTTGGCGTTTTTCCTATTTTGTTGCATTACAACCTGTAATTTAAATGGATTTTTATATGGATTTCATGTAATGGACATACACAAAATAATCCAAATTGGTGAAGTGAAATGAAAAAAATAACTTGTTTAAAAAAATTCAAAAAAATTAATAACAGAGAAGTGGTGTGTGCATATTGTCACGATCGTCTAAGGAAGCGGACCAAGGCGCAGCGTGTTTAGCGAACATGTTGACTTTATTAAATTAAAGCAACCACGAAACAACAAAACAAATGACGATAGTGAAGTCCACAGTGACAATGACTGAACATGGAACAAAAACCCACAACCCCAAGGTGAAAACACACAGTATAAATATGGCTCCCAATCAGAGATAACGAGCCGACAGCTGACACTCGTTACCTCCGATTGGGAGTCACTCAATACAAACATACAACCTCCTAGAAATAGACACAACAGAACTACCAACATTGAAATAAACACATAGAATGCACACACCCTGGCTCAACATAACGAGTCCCAGAACCAGGGTGTGACAGTACCCCCCCCTAAAGGCGCGGACTGCGACCGCGCCTCAAAAACCCCAAACAGGGGAGGGCTGGGCGGGCATACCTCCTCGGTGGCGGTTCTGGCTCCGGCCTAGACCACCACCCTCCGATACACCCCCCACAGTACCCCTGGTCCTGTCTAGCCCCGCTGGCCGGAGCCGGACTGACGACACGCGCCCCTGGCTTGGTGCGTGGAACAGGAATGGACCGGAATGGGCTGGCGACGCGCACCACAGACCTGGTGCGGAGAGCAGGAACGAGCCGGACAGGGCTGACGACGCACCCCGTAGGCCTGGTGCGTGGAGGAGGAACGGGCCTTACCAGGCTGACTTCTCGCACCCCTGGCTTAGTGCGAGTGGCAGGAACAGGCCGGACCGGGCTGGCGACGCGCACCGTAGGCTTGGTGCGAGTGGCAGGAACAGGCCGGGTCGGGCTGGCGACGCGCACCGTAGGTCTGGTGCGAGTGGCAGGAACAGGCCGGGTCGGGCTGGCGACGCACACCGTAGACTTGGTGCGGGTGGCAGGAACAGGCCGGACCGGGCTGGCGACGCGCACCGTAGACTTGGTGCGGGTGGCAGGAACAGGTCGGGCAGGGCTGTCGACGCACACCGTAGACTTGGTGCGGGGAGCAGGACTGGGCCGGACAGGGCTGTCGACGCACACCGTAGACTTGGTGCGTAGAGCAGGAACAGGCCGGGCAGGGCTGTCGACGCACACCGTAGACTTGGTGCGTAGAGCAGGAACAGGCCGGGCAGGGCTGTCGACGCACACCGTAGACTTGGTACGTAGAGCAGGAACAGGCCGGGCAGGGCTGTCGGCGCACACCGTAGACTTGGTGCGTAGAGCAGGAACAGGTCGGGCAGGGCTGTCGACGCACACCGTAGACTTGGTGCGGGTGGCAGGAACAGGCCGGACCGGGCTGTGGAGACGGATAGGAGGCCTGGAGTGAACAGCGGCCACCACCCGTCCTGGCTGAATGCCTACCCTCACACACTCTGTGTGAGGCATCCGCACAGGACGTACAGGGCGGTGTACCCCTGGCCTGGTGGCCTCCTGGATTCGCCCCATCTTTGCCTCCGTCGTCCATGCCGTGTGCCCCCCCCTAAAAATTTCTTGGGGTTGCCTCTCGTCCTTCCGACGATGGCCCTGCTGACGCCGTTGCTCCTCTCTCGCCAGGGCCTTGATCCTCCCCCAAGGTCCCTTGCCCCCGAGCATGTCCTCCCAGGACCACGATTTGCCCACCTGGGCCATCGCCAGCCTCTCGATCTCCTTACCCGGCGCTTCCTCCCATGTCCAATCACCTTGCTCCTGGACACGCTGCTTGGTCCTTTTGTGGTGGGTTTTTCTGTCACGATCGTCTAAGGAAGCGGACCAAGGCGCAGCGTGTTTAGCGAACATGTTGACTTTATTAAATTAAAGCAACCACGAAACAACAAAACAAATGACGATAGTGAAGTCCACAGTGACAATGACTGAACATGGAACAAAAACCCACAACCCCAAGGTGAAAACACACAGTATAAATATGGCTCCCAATCAGAGATAACGAGCCGACAGCTGACACTCGTTACCTCCGATTGGGAGTCACTCAATACAAACATACAACCTCCTAGAAATAGACACAACAGAACTACCAACATTGAAATAAACACATAGAATGCACACACCCTGGCTCAACATAACGAGTCCCAGAACCAGGGTGTGACACATATGTATTCACCCCCTTTGCTATGAAGCCCTAAAATAAGATCTGGTTCAACCAATTACCTTCAGAAGTCACATAATTAGATAAATAAAGTCCACCTGTGAGCAATCTAAGTGTCACATGATCTCAGTATATATACACCTGTTCTGAAAGGCCCCAGACTCTGCAACACCACTAGGCAAGGGGCACCACCAAGCAAGCGGCACCATGAAGATCAAGGAGCTCTTCAAACAGGTCAGGGACAAAGTTGTGGAGAAGTACAGATCAGGGTTGGGTTATAAAAAAATATATGAAACTTTGAACATCCCACGGAGCACCATTAAATCCATTATTAAAAAATTGAAAGAATATGGCACCACAACAAACCTGCCAAGAGAGGTCCGCCCACCAAAACTCACGGACCAGGCAAGGAGGGCATTAATCAGAGAGGCAACAAAGAGACCAAAGATAACCCTGAAGGAGCTGCAAAGCTCCACAGCGGAGATTGGAGTATCTGTCCATAGGACCACTTTAAGCCATACACTCCACAGAGCTGGGCTTTACGGAAGAGTGGCCAGAAAAAAGCCATTGCTTAAAGAAAAAAATAAGCAAACACGTTTGGTGTTCGCCAAAAGCCATGTGGCAGACTCCCCAAACATATGGAAGAAGGTACTCTGGTCAGATGAGACTAAAATTGAGCTTTTTGGCCATCAAGGAAAACGCTATGTCTGGCGCAAACCCAACACCTCTCATCACCCCGAGAACACAATGATCCTAAGCATACTGCTAAAGCAACACTCAAGTGGTTTAAGGGGAAACATTTAAATGTCTTGGAATGGCCTAGTCAAAGCCCAGACCTCAATCCAATTGAGAATGACTTAAAGATTGCTTTACACTAGCGGAACCCATCCAACTTGAAGGAGCTGGAGCAGTTTTGCCTTGAAGAATGGGCAAAAATCACAGCGGCTAGATGTGCCAAGCTTATAGAGACTTACCCCAAGAGACTTGCCGCTGTAATTGCTGCAAAAGATGGCTCTACAAAGTATTGACTTTCGGGGGGGGGGGGGGAGGGGGAATAGTTATGCACGCTCAAGTTTTCAGTTTTTTTGTCTTATTTGTTGTTTGTTTCACAATAAAAAATGTTTTGCATCTTCGAAGTGGTAGGCATTTTGTGTAAATGAAATGATACAAGCCCCCAAAAAATCAATTTTAATTCCAAGTTGTAAGGCAACAAAATAGGAAAAATGGGGTGAATACTTTCGTAAGCCACTGTAACCAGCTAGTGCACTAGCATGCTAACTGAGGAGGGGAGGGTGTCAGAAAGCATCAGGTAAATGAGCAGATCAATTGTCACCAGTATCGATCGGCCAGCCAGCCTCTTCTGGAATCCATGGCACAGCCCAGAATCCATGCCTCAGCCTCATCTTCCACACAACTCTAAAATTAATCTTGTTTTGTTCTCTACGTGAGGAGAGGGCTCTGGGGTGGAGGTGTGTGTGTGTGTTTTATGAGTGTGCGCACCTGTGTGTGTGCATGCACCTGTGTGTGAGTTTGTGTGCAGATCTATCCATCCTGTTGGAAACCATGCTGATAGACTGTTGATTACCCTCTCTCCACTCTGGGCATGGAGAGGGGGGCTTTTGGTTGGTTTGTTTACCCTAACTTGGTGCTTTGTTAAATGGGATGTCACTGATGCTGGCACGCAGACAAATCGACTGGTAGATTTGCATTCTGCTGTGCCAACTAACCTCAACCTCATTTAAATTAGCTAATGGACATATTTTACTGTGGGGTTCTCTAACATTGGCAGAAGACACAGTGTGCATGGTCAACTTGGGTCCCAGATAGTTAAGCCACAAAATAGGAAAGTAGTACTCATTTCCTCAAAAGTCAATATTGTTTCCTCAATAAAGCTTATAATTTTCCTTTGAACTACCCAGAGTTAACAATAAAAGTCAAACAGTATCGTAAGTAAGGGCAGCAGCACAGCCTCTCCCCAGTGAAACCAACCAGCTCTCTATCGCCCATTTGTCAGCACCACTTTGTGCATGGTGAATCATGCTCTGGCATGGCGGTAGAGATATGGCCGCCCGCTCCGACACCCACTCCCTGACCTATCTTACCCTCTGGGGCTGCTATGGTTGCTGTATGAGAGATGTACTGCACTGTGCTAACCTAGTGTAGAGCCCTGTGCTCCCTGTGCTGAGTGTGGACTGGAATGTATAATTCAAACACACTTTCAAGGTTCACACAAGGGCTTTTGACACAAGGCAATCTTATTGACTTTGCAGTACAGCCTGAGCTGTGGGAGACATTGTTTCCCGGTGTGTTTTTGCTTGGTCAACATGTAGTGACTGTTACGGTTGGACTTCACTTGCTAAACCCACACCACTACTAGAATTCCACCAGTCCATATCTTGGCAAAACTAACAAAATAGTTCAACTATTTGGAGCGCTCATTGAGAGTTTAATTCAAACAAACTACTTTCAGGCATTCATGCTGAGAATTAGGAAAATACAATCAGAGTAGGGTAGCACTATGTTATGTTATTTTGTGTATGGTTAAGGATTGTAGTTAGTGTGTGGTGCAATCAGTAAATTCCAAAGTCATGTTTGATTTCAATAAACATTTTCACAGCTCCCGTAATGAGAGAGGACTTTCCAGTGTAATGAAACAAACAGGTCTGAAGTAATCACAGTCAGATAAACTGAATAAATTATCCTCACTCACTCACATTCTACACCTCCTTTCCTGGCTTGGCCTGTAGCTAAGCCTGGGCTGAGCTGAGCTGGGCGGATGGTACCTGCTGAGGTTTCCCATCTCTGGCTCAAAACTATTCAGTGACATATGACTTCACCATGTTGCCGGATACTCCACACTCAGTCCTCTCTCCTCTCTGCGTACGCCCACACCCTGAGACATCTCAGCAAGCCTTGCCCTGAATGCCTGTGCTGTGAAGCCTTAGACACAGCCTTAAGCCGCGGACACAGAGGGACGGACAATGAGTTGGACCTGCATGGGCCTCCTCAGTGACACATGCTGGACTCCAGTCTGGCAAGGCTCCACTAACTGCTCAAATATGCTAGTGTCAGCTCTGCTGCTTAGACAACATGCAGATTAGCCTACAGTAAGGAAGCTGGATGGAATTAAAGGTGCAGTCACATTACAGTATGGTTGATTGATATGTAGATAACTAAGGAAGGACTTTGACACCGGCACATACTATAATTAAATTAAGATTTAGGTCAGGGTAGATGAAGCATCCTAAGATATGAATGGTTGGGTTGTAATTTGTGCTGTTTAGGTTATTGATTGTATAGTCATGGGTCTTTTTCATTATGCAGTACACAATCATTTTCTTTTAATGAATGTCCCTCAAGGCCACATGTTGCTTAGGTCTACAGCTCAAACACCGAGGCATAAAGTAGGAGTAAGTTACATAAACCTCCAGGAATTCTCTTATATATTCAACTGGATTCCTCTATATATTCAACTGGCACCTATATATTTAGAGAAGGGTATCATATTAGCAAAACAAAAACAAGGAAATACTCCTGCTACCAAGTTTTGTTTTGTACTAGGTAGACATGACACTCCATTACAGAGTGATTATTTTTTTGTCCTACCTACTCTTTCAGCAAAACATTTTCAGTGTGTGATTCAATGGTCAGTTTGTCAAAAGCTACATGGAGATTTCATCAGCACTACTAGTATTTTTGGAGGAGTACTAACACATAGTGGGCAAATGTTTTGAACATTTTAGGATGGGTCCCCAGGATCCTTAGAGATCACTTAATCAGCAGACCATTATGTTACGCTGTGCACAGATATTTCGTTTCAGTTGTTCTGTTGCAATGCACTCTGGGAATTATTCTCCCCCTCATTGTTTTTAGAAAACAACCCTACTTTGAATTAGAGGTTCCACATAGAGCTGACTGTGTTTGAAATGACATCATAGGCACCTGCGAACAGATTGCACATTTAAGAAACGGACGGCCACCCCTAGCGAAGGGAGACTTTCACGAACACACTGTTTATGGCAAATAATTAGTACATTCATCATATACAAAGAAAGGCAAAACATTATTGTGATGCCTACATTTTGTAGTATTCAGGATGACCATCAAAGCCAATCCCGACAAGGGGAACAAACACATGAAGATGTTTGTAAAAGATGTTTGTAAAAGTTGTAAGCAGTATTTTTTGGTGTCACAGAGTGGAGCAGATAAAAGTTGTTACAAAGGATATGTTCACCAACACAAACGCTGCCATGCCACTTTCCGTTGACACATGAGATGACAGCTGGAAAAAGGTAAGGAGCTCGCATGAAACAGATATTTTCTTAACTCATAATATATACAGTGGTGTAGTGGTGCCTTAAGAAGTGGGTATACTCAAATGTTGCCAAAAATGTCCCAAAGGAAAGGTGCCCTGTGTGAAAAATTATATGAGAAAAAATGACCAAAAATGATGAAACCCATATTGGTCTTTCACAGTCAGGCCAACCCAAGCTGTACTGTGCAAGCAGGCTAATAGTAGGCCTACTATTGAAACAAATAAATGAGGCTGTCAACTGAGTCAGAAATTCACATTTTTTTCAGGTTTTGCCTAACTTTTTTAATAGAAAAACAATCAAGTCCACAACAATGTTTAAACCACATCAGGAGACCACTTTTGAGGTCTGGGAAAAACCGAAGAAATGTAGGTTTTATTTATGCAGTTACCCTTTCTTTCAAGTGTGCAGGCTGTTGTTTGGTTATCAAATCAAATCAAATCAAATCAAATTTTATTGGTCACATGCGCCGAATACAACAGGTGCAGACATTACAGTGAAATGCTTACTTACAGCCCTTAACCAACAGTGCATTTATTTTAAACAAAAAAAGTAAGAATAAAACAACAACAAAAAAAGTGTTGAGAAAAAAAGAGCAGAAGTAAAATAAAGTGACAGTAGGGAGGCTATATATACAGTAAAATAAAGTGACAGTAGGGAGGCTATATATACAGGGGGGTACCGTTGCAGAGTCAATGTGCGGGGGCACCGGCTAGTTGAGGTAGTTGAGGTAATATGTACATGTGGGTAGAGTTAAAGTGACTATGCATAAATACTTAACAGAGTAGCAGCAGCGTAAAAAGGATGGGGTGGGGGGGCAGTGCAAATAGTCCGGGTAGCCATGATTAGCTGTTCAGGAGTCTTATGGCTTGGGGGTAGAAGCTGTTGAGAAGTCTTTTGGACCTAGACTTGGCACTCCGGTACCGCTTGCCGTGCGGTAGCAGAGAGAACAGTCTATGACTAGGGTGGCTGGAGTCTTTGACAATTTTGAGGGCCTTCCTCTGACACCGCCTGGTATAGAGGTCCTGAATGGCAGGGAGCTTTGCCCCAGTGATGTACTGGGCCGTACGCACTACCCTCTGTAGTGCCTTGCGGTCAGAGGCCAAGCAGTTGCCATACCAGGCGGTGATGCAACCAGTCAGGATGCTCTCGATGGTGCAGCTGTAGAATTTTTTGAGGATCTGAGGACCCATGCCAAATCTTTTTAGTCTCCTGAGGGGGAATAGGCTTTGTCGTGCCCTCTTCACGACTGTCTTGGTGTGTTTGGACCATGATAGTTCGTTGGTGATGTGGACACCAAGGAACTTGAAGCTCTCAACCTGTTCCACTACAGCCCCGTCGATGAGAATGGGGGCGTGCTCAGTCCTCTTTTTTTTCCTGTAGTCCACAATCATCTCCTTTGTCTTGGTCACGTTGAGGGAGAGGTTGTTGTCCTGGCACCACACGGCCAGATCTCTGACCTCCTCCCTATAGGCTGTCTCATCGTTGTCGGTGATCAGGCCTACCACTGTTGTGTCGTCGGCAAACTTAATGATGGTGTTGGAGTCGTGCCTGGCCATGCAGTCATGGGTGAACAGAGAGTACAGGAGGGGACTGAGCACGCACCCCTGAGGGGCCCCCGTGTTGAGGATCAGTGTGGCAGATGTGTTGTTACCTACCCTTACCACCTGGGGGCGGCCCGTCAGGAAGTCCAGGATCCAGTTGCAGAGGGAGGTGTTTAGTCCCAGGATCCTTAGCTTAGTGATGAGCTTAGAGGGCACTATGGTGTTGAATGCTGAGCTGTAGTCAATGAATAGCATTCTCACGTAGGTGTTCCTCTTGTCCAGGTGGGAAAGGGCAGTGTGGAGTGCGATAGAGATTGCATCATCTGTGGATCTGTTGGGGCGGTATGCAAATTGGAGTGGGTCTAGGGTTTCTGGGATTATGCTGTTGATGTGAGCCATGACCAGTCTTTCAAAGCACTTCATGGCTACAGACGTCAGTGCTACGGGTCGGTAGTCATTTAGGCAGGTTATCTTAGAGTTCTTGGGCACGGGGACTATGGTTGTCTGCTTGAAACATGTTGGTATTACAGACTCAGTCAGGGACATGTTGAAAATGTCAGTGAAGACACTTGCCAGTTGGTCAGCACATGCTCGGAGTACACGTCCTGGTAATCCGTCTGGCCCTGCGGCCTTGTGAATGTTGACCTGCTTAAAAGTCTTACTCACATCGGCTACGGAGAGCGTGATCACATAGTCATCCGGAACAGCTGGTGCTCTCATGCATGCTTCAGTGTTGCTTGCCTCGAAGCGAGCATAGAAGTGGTTTAGCTCGTCTGGTAGGCTTGTGTCACTGGGCAGCTCGCGGCTGTGCTTCCCTTTGTAGTCTGTAATAGTTTTCAAGCCCTGCCACATCCGACGAGCGTCAGAGCCAGTGTAGTATGATTCAATCTTAGACCTGTATTGACTCTTTGCCTGTTTGATGGTTCGTCGGAGGTCATAGCGGGATTTCTTATAAGCGTCCGGGTTAGAGTCCCGTTCCTTGAAAGCGGCAGCTCTACCCTTTAGCTCAGTGCGGATGTTTCCTGTAATCCATGGCTTCTGGTTGGGGTATGCACGTACGGTCACTGTGGGGACGACATCATCGATGCACTTATTGATGAAGCCAGTGACTGATGTGGTGTACTCCTCAATGCTGTCTGAAGAATCCCGGAACATGTTCCAGTCTGTGCTAGCAAAACAGTCCTGTAGCTTAGCATCTGCGTCATCTGACCACTTTTTTATTAACCGAATCACTGGTGCTTCCTGCTTCAGTTTTTGCTTATAAGCAGGAATCAGGAGGATAGAGTTATGGTCAGATTTGCCAAATGGAGGGCGAGGGAGAGCTTTGTATGCGTCTCTGTGTGTGGAGTAAAGGTGGTCTAGAGTTTTTTTCCCTCTGGTTGCACATTTAACATGCTGGTAGAAATTAGGTAGAACGGATTTAAGTTTCCCTGCATTAAAGTCCCCGGCCACTAGGAGCGCTGCATCTGGATGAGCGTTTTCCTGTTGATTAATGGCCTTGTACAACTCATTCAGAGCAATCTTAATGCCAGCATTGGTTTGTGGTGGTAAATAGACAGCTATGAAAAATATAGATGAAAACTCTCTTGGTAAATAGTGTGGTCTACAGCTTATCATAAGATACTCTACCTCAGGCGAGCAAAACCTCAAGACTTCCTTAGTATTTGATTTTGTGCACCAGCTGTTGTTTACAAATATACACAGACCGCCGCCCCTTGTCTTACCAGAGTCAGACGTTCTGTCCTGCCGATGTAGCGTATAGCCTGCTAGCTGAATGTCATCATTGTTGTCGTTCAGCTACGACTCCGTGAAACATAAGATATTACAGTTTTTAATGTCCCGTTGGTAGGATAACCGTAATCTTAACTCGTCCATTTTATTCTCAAAAGATTGAACGTTGGCTAGTAGGATTGATGGGAGAGGCAGTTTACTCGCTCGCCGTCGGATCCTTACAAGGCACCCGGATCTGCGTCCGCGATATCTCCGTCTCTTCCTCACGCGAATGACGGGGATCTGGGCCTTGTCGGGTGTCTGTAGGATATCCTTCGCGACCGCCTCGTTGAAGAAAAAATCTTCGTCCAATGCGAGGTGAGTAATCGCTGTCCTGATATCCAGAAGCTCTTTTTGGTTATAAGAGACGATGGCAGAAACATTATGTACAAAATAAATTACAAATAACGCGGAAAAACACACATAATAGTACAATTGGTTAGAGGGCTGTAAAACGGCAGCCATCTTCCCGGCGCTGTTCGAACCGCAACTGTGTTAGCTGTGTTTCTGTAGCACATGAGATGGAGTTTGCTAAACAAATGGCCACTGGATTAATGCAAATAATCATATCATTCTGCCAGTTAGGCATTGGCTACTTTCAAGGACATAGACATGTCTTATATGGGCAGAAAGCTTGTTAATCTAACTGCACTATCCAGTATCTATTACAGTGAAGAAATAGCATGCTATTGTTTGAGGCTGAGTGCACAACAACAAAAAACATATCACGGCAACTGGTCTGATACATTCACCTCTGAAGGTAAATAATGTACTTACGGTACCAGTCAAAAGTTTGGACACACCTACACCTAAGGCGTTTTTCTTTATTTTTACTATGTTATATTGGTTTTCTTTCAACTTTATTTAATTGTCTAGCAGCCAAAGGCATTATCCTAGTCATATTAGCAACCCATAATAGTTGTTGCATCTTTCGATCTCCCTCCCCTCTATACATTTCTAACTGATATTTCCATCTCTCTCCATGAAATCGCTCGCATGTGCAGTGCACATTTTAGAACGTTTTTTCCCCGCAAATGTTTGAACATTCATGCACACGCACACACACACACACACACACACACACACACACACACACACACACACACACACACACACACACACACACACACACACACACACACACACACACACACAGCAATTAGGATGTAGAGAGGGTCTTGTCAATAATGAATTAGGTATATTATACCACCAAGATTTGTTTCCCTTTTATATGTTTCATGTTTTTAATTCAAAACATCAATTACATTCTGAAACAACTAAATAAATACAAACGTAACGCATCAAAACAGTGAACTTGTGTCTATGGTAATTACCTCAATGATATTATTCAGATTTGACATTCAAACAGCAAGATGTCTTCTTGGAAACCTTTTTATACCGTGTTCATTGAATAACTGTGATAATTCCAAAAGCCTGCAGTACCACATATGTAGTAAAACAAAGAAAATCTAATTAAAAGCCGATTTTTCTTGACTAGCCATAATAGTTTTTGTGTGTAAAATCAATGTATTTTTGCCATTAGATATGAGCCAATAAGCTCCTGAAAAACTGTGAATGTATTTATATAGATATCCCAACACAAAATGAAAATAATTGTGATCTTTAACAGATCTTTTCTGCGACATACAGTAACTGTCTTTCTTTTGAGAGAAAATGGTGGGTATTCATGCATTTGCAGATATAAAGATGATACAGAGTGTGTGTGTGTGTGTGTCTGTTAGATGTATGTGTTAAGTACAGTATGTGTCTGCGCATGTGCACACCCACACATGGGTTTGTGTGCACACACCCAAGCATGTGTGTGTGCCAGTTTTTGTAATGTAAGACTGCTTAGTGCTTTTAGCTAAATGTACCACTACTGTAGGAAGTGAGGAGGGTAATTAAAGATCCAGGGAAGCACAGTGATGGAACATTTCCGGCAATGCAAGCATCAAATATCCCTCCTTCTCTACCATGTGAGACCCCTGGTTGCAAAAATGCAACAGGTCCTAAATGTCCTTAGACCCAGATGTATCTCTTAGTAGCATTTGTTGTATGTTCTGTCTTCTCTAAGATGTAGTGATTATGTAGAAAATAATACATCGATAAACAAACGTTCTAAGCCCGAGCAAGAGGTGTAAGTGTTGCAAAAATGCATTTTGAAAATTGCTTGGGTCTTACAGGGTTTTAACACCTACACTACACTTATCTTACCACTAGCTCCTTCCTTTTCTGTATCAAATATAACATCCTTGTTCATGTCATAATATGATATGTTTCCTATCTGAATGGAAAATACAATACAGCCTTACTGCATGTTTCCTTTTTTCATTATAATGATGTTGCCAGTTCATGGAGATGGTTATTAGAGTGAGTTGTATTATCCCATTTCTCTGAATCAATACTAGGTCAGTCAGTGTCTTTATAATCCATTGAGAACAAAGGTACATACACTACACTAGGCCTACATACCCATACTTATATTTAATTGGCCTCTAAGATATTCATACTCCATTTACACCTGGTATTGACATACTACAACTTGTGATCAGATCTGTAGAGAATTACATACATAAGCAAATCATTGCAAATGGTTGAACAAAATCCAATGCACTCAAGGACCAGAAACAATTTTACACTTCACTCCATGAAGAAGAGAACAGTCTTTAATCTAAGTAGGGCTGAAAAAGAGATACATGACTCTGAGATTAGCCTGCAGGGTTTCTGTTAATACTCGGTGGTACTAAGAGACGCTTTGTCTCTGCAGGAGATCTCACGGTAACACAAGGCATCATTTACCACTTACCAGTTACCTGGGTGGAGCCGTGGAGGCCTTAGAAGGAATTAGGCATAGCAAAGAGTATTATATTCATGTGCTTCTGGAACACACTCACACAGATGCGCGCACACACGCACACACGATGATCCAACTGAACAGGATTCTTGGGGCCGGCTGGGAGATGGAGAGATAATTGCAGAGACAAATCACTTGAGCATATTCTAATTGAATTTCACATTGAAGGCAGGGATCCAATTTATGACTACATGCTAAGGTGGAGGTATGGATGGCACACATGTTTGACAGGATTCTATTGCATCTGTATAAGACACAGATGTATAGCTACATTGGTAGTATCGGCCTGCTCAGCCACAGCAGGACCCACAATAAGAAGACAGCTGAAACCAGTGAAAGAAAAATCTGACTCGACCTCCAGGGATTGCCAATGATGATAGCTCTTTACTAACTCAACTTTCTTCTCTAAAAAGGCTTTATATTCAGCTATTTGTTGAAATTACGTGCAATAATCTTATATAATATATATATTTTGATAAATCTGAAGGTGTTCTACCAATATGTTTGCACTCTGCCAGAATTTTGGTTTAACATTTGAAGTATGGTACACCATCAGCAAATGTCCCAATAAAATTCAAATTTGGTAGGAAAGGAAAGCAGGCAGTTATCTTTTTATGTGGATTGAGATGGAGATGTTTGGAGTGGGGCTTTTCTATTCATGTATTCTATCACCATCCGGTATGCTGCTCTCGCTGCTCTGCCTCGGCTGTATTACTGAATTGATGTGCTGTGACAGTCTTAAACTATTTTATCTCCTTCTTCCATCGTATTGAGAAATTAGAGTCAATGTGGAGAAGTCATGGTTTCACGGCCCACATCCAACTCGTCTTGATATGGCTCATAATGCCGTCTAAGCCCTCCATATAGAGTTTTGTTCCTCTGTGACCTGTAGATCAAAGTAATGGACTATTGGAGGGCTGTACAGACCCAAACTGGGGAGAAGGACTGAGGCACTCTTTAGTTTTAATGTTTTTGGGCAGGTTCTTAATCATAGGCTAGTCTCTCCTGAGTGACTCCAGTAAGTGGCAGTGCCAGAGAATTGTGCTGGCTATTCTGTTGGTTCAATGTAAAATTATGTTTAATAAAGGGTACACGAAAAAGCTCAATCAAATAAATGAAGAGACAGTTACACAGACATAACAGTCTGGCGGAGAAGTGATGAGTTAATATGACAGACAGGTAAGATACAATAACCAAGTGGGGATCGCAAAGACACCATCATTCAATTCATTACATTATGCTGAATAATAATCCTATTCATTCTACAAGAGTTTTAAATCAGATTTTTCAATCATGTTACAGATGTAAAACCATCTTAAGAGGGTAGTTCTCACAGCTGGCTGACTGGCTGGCAGCATAACATTTCCAGAGAACTGTATGTACAGTAGATGTTTAGAATGATGCTCTGAAGGTCTGTCACTGCTTTGCTCTGTTCTATGCTCCATTCTATTTTATTTTATTCTATCCTATCCTATGTTAGAGCGTTTGGTTGTGTTCCAACAAGTGCAGCAGGCAGGTCAGATGTATGGTCCGTTTCACTTTGCTCTGGAATTCTATTGATCCAAGTTAAGTGTAGCCTCTTTTTCTTTCTTAGGTAAGGAAGTCTCCTCATACTGCCATGGCAACAACTCTGCTTCTCCTAATATCTTTAGGATGTGATCTCACACATTTGTCACAGGCATCTTCTAATCTATACAGCCATAGATCTGAACATTGAAATTATACAGCAGGGGTATGACAACAAACAGGATCATGTAAATGCTACAACATAGTGGCAAGGTGAAATTACATATTACTTTTGTTTGTTTGTTTGTTAGAGCCAGTTTGATGTTAACACATTGTTTTCACACAATTTTAGCCAATGCAGAAATTAATTGTGTCATCTTCCAGATCTCCTTGAAACACTGATGGCGGAGTAATTCATATCTGTGCTAAAGTCTGACAGAATTCTCCATCTAGCACCCTGGTGATGAGTTCTCTTTATTGGATAGGATTAAAGAAACACATTGCGAGGCCCAGATAAGAGCACGACAGTGAGTTTAAAGAAGATAATTGGCTGTGAACAATAGAAATGAATCATACTAATTCTAAAATGCACTCCTGTCAACCTCCCTCTATCTTCTATCTATGAGCAGCTGGGATAAATGGTGCTGCCTCGGGAAGTCCAAACGAGGGATCCAGGTCAGGGAAGTAGAATTTCTGGTGAGTGACCGCCAATCTATTGTCCAAAGGTTATTTTCGGTTGGAGGAAATTATACTAGAACCCTTCTGAGCAAATAATGTAAGAAAATCAAAATACTGCAAAGTTGTCTAGGAGCTAGAAACAGGGTGACCGTGTCTGTCTGAGCCATCTTGTACTTTTGTTAACCCATAAGAGTCTAAGCCCTGTCTAAGCTGGGGGAATTATTTTAAGAAGGTCATACCAAGGATCAGTTTGCTATTTGATTTAATTTTAAGAC
The DNA here is from genome assembly GCF_964263955.1 of Coregonus lavaretus. NCBI lineage: Eukaryota > Metazoa > Chordata > Actinopteri > Salmoniformes > Salmonidae > Coregonus > Coregonus lavaretus. The sequence goes on along the minus strand of NC_140006.1, from coordinate 21,718,837 downwards.
CCCTTGAATTATAATATATATATATATATATATATATATATATATATATATATATATATATATATATATATATATATACATACATACATACATACATATATACATATATATATATATATATATATATATATATATATATATATATATATATATATATATATATATATATATATATATATATATATATATATATATATATATATATATATAGTACCAGTCAAAAGTTTGGACACACCTACTCATTCAAGGGTTTTTCTTAATTTTAAAAAATTTTTACATTGTAGAATAATAGTGAAGACATCAACACTATGAAATAACAAATATGGAATCATGTAGTAACCAAAACAGTGTTAAACAAAGAAAAATGTATATTATATTTGAGATTCTTCAAAGTAGCCACCCTTTGCCTTGATGACAGCTTTGCACACACTTGGCATTCTCTCAACCAGCTTCACCTGGAATGCTTTTCCAACAGTCTTGAAGGAGTTCCCAAACCAGTTTCCCAGTCCCTGCCGATGAAAAACATCCCCACAGCATGATGCTGCCACCACCATGCTTCACTGAGGGGATGGTGTTCTCGGGGTGATGAGAGGTGTTGGGTTTGCGCCAGACATAGCGTTTTCCTTGATGGCCAAAAAGCCTAATTTTGGTCTAATCTGACCAGAGTACCTTCTTCCATATATTTGGGGAGTCTCCCACATGTTTGCTTATTTTTTTCTTTAAGCAATGGCTTTTTTTCTGGCCACTCTTCCGTAAAGCCCAGCTCTGTGGAGTGTACGGCTTAAAGTGGTCCTATGGACAGATACTCCAATCTCCGCTGTGGAGCTTTGCAGCTCCTTCAGGGTTGCCTCTCTGATTAATGCTCTCCTTGCCTGGTCCGTGAGTTTTGGTGGGCGGCCCTCTCTTGGCAGGTTTGTTGATGTGCCATATTCTTTAATTTTTTAAATAATGGATTTAATGATGCTCTGTGGGATGTTCAAAGTTTCTGATATTTTTTATAACCCAACCCTGATCTGTACTTCTCCACAACTTTGTCCCTGACCTGTTTGGAGAGCTCCTAGGTCTTCATGGTGCCGCTTGCTTGGTGGTGCCGCTGGCTTGGTGGTGCCCCTTACTTAGTGGCATTGCAGACTCTGGGGCCTTTCAGAACAGGTGTATACAGTGGGGGAAAAAAGTATTTAGTCAGCCACCAATTGTGCAAGTTCTCCCACTTAAAAAGATGAGAGAGGCCTGTAATTTTCATCATTGGTACACGTCAACTATGACTGACAAATTGAGGAGAAAAAAATCCAGAAAATCACATTGTAGGATTTCTTATGAATTTATTTGCAAATTATGGTGGAAAAAAGTATTTGGTCACCTACAAACAAGCAGGATTTCTGGCTCTCACAGACCTGTAACTTCTTCTTTAAGAGGCTCCTCTGTCCTCCACTCGTTACCTGTATTAATGGCACCTGTTTGAACTTGTTATCAGTATAAAAGACACCTGTCCACAACCTCAAACAGTCACACTCCAAACTCCACTATGGCCAAGACCAAAGAGCTGTCAAAGGACACCAGAAACAAAATTGTAGACCTGCACCAGGCTGGGAAGACTGAATCTGCAATAGGTAAGCAGCTTGGTTTGAAGAAATCAACTGTGGGAGCAATTATTAGGAAATGGAAGACATACAAGACCACTAATAATCTCCCTCGATCTGGGGCTCCACGCAAGATCTCACCCCGTGGGGTCAAAATGATCACAAGAACGGTGGGCAAAAATCCCAGAACCACACGGGGGGACCTAGTGAATGACCTGCAGAGAGCTGGGACCAAAGTAACAAAACCTACCATCAGTAACACACTACGCCGCCAGGGACTCAAATCCTGCAGTGCCAGACGTGTCCCCCTGCTTAAGCCAGTACATGTCCAGGCCCGTCTGAAGTTTGCTAGAGTGCATTTGGATGATCCAGTAGAGGATTGGGAGAATGTCATATGGTCAGATGAAACCAAAATAGAACTTTTTGGTAAAAACTCAACTCGTCGTGTTTGGAGGACAAAGAATGCTGAGTTGCATCCAAAGAACACCATACCTACTGTGAAGCATGGGGGTGGAAACATCATGCTTTGGGGCTGTTTTTCTGCAAAGGGACCAGGACGACTGATCCGTGTAAAGGAAAGAATGAATGGGGCCATGTATCGTGAGATTTTGAGTGAAAACCTCCTTCCATCAGCAAGGGCATTGAAGATGAAACGGGGCTGGGTCTTTCAGCATGACAATGATCCCAAACACACCGCCCGGGCAACGAAGGAGTGGCTTCGTAAGAAGCATTTCAAGGTCCTGGAGTGGCCTAGCCAGTCTCCAGATCTCAACCCCATAGAAAATCTTTGGAGGGAGTTGAAAGTCCGTGTTGCCCAGCGACAGCCCCAAAACATCACTGCTCTAGAGGAGATCTGCATGGAGGAATGGGCCAACATACCAGCAGCAGTGTGTGAAAACCTTGTGAAGACTTACAGAAAACGTTTGACCTGTGTCATTGCCAACAAAGGGTATATAACAAAGTATTGAGAAACTTTTGTTATTGACCAAATACTTTTTTTCCACCATAATTTGCAAATAAATTCATAAAAAATCCTACAATGTGATTTTCTGGATTTTTTTTCTCATTTTGTCTGTCATAGTTGACGTGTACCTATGATGAAAATTACAGGCCTCTCTCATCTTTTTAAGTGGGAGAACTTTCACAATTGGTGGCTGGCTAAATACTTTTTTCCCCCACTGTATATACTGAGATCATGTGACACTTAGATTGCACACAGATGGACATTATTTAACTAATCATGTGTCTTCTGAAGGTAATTGGTTGCACAATATCTTATTTAAAGGCTTCATAGCAAAGGGGGTGAATACATATGCACGCACCACTTTTCCGTTATTAATTTTTTAGAATTTTTTGAAACAAGTTATTTTTTTCATTTCACTTCACCAATTTGGACTATTTTGTGTATGTCCATTACATGAAATCCAAATAAAAATCAATTTAAATTACAGGTTGTAATGCAACAAAATACGAAAAACGCCAAGGGGGATGAATACTTTTGCAAGGCACTGTGCATATATTCTGTGAATCCATATAGGCAGACAAATTTAGAACATTGATAGAAAATATCCATATTTCATTTATGGTGGTTCTACACCACAAGCCTGAGCCAGGTGAAACTAATTTCTGGTTTCGCTTTAATTTCCATAAAAAAATATCAGAAACCAATACAATACTTTCAGCTGTCGATTGCATACTTCTAGTTCTGCCTGGTTCAGCTTAGATGAACCAGGCAGAAATAGAAGTATGCAATCTACAGAATAAAGAAGAAAATATCCTGTAGGATTCTGGTACTGTGGTGTTTCCATCGCCTAGTAGGGAACTGGCATTAGACGGTTAGTTCTGTGAATCAGACAATTAATAGATGTCTGTAATGTCAAAACATTTTATTACAGTTTGTAAAAAATAGTTGTTCAAAGTGAGACCTTTCTCTGTACAAAAACCAATCAGAATTTAGAAATAACATCGCATCATTTACATACATACACTCAGTTTATTAGGTATACCACCCCGTTCACGAAAATGGTTAACTCCTACAGACAGTGAGTCACTTGGCCGTGGCTTGCTATATAAAGCATGCAGATAGGCATCAAGGCATTCAGTTACTCTTTGATTGAACGTTAGAATGGGCAAAACGAGTGAGCTAAGTGACTTTGAGCATGGTATGATTGTCGGTGTCAGGCGCGCCGGTTCCAGTATCTCAGAAACGGCCAGCCTCCTTGGCTTTTCACAGATGACAGTGTCTAGGGTTTACCAAGAATGGTGCGACAAACAAAAATCATCCAGTCAGCAGCAGTCTTGTGGGCAAAAACAGCTCGTTGATGAGAGGTCGAAGGAGAATGGCATGAATCGTGCAAGCTAACAGGCCGGCCACAAACAGACATATAACGGTGCCTTACAACAGTGGTGTGCAGAACGGCATCTCGGAAAGGACAACTCGTCGGTCTTTGTCACGGATGGGCTTTTGCAGCGAACGACCACACCGTGTTCCACTCCTATGAACTATAAACGAGAAGAAGAGGCTCCAGTAGACACGCGATCACCAACATTGGACAATTGAGGAATGGAAAAATATCACCTGGTCCTATGAATCCCGGTTGCTGTGGCATCATGCTGATGGCAGAGTCAGGATTTGGCGTAAGCCGGTACTAGATGGGTGTACCTAAAACTATCCACTGAGTGTATATACAAACAGTATACGTTACAGTGCCCCTGCAACAATACAACATATCACTGCCAGAGTAGGCATTCAGGCAATTCACTCTAGTTTTGACAGGGTAATGGAGTGACATCAAACTAAGGTGTGCCTGTCTGTTTGACTGTGTGATGAGGTTAGACATGCTAGCTTAGTGTGGTTTGATGTGGTAGAGCAGAGTCAACATAATTGCAACACAGTTGCAGGCAAGATGAGGGATAAGGCTGTATTGGAACTGCTGAATGTCAGTGGTAGGCAGTGGTATCTAATGTCACTTGCTGGGTGGGTTGGTGGGCTGGGGAAGATGAGACTCTTTGTGCTTATAGTGAATGTCCTGTCTGTGGTCTCTGGATAAGACTCTGCTGGAAGTGGTGAGTACCGGGTTCCTAGTCCTTCCTAACCACCCAATGTTTGGACCTCTTGCAGAAGATTTGCTTGTATTGCACGTCTCCTGGAAAGACATGGTTGTGGTGTTGGCAATTTAGACTCAGTTGGTGAAGGGATGTAGGGCAACACGCCTTTGTTGGAAAAGGTGTCAACAGAAAGGGTCCTAAGTGATTACAAACAGGCTAGTGTATTGTTTAGGGACAATTATGCCTCCCTCATGTCTGTTGATCCAAAATGCAGCCACTTTGGGTATATACTTTGGGCACTGTGGAAGGACTCCAGATAACCTGAGTTTTACAAAGTGGAAAGTTCCTGAATCTACAGGAGAAATAAAAATGTACTAGTTCTAGCTTTTGGTTAATATAGTAATGACTATATACAGTGGCAGAGCTACAGTGAAAATTCCCTTTAAAGCCTAGCTCTTCTGAAAGACTTAAAACACCCATTACCAAATTAAAGACTTAATTATTTAGTTGATAAGGGGGGTAGCCTCAAAATCAAAGAGTGAACTAAACTTATCTAGAGTCCTTTTTTTGGCCATCGCTCTTCACACACAAGAACCAAGCTATTTTCTGCCTTTTTTTTTTTCGTGTCTAGAAATGTAACACGTTTTAGAGCGTTTCATCATCCGTCCATATTTTGGCTTTGATGTGTGATCCTAGATTATAAAGCTATTCCACTAAAGATCATACAAATGTTTGAATGATCTCTGTGTTGGGTCACGGACTGAGTGACATGGGCCGCACTTTATCTTGACACATCTCGGTGGTATAGCCTCGCATCAAGTCATCGGCTGTTGTGAAAAGCTCATTAAACGAGTATGGGAACGATTCTTGAGCTTTTAAGTTTCTCTTTTCGCTGCTCTGTGTATATTTTTGAAGGAACCCAAATGTGCTCCAGTCAATTCATGTGTACTCTGTACTCTCTTACAAAGGCTAGTTCCACTGAAAGTTAAAAGGAGAGAGAAGATGTCTGAGAATGCTGGGAAGCAAGTCTGAGATGTAAAACTAAAGTAAGCATATTATTATAGGAGTAAAGCATTGGATTTTTGGATAATCATTGCTTTGGTTAAGGATAAAATGATTTATAATCACACCTGCAAGTGGGTGTGTGTGCATGGTGTTTGTGTGTGTGCATGGTGTTTATGTGTGTGCATGTACTTACTTGCAAGGTGTTTGTGGATGTGTGTACCTGCCTACACTGTATGTCTAGATAGCTCTATGATGTTGAGAAGTAAGTCCTTGTCCATCCAGTCACACAAATCAAATCAAATCTAAATGTATTGGCCACATGCACCGAATACAACAGGTGCAGACATTACAGTGAAATGCTTACTTACAGCCCTTAACCAACAGTGCATTTATTTTTAATAAAAAAGTAAAATAAAACAACAACAAATAAGTGTTGAGAAAATAAAGAGCAGAAGTAAAATAAAATAACAGTAGGGAGGCTATATATACAGGGGGGTACCGGTGCAGAGTCAATGTGCGGGGGCACCGGCTAGTTGAGGTAGTTGAAGTAATATGTACATGTGGGTAGAGTTAAAGTGACTATGCATAAATAATTAACAGAGTAGCAGCAGCGTAAAAAGATGGGGTGGGGGGGCAGTGCAAATAGTCCGGGTAGCCATGATTAGCTGTTCAGGAGTCTTATGGCTTGGGGGTAGAAGCTGTTGAGAAGTCTTTTGGACCTAGACTTGGCACTCCGGTACCGCTTGCCGTGCGGTAGCAGAGAGAACAGTCTATGACTAGGGTGGCTGGAATCTTTGACAATTTTGAGGGCCTTCCTCTGACACCGCCTGGTATAGAGGTCCTGGATGGCAGGAAGCTTGGCCCCAGTGATGTACTGGGCCGTACGCAGTACCCTCTGTAGTGCCTTGCGGTCGGAGGCCAAGCAGTTGCCATACCAGGCGGTGATGCAACCAGTCAGGATGCTCTCGATGGTGCAGCTGTATAATTTTTTGAGGATCTGAGGACCCATGCCGAATCTTTTCAGTCTCCTGAGGGGGAATAGGCTTTGTCATGCCCTCTTCATGACTGTCTTGGTGTGTTTGGACCATGATAGTTTGTTGGTGATGTGGACACCAAGGAACTTGAAGCTCTCAACCTGTTCCACTACAGCCCCGTCGATGAGAATGGGGGCGTGCTCAGTCCTCTTTTTTTTCCTGTAGTCCACAATCATCTCCTTTGTCTTGGTCACGTTGAGGGAGAGGTTGTTATCCTGGCACCACACGGCCAGGTCTCTGACCTCCTCCCTATAGGCTGTCTCATCATTGTCGGTGATCAGGCCTACCACTGTTGTGTCATCGACAAACCTAATGATGGTGTTGGAGTCGTGCCTGGCCATGCAGTCATGGGTGAATAGGGAGTACAGGAGGGGACTGAGCACGCACCCCTGAGGGGCCCCCGTGTTGAGGATCAGTGTGGCAGATGTGTTGTTACCTACCCTTTCCACCTGGGGGCGGCCCGTCAGGAAGTCCAGGATCCAGTTGCAGAGGGAGGTGTTTAGTCCCAGGATCCATAGCTTAGTGATGAACTTTGAGGGCACTATGTTGTTGAATGCTGAGCTGTAGTCAATGAATAGCATTCTCACATAGGTGTTCCTCTTGTCCAGTTGGGAAAGGGCAGTGTGGAGTGCAATAGAGATTGCATCATCTGTGGATCTGTTGAGGCGGGCTGAAGCTAGATGTCAATAACTTGAGAGACACCATCTATCTATTCATAATTCACATGGGCCTAATGGCCTGCCTGAGGCAGCCAGCCATGTTGGACAGTGTGTTTGATGTGTGCATGCCACAGGATACCCTTTTGATGTCCAAATATCAGCGGGCACCACAGTGTCAGGGCTCAGAAATGGCTTTTTCTAATCCACTTGTTGTGGGGGAGTTGTTTCTTTTAACAGCCTTTTTTTAAGCCCAGGCCAAAAATGTACTTAGACACAAACATCCCTTAGACGCCTGACTGTCTCTCACCCCAACCCCTCTCATTGTGTGTTTTGACTAGCTAATATATTTATATATATATATATATATATATATATATATATATATAGAGAGAGAGAGAGAGAGAGAGAGAGAGAGAGAGAGAGAGAGAGAGAGAGAGAGAGAGAGAGAGAGAGAGAGAGAGAGAGAGAGAGAGAGAGAGAGAGAGAGAGAGAGAGAGAGAGAGAGAGAGAGAGAGAGAGAGAGAGAGAGAGAGAGAGAGAGATCAAGCAGGGCGAACCATAATTGTTAATTACATTTATCCCAGTGCTTTTGGAAAGCAGCCACAGTGCTTTCAGGAATATAAAGTGGTGTCCTCAACATGCTTCAAGTTCAGCCTTTAAATGGGCCAGAGGAGCGCTCTCTCTGCTCAGTCCTGAAACTCGATATCAGACCATATTCCAATCTCTCTACATGACGGAAGAATGCGGGCGCATAACAGAGTACAGCAAACAGAGAGATGTAAATGCTAAACGTCTGGACAGGATAGATGTGATCTCCAGGCATTAAGCAGAGTGAAACACGGACCGAGTCAACATGTCCGCAGACATGAAAATGTGCTGTCAGTATGCAGTGACATGGACTGATATGTACCTCCATTAAAAGCATGACTTTGAGTTGGTTTAATATATACTGAAACGGTTTGTGTCGGTTAGGAAATCTGTTCTAGCATGTTTGTCTTAGCCAGAGGTGTTTACTTGCTCCATCTCTCGCTAATTGACAGTTTGGATGTGATAAATGACCCTTTTTTTCATTTTTTTCTCCTGGCCCTAAAACGTTGCACTAAACACTGCTCATAAAATGTTCCCTAAACAAAGTATATAGATACAGGGAGCGATAAAGTTCCATCGCAACATCTGTCAATAAATGTGACCTTCAGAAACTTACTTCGACTCTCCCACCCACTCACAGCATGGTTTGGTTTTTCAACAAAAAATACCTATTTCTTCAGTGCTCCTCCTGTGCGTCAAGAGGGGCGTTCAAATGCACAGGCGTACACAGACTAACTAAACCCAGTAACACGGCCCGCTTTAAAGTGCAAATGGTGTCATATTCAAAGGGTAACCTGTGTCAGCTGAAATATGCATTTGCCCTTCGCAATATTTGTAATTCATGAACGTGAAAAAGGCCTCAAACTTCCGACAGCCTCAATCAGGGCTTAAGTCATCGGGAGCACATAGTACTCCCCTGCAGGTGCAAATGTACCAATTTGGCAAAGCTCTCAAATGTGTGATTTTTCAGGTATTCAACATTTGTGTGGATGTAGTTGCTTTGCTGTTAACTTCCTAGCTCGGTTTGTGCTATGATGAGACCATTGCTGGGGCTAGAATAACATTTCTCTACACAACGTCTGGCGGAGACACCCCCAGCATTGAAGTGAACATTTAGACATTTAACGTATGTGCTTCCCACATACGTTTTATTCCTCATTTGAAAGAGATATACAACACATGTAAGAGAGAAGGAGCAAAGCATGTGTTCCTCATGTGTGTGTGTGAGTGCAGAAATGGAATTAAAACAAATGTTTTTCTGACTTTTCGCGAAGTAGCACTGAAAGCCCAAAACAGGCAAAAACAGATGAAGTTATTAGTTATGACTTTCCAAAATGTTAGTCACGAGTAATGTATTATTCTGTCTTAAAGTGCCTTGAAATGCTAAACCACTTAACCGTCTTTTTGCGCAGCAAAGAGAGACAAACATTCTGCTTATTTTGTTCACAAGGCTTACAGAAAGAAGGCTATTTTAAAAGCATATTAAAATCAGCATTGCAATGATCTTTTTGTAGGTCCTTGATTAGATTTTTCAAGAAAGTTATTAAATCATGTTGCTATATTACGAAAAGGACGCTCTTCATGAAATATGTAGATGTGTCAAGCGTCTTCACCTTGGTTTTAATGAAAATACAATTGACCTCACAGACACAAATTGGTTTTTAAACAAATGATTGTTAGGCCTACATTACCGTAATTGAAAAGCAATTAACATTATGTTTAGAACAATGGTTGGTAGTAGTGAAGTTTTATCCAAAGCATTATCAATACTCTTTTCATAATCTTTCTATATCACACGGTAACAATATTGCAGATTGTTCATTGTTTATAGTTTATAGTAATTCTGATGTGTAAAACATCTCTGTCAATCAAACACTACAACATATCCTATTATTCTTTTGTCCCCAATGTATGTTTTATTAATCAACCTGTTTTCAAGTGGACTGTTGGGACAACTTTTGGTTTAAACAAACACACACACCTCCCCACCAATACTACTTGCCACCCCAAACCATCTGTCAGACACTGTTAATTAGTTTTATGGAGTTCTTGGCAGACCGTGTATGACTGCATGATAATTACCCTTTTATTGTTTTCTATTCTATTGTTAATGTTGTTGTTGTTGTGTTCCTTGTCCTAATTAAAAGTTTGGAGCGTCTAGGAATTAGTTTCGGCTTCCCTTTTTTGTGCTTCTGAATCACAGCTTATCCTGCAAAGGCAATGTGAGGACAGAGGGAGAACAGTGTGAATGAAGTGGGTGTGTGTGAGTGAAGATACAGTAGCCAGAGTTGAAAGTAGATTTATCTCAGTAATAGTGTCACCAACGCGGTTTAGGGATGTTTTGGTGTCAGTAATAAGGGTCATATTGTGTTGTCGAGATCAGGGCAGTAAATAGGAGTCATTCGGAAAGTATTCAGACCCCTTGACTTTTTCCACATTTTGTTACGTTACAGCCTTATTCTAAAATGGATTAAATAGTTTGTTCCCCCTCATCAATCTACACACAATACTCCATAATGACAAAGCAAAAACAGGCTATTAGAAATTTTTGCAAATGTGTTAAAAATAAAAAACGGAAATATCACATTTACATAAGTATTCAGACCCTTTACTCAGTACTTTGTTGAAGCACCTTTGTCAGCGAATACAGCCTAGTCTTCTTGGGCATGATGCTACAAGCTTGGCACACCTGTATTTGGGGAGTTTCTCCCATTCTTCTCTGCAGATCCTCTAAAGCTCTGTCAGGTTGGATGGGGAGTGTCGCTGCACAGCTATTTTCAGGTCTCTCCAGAGATGTTCGATCGGGTTCAAGTCCGGGCTCTGGCTGGACCACTCAAGGACATTCAGAGACTTGTCCCGAAGCCACTCCTGCGTTGTCTTGGCTGTGTGCTTAGGGTCATTGTCCTGTTGGAAGGTAAACCTTCACCCCGGTCTGAGGTCCTGAGTGCTTTGGAGCAGGTGTTAATCAAAAATATCCCCACAGCATAAAGCTGCCCCCACCATGCTTCACCATAGGGATGGTGCCAGGTTTCCTCCAGATGTGATGCTTGGCATTCAGGCCAAAGAGTTCAATCTTGGTTTCATCAGACCAGATAATCTTGTTTCTCATGGTCTGAGTCTTTAGGTGCCTTTTGTCAAACTCCAAATGGGCTGTCATGTGCCTTTTAATGAGGAGTGGCTTCCGTCTAGCCACTCTACCATAAAGGCGTAATTGGTGGAGTGCTGCAGAGAAAATTGTCCTTCTGGAAGGTTCTCCCAACTCCACAGAGGAACTCTAGAGCTCTGTCAGAGTGACCATCGGGTTCTTGGTCACCTCCCTGACCAAGGTCCTTCTCCCCCGATTGCTCAGTTTGGCCAGGCGGCCAGCTCTAGGAAGAGTCTTGGAGGTTCCAAACTTTTTCCATTTAAGAATGATGGAGGCCACTGTGTCCTTGGGGACCTTCAATGCTGCAGAAAGTTTTTGGCTCCATTCCCCAGATCTGTGCCTCGACACAATCCTGTGTTGGAGCTCTACGGACAATTCCTTCGACCTCATGGCTTGGTTTTTGCTCTGACATGCATTGTCAACTGTGGGACCTTATTAATGATAAACAGGTGTGTGCCTTTCCAAATCATGTCCAATCAATTGAATTTACCACAGGTGGACTCCAATCAAGTTGCAGAATCATCTCAAGGTTGATCAATGGAAACAGGATGCACCTGAGGTAAATTTCGAGTCTCATAGCAAAGGGTCTGAATACTTATGCTTTTTATTTTTAATACATTTGCAAAAATTTCTAAAAACCTGTTTTCATTTCGGCATTATGGGGTATTGTGTGTATATTGATGAGGAACATTTTTTATTTAACACATTTTAGAATAAGACTGTAACGTAACAAAATGAGGAAAAAGGGAAGAGGTCTGAATACTTTCCGAATGCACTGTATAGGGAGAGCAGAGATGGGTTTCACTTCAGTAGGTTGTCATGGTCCATAAAATTAGAAGATACTATGAATTGATTTTACACAAAAATGTGTGTCCTCCTTATTAGAGATTACCCATTCTCACAGTAATAGACGTCAAAATGCAAAACATCTATTTTTAAAGACTTGAAACATAAAATGGCTTTACAACAAAGGTATTGACTTTTGGGTGACTTTTTGATGCAGTACAGAATACTTGTGGGGTTTGTTCTGACAGTCACTGTAAACTGTAACGAGTGGTGCTGTAACAGTAGCTAATGGTTTCTCTCTCAGGGGACGGCCGGCTACTGTTTGAACCACATAGTTCACTCCCCGGGACTTGTCTGTTGTACAAACCTACCAGTAATCGCTTAGAAAATCACACCATGCCTGTCTCACTCAACACTCCTCCCATTTCTGTGGCATTCCTCTCTTTCTTCTCTTCCGCCGTCCATCCCTGGGGTACAGTACAAGTCAATATTTTCACTGCAACTCTCCCCGCTCTCCATGTTTTTAATGGGCTTGAAGTTGACAGGTGGTCAGATCTGGCCGTCTCCCGAATAAGACATGTTGTCTGAGAGGTCCCTGGAGCCAGAGATTGGACATCGGCACGACACAATCCACTTACACGCAACCCACTAAGCCCTTACATTCAACAGCACACATTAACCTGAGCTAAAACCTCCCTGAGACCGAAAAAAGGAAAAAAGATCCGACCAGGCAAAGGAAAAACACAGCCCAGCTGTCATTGCTGTATTTTATGTGCTGAATTTATTCCAAAAAAGATGCATGCAACTTTTGCATTTTTCTCCACATATTGACTATGATTCACACACTAGAACAGTCAAACTATAGATCTCTAGATTTATCTACTCATCGTTTGAAAATTCTGTATTATCAACTAAATGCAAGTTGATGCTGCTACACTAATGAGGTCACATATTTGTCTGTCACAGTTCAGCACAATGTGAGCTTTCACCATCAGCCAGTTGTGTGGAAATGCTTCCCAGGACGCCACAGAAAACCTATGGTATATGCTACTTTATCTGCCTCATGATTCCATTTAAATTTAGGTGAAGTGCATCTCTGTTTGGTGTTGGAAGGTTCATATCCAAGTAATTACCTACATACAGTACCAGCCTATTCTTCAGACTCAACAAGTACTGTAGTGATGTGTATAAGATCCTTTCAGTCCAGTTTATTTAGGTAATTATTCAATAGCAAGTTATTATGCTGTTGTGACTTATTATTTTAGAAAATATGTTTGTGAGAATTTCTTTGTGGTTTTGGTCATTACACAGGCTTTCAACTCCAATATAAAATAATTGTAAAATTGAACCTGTAAAATAACATGTTATCTTTGCGTCAATAGACAGATGTCCACAGATTATAGTTAACAAATATGATTTTGTGGAGAGAGATATGATGAAAGACAGAGGCCAAAGATAACATACTGTACTAAGGCATTGCAAAGCATTTTTCCTCCTTTGTATTTCATAACGGTTCATAGGGCTGAACTTATCACCAGCAGTGCATAAACTCCCCTTTTTCCTTATTTGGTGTGTGATTGCGTGGTAAACAGTATGGATGAATAGTGGGGGGTCAGATGAGTGGGGGGTGAGTGGCCCCGTGCCAGTTTTCCAAGTCCCAGCTCAGCTGTAGCCTGCCTAGTTTGGCACGCTCACACTCCCCCATAACTCCCAGAGGTCTGGGCACGGCAGGCCATGGAAATCTGAGAAACTGATTTATCTCTGTCTGTGATTCTGGTGTGGTGCTGTGCTCCTGGCTTGGTAGCTATTAACTCAACTAGTTTATTTCTGACACCTACAGTATGGTATTCACATTGATAATGTATGGTGGAAATAATGTGGAAACAATATTGACTCAACAGTGAGGGGATAGAGTATTCCCCCTTCAACAAGTAGGCTAGGAAGTAATGTCATAGAGTTACCATGTTTTTCTGATGATTGAACAAAGATCCACATTTGTCCTCTATTAAGTCTTCTTGTACTTCAGCATTCCTGGTAATCATCTGTCAGTTGTAATCTATTCTGAAAACTCAGAAAGCTGTAATAATCATGTAGGCTGTAAATCCTTGATCCTCTTTGAAACCAATGATCTCACCATTATGGCCATTAAAATCATCTGGTTTACCATGCTGTTTGTTCACACAACTAGTGATGACCAAACACTTACTTACGCACACACTGGAGTCTTTGTCATCAATGTCTAGATTATTCATGAAATCCCTCAAAGGGCAATACACAAACAAACAAATATTAGATGATTAATGTCCATGGTCAGAATTCACCTGTCACGCCCTAGCTCTGGGGACTCTTTAATGTTGAGCCAGGGTGTTAGTTCCTATGTTTAGTTGTTCTATGTGTTTATTCTAGATCGTTTAGATCTATGTTGGCCAGGATGGTTCCCAATCAGAGGCAGCTGTAGCTCGTTGTCTCTGATTGGAAACCATACTTAGGCAGCCTGTTTTGCACAGTTGATTGTGGGATCTTGTTCTGTATAGGTTTGTGTTGGTGAACCTTTAGACTTCACGTATCGTTTTGTTGATTTGTTGTTGGTGTAAAGTACTCATTAAAAGATGTACGCCTATCACGCTGCGCCTTGGTCTGCCTCTTACAACGATCATGACAGAAGATCCCACCAAAATAGGACCAAGCAGCGTGTGCAGGAGCAAACGCCGGGTATGGAACAGGAGGTTACACTGGTAGATGTCCTCCTCGGTTGGGGGAGAATCACAGAGGAGGAGGCCGTCCGCTACCGGAGGGCGATGAGGGAGGATGCCCAGGCAGGAGAGGAGAAGCGGCGCCAACCGGGTCGTCGTCGGACAGGCGAGAGGCAACCCCAAGAAAATTTTTTTTGGGGGCACACGGCATGGACGACGGGGATGCTGGAGGCAGCTACAGGACATATTGGCGGATTAGGAGAGGAGGCCACCAGGTTTGGGGGGTTGGAAGGGAGGTTGGCAGAGCCTAGAGGTAGAGCAGAGCCAACTCCCCGAACTCAGGCTAGGCAGCGTGAGACTGGGCAGGTTCCGAGTTATGCGGAGCTGCGTACTGTGCCGCGAGTGGTCCGGCACAGTCCTGTACGTCCTGTGCTAGCACCACGCACGTGTCGTGCTAAGGTGGGCATGCAGCCAGGACGGAGTGTGCCGGCTCAACGCTCGTGGCCTCCAGTACCCCTCCTCGGTCCCGGATATCCTGCGCCAGTGCCACGTGCTGTAGTAATAATAATAATAATAATAATATGCCATTTAGCAGACGCTTTTATCCAAAGCGACTTACAGTCATGTGTGCATACATTTTTACGTATGGGTGGTCCTATCAGTACGAGTGCACAGACCTGTACATCCTGTGCTGATGCCTCACACAGAGTGTGTAGAAATAGGCATTCAGCCAGGACGAGTTGTGTCAGCTCTTCGCTCCAGACCTCCAGTCCGTCTCCACAGCCCGGTCCGGCCTGTTCCTGCTCCACGCACCAAGCCAGTGGTGCGCGTCGTCAGCCCGGTCCGGCCCGTTCCTGCTCCCCGCACCAAGCCAGTGGTGCGCGTCGTCAGCCCGGTCCGGCACGTTCCTGCTCCCTGCACCAAGCCAATGGTGCGCGTCGCCAGCCCGGTTCGGCCCGTTCCTGCTCCCCGCACCAAGCCAGTGGTGCGCGTCGTCAGCCCGGTCCGGCCCGTTCCTGCTCCCCGCACCAAGCCAGTGGTGCGCGTCGTCAGCCCGGTCCGGCCCGTTCCTGCTCCCCGCACCAAGCCAGTGGTGCGCGTCGTCAGCCCGGTCCGGCCCGTTCCTGCTACCCGCACCAAGACAGTGGTGCGCGTCGTCAGCCCGGTCCGGCCCGTCCTGCTCCCCGCACCAAGCCAGTGGTGCGCGTCGTCAGCCCGGTCCGGCCCGTTCCTGCTCCCCGCACCAAGCCAGTGGTGCGCGTCGTCAGCCCGGTCCGGCCCGTTCCTGCTACCCGCACCAAGCCAGTGGTGCGCGTCGTCAGCCCGGTCCGGCCCGTCCTGCTCCCCGCACCAAGCCAGTGGTGCGCGTCGTCAGCCCGGTCCGGCCCGTTCCTGCTCCCCGCACCAAGCCAGTGGTGCGCGTCGTCAGCCCGGTCCGGCCTGTTCCTGCTCCCCGCACAAAGCCAGTGGTGCGCGTCGTCAGCCCGGTCCGGCCCGTTCCTGCTCCCCACACCAAGCCAGTGGTGCGCGTCGCCAGACCGGTCCGGCCTGTTCCTGCTCCCCGCACCAAGCCAGTGGTGCGCGTCGTCAGTCCGGCACAGCCCGTGCCTGTTCCACCGGTGCCTGGTCAGGCACCGGTCAGCTGCTCCACACCGGAGCCTGAGCAATCCGCTCCACCGGTGTCCAGTCCAGCTCCGGCCAGCGGGGCCAGACCAGACCAGAGGCGCGACGGGGGGGGTAGCGAGAGAGTGGTGGTCACGCCCGGAGCCGGATCCGCCTCCGAGGCGGAATGCCCACCCGGCCCCTCCCCTGTTGTGTTTGGTTGGCGCGGTCACAGTCCGCGCCTTTGGGGGGGGGGGGGGGGGGTACTGTCACGCCCAGGCTCTGGGGACTCTTAAATGTTGAGCCAGGGTGTGGACTTGTTATGTTTAGTTGTCTATGGGTGTTCTAGTTCGTGTTTTCTATGTTGGCCAGGGTGGTTCCCAATCAGAGACAGCTGATTCTCGTTGTCTCTGATTGGGAACCATACTTAGGCAGCCTGTTGGCACTAGTTATTTGTGGGATCTTGTTCCGTTAAGGTTTGTGTTGTGTTCACCTCAGGACTTCACGTATCGTTTTGTTGTTTTGTTATTGTGTAAAGTACTCATTAAAAGATGTACGCCTATCACGCTGCGCCTTGGTCTGCCTCTTACAACGACCGTGACATCACCCATCATTATACAGTGAAATACCAGAATGGACACAGAACCAGAAAATGTCATTTGACCTTTAAAAACAAATCAGATATGTCTGTTGTTATGTATGATTGAGGTGACATTATGGACAGAAAATGTGTTTGTTTATTATTACAGCTATTTAATTATACTAACACTTATAACAACAGATGTTGTTGGATATTTTTCCTACCAACTCTCACAGTCTAACGTCAGAATTAGACGTTCATCCATGTTTCTCAAACATCAAATTTCAAAGTTGTTCCAAACATCACATTTCAAAGTGTTTAAGGTTAAGTTTAGGAATTAACTACACATTTTTAAGATTAGGGTTAAGTTCAGGCATTAACTCAAAATTCTTAGGTTTAGGCATTACCTCTGAATGGTTAAAGTAAGGGTTAAGGTTTGGGATAGGCTTAAAACAAAAATATCAAAAACAACTTTCTATTTATGGATTCAAACTTGCAACCTTGAAGGTAACAGCGCTTACTGTTGCCCCAAGTGGCCGACTTCCTCAGACATGGATGGACGTCGAATACTGACTTGTATCACGGGTGACCTGGCTGATCTTTCACATTGAAAATTTTGGATATATCTTTCATATTAAATGTTGTCGTTTTTTTCAAGCCATACTCTGACATACAGTAGATGCCACTGCACTTAAAATAGGGACAAACCAACGACAACTCTCCATTGGTCCAACAATCCACCTCTAAGGGTCCACCAGCACCATGATGATCTGAGCTCCTGTCAGACAGAGCGAGAGAAGAAATGGTATGACTATCTTCTTTACCACATCCTCATTATTTAACGCAGAGAAAGGGATAATTCCCACTTAGAGGAGAGATCCGGTGAGGGGCCGGACAGTTACGCCTGTGTCCCTGTACCGCTCCTCTCTAATAAGGCCTGTCGCCGGCGATTAGGGATTGCTGACAGGGTCACTTGTTGTGCCTGGCACCAGCCTCACTGCACGGACACAGCTTCCTCCCATTCATCACATCATGTTCCACAGAGCACAGAGCAGCACGCTATTGTGAATACACACAAATGCCGGAATGCACACGCACACACGCACGCACACAGACACACCCACACACATGGAGGCAAGCGTGCATGCATACAAACACACACACACACACACACACACTACACACACACTCATTTTGACAAATATCAGATGGTGAAATGAACGGTCATTCACAGGTCATGGCGGAGATGTCTCTCTCTCTTCCTGCTTACTGTCTCCACCCACGCTTTCCCCACACAAAACCCTGCCTCCTGCAGCAATACATGCTAGCCTGCAACTATCAGGGGCTAAATCTCTCATCATTACATTCTCATTCATAGCATGGCCCTTGTACTCTGTATTCTGATCCAGACTGGAACCAAACTAATTACTGTCATCCCTGTTCTCTGGGTTTTGTGGCCCCTGGATTTTCTTTGATTAGTCTCTTCCAAGTCATTTATAAAACGGTTCATGGGGTGCAAACTATTTTGTGTCTGAATTAGTCAACAGTCCTTGTTCTTTATTTGCTAAAGGAGGGGGAGACCTTGGGCTAATTGTAAAGGGATAGCTGCTGTCTCATATTATTCATTTTGCAAAATGGAGACAAAAATGGAGACTAATTCCTTTACTGCATGGGCCCTGGTGTGACAGCCAATTCTTCACCCCATTCTTCCTGATCCCTATGGAGGTACTGTACGACCTAGGTCGCACCCTGGTATATCTTGCTGACCTCTGACCTGAGCTGCTTACACAGGCATATATACTGTAGCTATTTATTGCCCATAGGATCATGGGATAATTAATTATCATGTAAGTCAAGGTCAACTAATGGGCAGTCTGGGGGAATTATACTACATGTGCCCTCTTGGCACCACAGAGGGCAAAACAACTAAATATAAATGATTGTGATATCATTATTCTTAGCTAATTAATAATCACATCCTCTGTGAAAAACCATAACAAAAAGCACAGAGGCACATTATTTTACAGTATTTTTGTTCGAACCTGAGATACGTCTTCTATTTTCTGTATTCAGCTACTGTATGTGTTAGAACAGCAAACCAAACCTTAATCCTCATCTTCCCTAGGGTAGGCTGTTTTTTCACACCAGCTTATTCAACAATAGGCTATCTTTAATTGAGCTGTTAATTGGACAGTGAACTACAGTTGACCTCCAGCGTTTTGTTGCTGTCATTTGTAGCGATCCTCTGAGAACGGAGTAATAGATGTGATAGGAAGAGAAGCGGCACACTCCGAATGACTCTCTGAATTTGTCCCCTAATGGACTGCACTGACAGACAAGACCTTGGATATCTAAACATTCCCCTCAAAAGCACATTGCATAAAGTCCCATCAAACATAAGCTACATACATAATGTACACAATGTATTGAGGTCAGGGTTGGAGTCAATTCCATCTCAATTCCACATTTGTCTCATAGAGAATTGGGATTTCAATTTACTTCCTGAATTGACTGGATTGAAATGGAATTGAACCCAAACCCTAATTGAGAAATGACTGAAAACAGAGCAAATTATTAGTGTCAGAGTGACAGTCCTATCCTGACTGTGATATTGTAACATTATTAGTCATCAAACTCACAGTTCTACTAACAGTCAATTTTAGAACTGGCCATTCGACCTTCCTCTGACACTATCCGTCTTCATCAAGTTATTACCCGTGAGACATGCCACCCATAGACCAATCAACGGTGGCCACAAATTATTTGACCAATCAAATAATGCCTTGTCAGAGCGGCAAATTGTCTCCCACAATTATGACCAAAATGTTGACCTAATCCACAGATAGAAGGAAGCAAAGCAGATACACTGCTGTAGTTTACAGAGAGAACAGGGGTGTGTCAGCACGTCACGTGATGAGTGTAAGTTGGTAAGTCACGTGAATGGGGCTAACAATGGCCCTGTTAGTTGGTGCGGCTTGGCCCGCCTGGCCCATATGCATGCTAGCTGTAGCCCTAAATCAGCCATGATTACAACTAATGGCTGTAATGATGTACGCTCTCTCCCCAGCAGGACAATTCAATTAGGCTCAAGCCAATTCTGTGTCTCCCCAGACAGCCCCAAACCCCCTTTCTCTCTCTCCCTCTCTACACTAGCCAAGTGTGTGTGTGTGTGTGTGTGTGTGTGTGTGTGTGTGTGTGTGTGTGTGTGTGTGTGTGTGACTGTAAAATAGGGTTGTATGAATCTACATCTGGAATGTTTAGTTGCCTCTGGATAAGGTGCTGAGTTTTACATCTATTTCAGGTAAAAGTTGTTTTTTTTAAAGAGGGATTCAAAAAAAACAAACCTCTGACCACATATATTGAAGCAACTCTCAGGGCAATGTTAGTAGCCTCAGGCCTGCAAACTCAATTTGCATCTATAATAAATCAATTAGAGTGTGTTTGGTAGCATGACTCATAATGCTCTGTTCACAAGGCCATTGCTGAGCTTTTTTATTTATTTATATTAAAACAGAACAACTAAAATAAATTGATCGCTCAAAGGGTACTTGAAATTCATTGTTGTCCACCGGTGACTAAGTATGCTTTGCAGACTCTTTATATGCGACTCAATGGCCGACCTTTGGCATTGTCACAATCTTGATAAATTTACAACGTCTTAGCTTTTCGTTACCATGTATACTGTTCTGAAAAACCCTTACAATGGAGTATGGTGCATTTATATTACGAAAAATAAATGCCACCCTACCTGCACATAGATATTTTACATGCACAAACGTATCTAGACTGAATGCACGTACGTACGCACACACACACACACACACACACACACACACACACACACACACACACACACACACACACACACACACACACACACACACACACACACACACACACACACACACACACACAAAATGTGGTTAAGTGTGTTTAAGTGCTATTTGAAATCAATACAGTGCTTTGAGAAATATGATATTTATCATACAGACTCACCTCAACCTTCAAGCAAGCCGTAGCTAATTAAGTTTCTGCTGTCGGCTTCACTCAACCACATACTTTAGCATTCAAATTATTCTATGTGAATCGAATGTTTGACTAAGCTCAGCTGGCTGTCCTTTGGGTAGTGGACCATTATTGATACACATGGGAAACTGTTGCGCGTGAAAAACCCAGCAGCGTTACAGTTCTTGACACAAACTCATGCACCAGGCACCTACTACCATACTCTGTTCAAAGGCACTTACATATTTTGTCTTGCCCATTCACACTTTGAATGGCACACATACACAATCCATGTCTCAATTGTCTCAAGGCTTAAAAATCCTTCTTTAACCTGTCTCCTCCCCTTCACATACACTGATTGAAGTGGATTTAACAAGTGACATCAATAAGGGATCATAGCTTTCACCTGGATTCACCTGGTCAGTCTATGTCATGGAAAGCGCATGTGTTCTTAATGTTTTGTATACTCAGTGTAGGTAGATGATAGATACTGTATGTAACATAATAATATACAGTAGTGAAATATTTCATATATAGGAAATTCCCAGAAAAACTTAGGTAGGCAGCTGTCCCTCTTCCCAAGTGGTAGTGAGTGTTTACTTCATACTCACAGAAAGAGCTGCAGTTTGCCTCAGGGGGTGAGGGTGTGTGTAGCGGATGGCTAAATTAGCATCGCTATACTGCCTAGGGAAGGAAGTCACTCTGGTATATGTGCTTCCTTGTAAAATACAGCTACAGCCTACATGGTCTATGTGGAGTTTAACTGGAAAAACAAGGGACCAGTGTATCCATCAACAGTTGTTTTTTTCACAGTATATGGTTGCATCATATGGTTGACTTTAGGGAGTTTTTAATGTAAATTGAGGCTAGTGTGAACTCTGAAAAAGTTATTATGGATTTAAATTATTATTGTGTGACCATAAACTTTTTAAATTGTATCTCTCATGCAACCTTTTCTATATCAACATTATTCATACAGTAAACTGAAGGAAAAGCATCAGCAATAAAGTTTTGAAGGGAATTAAGCTGCTGTCCTAAACTTTCCTTTACAATTGCAGTTTTAAAATCCTAGGAGTGAGCATCTTGACCATTTTTTTAATCTTGCCAGCACAATATTCTATTTTTCATAAAGTATTGATAACAACATAATACATTGTATTAATCTCTCAAAATTCCTTGATCAGCAAAATTTATTTAAATGATCACCTCATAATGAATCACTTAACGATGCATTAGTACTTAGAAATCAGACCAATAGGTATCGTCAATATCAATGAAAAGAGAATTGTTTTCATTCCTGAAGGTTGGCTGACTGGAACATTGGTTTTGCCACCTCACATTTTGCTCCATGAGAAACTTCCAACAAGACAGTCAGCTTTATATTATAATGGTTTACCATGTTATCACATTTGGTTTCTAAGAGAACATGGCACAGGGTTTAATATGTAATACATCTGGGTGAATTATGAGGTCCTGTCATGTGTATTAGATATAGACTTGACCACAACAGTTTTAATTAACCCTAACCAGACTGTATCAGAGATCTGTCCAGATGTCAGCCTTTATAACTTGGGGGAATAAAGGGAAAAGGATCCATATATTACACCAATCCAGACTCCTTTATATTGATATCAGATTGAGCATTGGCTGTGTTTTGCCTGACCAGAGCGCAGTCTGCAGTACTTATCAAGTGATTAACTTATCAAGGCTCTCCACTGTTGAACAGTCTGCTCTAGTTTCCATGGAGACTTGGCTTTATTTGATGAAGGTAGCATGTGTGTGTGTCTGCGTGCATGCGTGTGGGTGTGGGTGTTTGTGTGTGTGTGTGAGTGCGTGCATTTGTTTGTTTTTAACCATAAAAGCACCAACAGGGGTACATTTTGACCCCAAGGGGTTAAAAACGTCATGATTTTTGTATTTTTTTATCCTTCTGAACTTTTAGGACTTTGTCAAGCAACTAGTTAACAAACAAAAACATTTTTTACCATGATTTCTGTGTTAATATGGAGGAATTAAAAATAATCTATCTCCAAATTCGGCACAGAGGGGGATGTTTGTACCCTGAAAAGATACAGATATGGAGCCACACCAGATTTGGCCCCTGGGGATGTGGCAGCCACCAAAAATAATAACATGAAAATACATATTTGGCTTCCAGTCAATGTCTCTATACCATCTTGGGAGTCTCATCTTTCAGATGCAAGTGGAACTGAGTTGATAGCCCATAGCATTCCAAAGTTAGAGCTAAAAGTCTGATGGCACCGGCGCCCATATCGTCTACATCACCCACATCGGCAGCTATTTTAGGTAGTACCGGTATGCCAGATTAGCTCATTCGCCAATTTATCAGCCCCTGAGTATCACAGAAACACAACACTTTGAATGAATAACAGAAACATTTTCATAACACAAAATAACTGTTCAAAACATAAAAAAGTGTCTATTTTTAAACAGATTTTGACTATAAATGTGTGAAAATGTTATATATTATGCTTATTTTGGGGATTTAAAACCATTTACTTGTTACAAAAGGTTAATAAAGAAAAAGTGTTACTGCTTCATTACAATTCGGGGAAAAAAATTTCCCCAATTGGCGCTCTTTGGGTTATAAATATGTTAGCGCTTTTAGGGTTATGAATATGTTGCCGCTTTTAGGGTTAAGTGGAAGTGCAGCCATCCATTTTCCTTTCAAATAACGTATATGTATTGCGGTTTCAGATCCAAGATGATAACACATTTGAATAGTTATAATCATCCTTATGATGGGGTAATATTACCTCTAATGTTGTGCTTTACTTTCCTAAAGGCCAATGGCTTCAGCTAATTTGTTTTATGTAAACACAACCAAGAGCGACTGGATGTGATCCATGACTTAGCAGTTAGGCCTGTCACCCAGAAGCACTGGGAGGTGGTGCTAGTCTGAGTCATACCCCGTACAGTAAAATAATAGTATCTGCTGCAAAAAAGGTATAATTTCCCTGCTTCTAACCCCTGGAATTATAGGGTGTCAGGAAGACACTTGGTAAGCGACTTTACCCATGTCATGTGTTGGTTCATGACAATCAACTCTGTCCCTACATTATCATTATTAGGTGAGATGGGTGTCCTGGTTAATCTTAACCCCGGGGCGAATTGTGACCTCTTTCTTCCTCGTTCGGCCTTCCTAGGGAGAAATTACATGTTACTTGAAAGAAAATGCTCCAACCTTTTCCTTCCATTTTCTAATAATTGCGCCAAACAGTTGTTGCCTTCTCACCAAGCTGCTTGCCTATTGTCCTGTAGCCCATCCCAGCCTTGTGCAGGTCTACAATTTTATCCCTGATGTCCTTACACAGCTCTCTGGTCTTGGCCATTGTGGAGAGGTTGGAGTCTGTTTGATTGAGTGTGTGGACAGGTGTCTTTCATACAGGTAACGAGTTCAAACAGGTGCAGTTAATACAGGTAATGAGGGAGAACAGGAGGGCTTCTTAAAGAAAAACTAACAGGTCTGTGAGAGCCGGAATTCTTACTGGTTGGTAGGTGATCAAATACTTCTGTCATGCAATAAAATGCAAATTAATTACTTAAAAATCATACAATGTGATTTTCTGGATTTTTGTTTTAGATTCCGTCTCTCACAGTTGAAGTGTACCTATGATAAAAATGACAGACCTCTAAATGCTTTGTAAGTAGGAAAACCTGCAAAATTGGCAGTGTATCAAATACTTGTTCTCCCCACTGTATATATATAATTACACATACACTGCCTTACTCAGAGACTGCAAATAGGAAAAGGACTTTCACCCCAGAGCAAATGTTACGGCATATGGGGCAGTCTTTCCACTGACACAGAGCCAAAACAAACTGTGTTTTTCAATCAAGAAGTTCAAATGCATCCTAAGCACTTGAGCTGTAAGCTCTTACTGTATATGTGCAGAAGACAGAGAAGGAAATACGCCTGCCAATTATCCGTATCCTATGAATAACAAATTAATATAGGAAATAAATAATGCAAATAAATGAAACCGCCTGTCTTCATTTAGTTGGAGATGTGAACATCCCCCCAAAAAGATCTGATGAGCATATTCAACAGCAGTGCTTCAAAATCCCCCCTTTTTGCTCATGGAATGAAATGGTAACGCAGTGAATTAATGAGGTTGAAATCACTTGCTATTTTGGCTCATTCGAACATTCTGATACTCCCATTTTTATGGATATTAACATTTAAAACCATAGTGGCTCACCCTCTGTTTTTTATATAATTAATTATTGTGTTCTGTTGAAGAGCATTTGGAAATATGTTAGAAATTGAGGTGATTTTCCCAAGTTTTTACAGTGTTCCACTTCTCAACCTTTGCTTTGAAGTAGGTAGGCATTTCTTTCTTGATTTTAACTGCAGAAAATAAATAAATAATACAAGGTCTTGAGAAATACTTTCCAGAATGGAAGGAGTTGCATTACTCAATAGAAGGAGAAGAGAAGTGCATTTATACACAGGGGAGTATATACGTTTTCATTCTTCATACTTACCCCCCATCTCTCTCTCTCTCTCTCTCTCTCTCTCTCTCTCTCTCTCTCTCTCTCTCTCTCTCTCTCTCTCTCTCTCTCTCTCTCTCTCTCTCTCTCTCTCTCTCTCTCTCTCTCTCTCTCTCTCTCTCTCTCTCTCTCTCTCTCTCTCTCTCTCTCTCTCTCTCTCTCTCTCTCTCTCTCTCTCTCTCTCTCTCTCTCTCTCTCTCTCTCTCTCTCTCTCTCTCTCTCTCTCTTCTCTCTCTCTCTCTCTCTCTCTCTCTCTCTCTCTCTCTCTCTATATATATATATATATATATATATATATATATATATATATATATATATATACAGTGGGGAGAACAAGTATTTGATACACTGCCAATTTTGCAGGTTTCCCTACTTACAAAGCATGTAGAGGTCTGTAATTTTTATCATAGGTACACTTCAACTGTGAGAGACGGAATCTAAAACAAACATCTAGAAAATCACATTGTATGATTTTTAAGTAATTAATTTGCATTTTATTGCATGACATAAGTATTTGATACATCAGAAAAGCAGAACTTAATATTTGGTACAGAAACATTTGTTTGCAATTACAGAGATCATACGTTTCCTGTAGGTCTTGACCAGGTTTGCACACACTGCAGCAGGGATTTTGGCCCACTCCTCCATACAGACCTTCTCCAGATCCTTCAGGTTTCGGGGCTGTCGCTGGGCAATACGGACTTTCAGCTCCCTCCAAAGATGTTCTATTGGGTTCAGGTCTGGAGACTGGCTAGGCCACTCCAGGACCTTGAGATGCTTCTTATGGAGCCACTCCTTAGTTGCCCTGGCTGTGTGTTTCGGGTCGTTGTCATGCTGGAAGACCCAGCCACGACCCATCTTCAATGCTCTTACTGAGGGAAGGAGGTTGTTGGCCAAGATCTCGCGATACATGGCCCCATCCATCCTCCCCTCAATAGGGTGCAGTCGTCCTGTCCCCTTTGCAGAAAAGCATCCCCAAAGAATGATGTTTCCACCTCCATGCTTCACGGTTGGGATGGTGTTCTTGGGGTTGTACTCATCCTTCTTCCTCCTCCAAACACGGCGAGTGGAGTTTAGACCAAAAAGCTCAATTTTTGTCTTATCAGACCACATGACCTTCTCCCATTCCTCCTCTGGATCATCCAGATGGTCATTGGCAAACTTTAGACGGGCCTGGACATGCCCTGGCTTGAGCAGGGGGACCTTGCGTGCGCTGCAGGATTTTAATCCATGACGGCGTAGTGTGTTACTAATGGTTTTCTTTGAGACTGTGGTCCCAGCTCTCTTCAGGTCAATGACCAGGTCCTGCCGTGTAGTTCTGGGCTGATCCCTCACCTTTCTCATGATCATTGATGCCCCACGAGGTGAGATCTTGCATGGAGCCCCAGACCGAGGCTGATTGACCGTCATCTTGAACTTCTTCCATTTTCTAATAATTGCGCCAACAGTTTTTGCCTTCTCACCAAGCTGCTTCCCTATTGTCCTGTAGCCCATCCCAGCCTTGTGCAGGTCTACAATTTTATCCCTGATGTCCTTACACAGCTCTCTGGTCTTGGCCATTGTGGAGAGGTTGGAGTCTGTTTGATTGAGTGTGTGGACAGGTGTCTTTCATACAGGTAACGAGTTCAAACAGGTGCAGTTAATACAGGTAATGAGTGGAGAACGGGAGGGCTTCTTAAAGAAAAACTAACAGGTCTGTGAGAGCCAGAATTCTTACTGGTTGGTAGGTGATCAAATACTTATGTCATGCAATAAAATGCCAATTAATTACTTAAAAATCATACAATGTGATTTTCTGGATTTTTGTTTTAGATTCCGTCTCTCACAGTTGAAGTGTACCTATGATAACAATTATAGACCTCTACATGCTTTGTAAGTAGGAAAACCTGCAAAATTGGCAGTGTATCAAATACTTGTTCTCCCCACTGTATATATATAATTACACATACACTGTATGAGTTCAGATAGTGGAATATGAAATAATTTTTAATCTCCCACAAATACAGAGACAGATGGAGGATGGATAGCACCAGGCAAGGCAAAATACAATCATGTCTCTCTCATAGTATCGAAGTGTTAAAGTTGGCAGAATCGCCTGGTACGAAAGGAGATAAATTATTGAGAGATAGTTTTAAGCTATGGAAAATTGTGCAAGCCTCTGGGCACACGACTGAAGGATATGATACTTCCATAGCTTTCCTTGTTTCGCTTTCATACATTGTTTCTCCTTCCATGTAAAGATAATTAGAATACCACACAAGCCAGTGAAAATGTAATGATTAAAATGCTATTGGTATAGTATGTGTGACTCAAATAGCTGTATAATGGCTGACATTTAGGTAATGGAGGAATAATGATGCAGGTCCGAGAGCTACATTCAGGTATTATCCACAATTAATTGTTGAGAGACAATTGTCCCCATGGGACATCGTCTTGACCACTAGTGGGTGCATGGTATTGTTGTTTCTGGCTCATTAATTATATTTTTTGCACCCGTGAGTGAGAATGCTGTAGCAATTTAACTCCTATATGGTTATAGTGCACCATCAATTTCAAATGTTTAGCGGACAGATTGGAGTGGCAGCAGGTCTTAAACTTTAAATGGTTAAGCATTTCGCCATGTCCTTTTGGCAGTGGCGGCTCCTGAAAAAATTCTCAGGAGGGGCAATTTTTCTGATGATTTAGGTGACCTACACACATTTAAAAAAAGATATGTCCAGCAACAACATGAAGACAGGGGCAGCATATAAGTCAATACCAGAAGCATTTATTGACTGATCTCAAAAGTGTTGGCTTACCAGGGTTGGTGGAGCCCTCAGTTTCATCTTTGCCTCGCAAAGCTAACTCAAACACTCCGCAAAACTTCACACACTGGATTAGCCGGCTGAGGATGTGGCGGTTCTTGCTAATGTCGTAGTAAATATATTTGTTATAGTGAATATGGAATATGATATGTTGAGTAAAATGTTGTGCTAAGATCTATTTAGGTCAGGAGCTGGTTATAAGTTCTGTTCCTATCCAATAACAATGGACAAAAGGGTCCTATCTTGTCAGCAGGTGGCCAAGGACAACACCCACGCCATAGGCCTCTCAGTTCTTCCAACTCACGAGTTCTTGCTCTGAGGACACACACACACACAAACACACACACACACACATCATCACTGTTAAACACACACACACACACACACATCATCACTGTTAAACACACACACACACACACACAAAAATCCCCTCTCTTAGGCTGAACATTTGAAGACAGAGAACCCGACTCAGAGCCAATGCAACAGTGACAGTAGCCTGCAGGGGACCTCGCCCAACTCATCAGGACCAATCAGAAGATCAGAACTACTAGATTGAACCTACTTCATTTATTGCATAAAATGTCTGCACACAATGTTTCGGGGCTCTCTTCAGATAATAATAATAATAATAATAATATGCCATTTAGCAGACGCTTTTATCCAAAGCGACTTACAGTCATGCGTGCATACATTTTTGTGTATGGGTGGTCCCGGGGATCGAACCCACTACCTTGGCGTTACAAGCACCATGCTCTACCAGCTGAGCTACAGAAAGTGGATACTCATGGATGCGCATTGCAATTGTAAAATGTCAACACAATTGGAGACACCACGTCATTTTTGGAGACATGTTATTGACAGTAAACTATTGTAGATGCGACTGCTAACTAACTAAAACATTTTAGCTGGCTAGCTAATCATCTTAGCTAAATGTGGGGCAAACAATTCAGTTATTTACCGTTAATTTGAGGGATTGGGGTGAAAGAAATCGAGTTACATAGTGATACTTTACGATATACTGTATTGACAATATCGCAATATTTTAGCGCTAGTTGGCTGTACCTGCACCAAAACACCATTATTGTTCCTTCATAGCTTGTTCTCAATCTTTTCACATTGGGAGCCAATTTGTTTTCAGCACTTTTATTTCCATGACTGATCAAAACTCGTTCTCATGGCTTTCTGATCCCTCTGCAACAGACATATGGTGCGCAATAAAATCACAGTATCGAATCGCAATACGTATAGAATCATGAGACTCGCAATGCTGATGCATATATCTTATCGTGAGGTTCCTGGCAATTCCCAGCCCAAGTTCATTTGCCACAACAAATCTCTTCGCTAGCAAACGCGATGTAATAATAATAATAATAATATGCCATTTAGCAGACGCTTTTATCCAAAGCGACTTACAGTCATGCGTGCATACATTTTTTTTTTTTTTTGTGTATGGGTGGTCCCGGGGATCGAACCCACTACCTTGGCGTTACAAGCGCCGTGCTCTACCAGCTGAGCTACAGAGGACCACATGTCTTCTCCAAAACGGCAATGTGTCTCCAGCAATGTTTACTTTTTTGACGTTCTATGGCATCTCCACTTTCCAAGCATATTGGTCTGTTAAGCCCTATAGTCGCTGCCATTTTGGAAGCCTTTGTTAAGGCCTCTAGAAGTACAAGTGATATAAAACACCAAATATTCATTAATATGCTGTAATGTTTGTAAACCCTTTACCTAGCAGCCAACCTGCTTGCAGCAATCTCTTGTAATTACAGTAAAATACAAAACCCCTCCCCTCAACAAATGTCATTAATTCATCCATTCAGATTACGGTAGCATTTTTTAAAAACAATATAATAGAGTCCATTTTACAGTATTGTACTGTGTTATTACATATTACTTGCTTTGATACCGTATAGACTACTGTAATATAAAATACAGAATTTTACTTGCCAACGAGCTGCCTGCAAGCTACTGTCAAATTCACGGAAACCCCTTTACAGTGTACAGTGGGGAAAACAAGTATTTAGTCAGCCACCAATTGTGCAAGTTCTCCCACATAAAAAGATGAGAGGCCTGTAATTTTCATCATAGGTACACGTCAACTATGACAGACAAAATGAGAAAAAAATCCATAAAATCACAATGTAGGATTTTTTATGAATTTACTTGCAAAATTTACTTATCAATACTTTGTTATATACCCTTTGTTGGCAATGACACAGGTCAAATGTTTTCTGTAAGTCTTCACAAGGTTTTCACACACTGTTGCTGGTATTATGGCCCATTCCTCCATGCAGATCTCCTCTAGAGCAGTGATGTTTTGGGGCTGTCGCTGGGCAACACGGACTTTCAACTCCCTCCAAAGATTTTCTATGGGGTTGAGATCTGGAGACTGGCTAGGCCACTCCAGGACCTTGAAATGCTTCTTACGAAGCCACTCCTTCGTTGCCCGGGCGGTGTGTTTGGGATCATTGTCATGCTGAAAGACCCAGCCACGTTTCATCTTCAATGCCCTTGCTGATGGAAGGAGGTTTTCATTCAAAATCTCACGATACATGGCCCCATTCATTCTTTCCTTTACACGGATCAGTCGTCCTGGTCCCTTTGCAGAAAAACAGCCCCAAAGCATGATGTTTCCACCCCCATGCTTCACAGTAGGTATGGTGTTCTTTGGATGCAACTCAGCATTCTTTGTCCTCCAAACACGACGAGTTGAGTTTTTACCAAAAAGTTATATTTTGGTTTCATCTGACATTCTCCCAATCCTCTTCTGGATCATCCAAATGCACTCTAGCAAACTTCAGACGGGCCTGGACATGTACTGGCTTAAGCAGGGGGACACGTCTGGCACTGCAGGATTTGAGTCCCTGGCGGCGTAGTGTGTTACTGATGGTAGGCTTTGATACTTTGGTCCCAGCTCTCTGCAGGTCATTCACTAGGTCCCCCCGTGTGGTTCTGGGATTTTTGCTCACCGTTCTTGTGATCATTTTGACCCCACGGGGTGAGATCTTGCGTGGAGCCCCAGATCGAGGGAGATTATCAGTGTTCCTAATAATTGCTCCCACAGTTGATTTCTTCAAACCAAGGTGCTTACCTATTGCAGATTCAGTCTTCCCAGCCTGGTGCAGGTCTACAATTTTGTTTCTGGTGTCCTTTGACAGCTCTTTGGTCTTGGCGTGTTTGGAGTGTGACTGTTTGAGGTTGTGGACAGGTGTCTTTTATACTGATAACAAGTTCAAACAGGTGCCATTAATACAGGTAACGAGTGGAGGACAGAGGAGCCTCTTAAAGAAGAAGTTACAGGTCTGTGAGAGCCAGAAATCTTGCTTGTTTGTAGGTGACCAAATACTTATTTTCCACCATAATTTGCAAATAAATTCATAAAAAATCCTACAATGTGATTTCCTGGAAAGAAAATCTCATTTTGTCTGTCATAGTTGACGTGTACCTATGGTAAAAATTACAGGCCTCTCTCATCTTTTTAAGTGGGAGAACTTGCACAATTGGTGGCTGACTAAATACTTTTTTTACCCACTGTATGTGTGTCACTTGGAAGCTTCACTATTGTAGCCATATGACAAAGCTAAATGTTGTTGTTGTTGGAGTTTTCCTATTTTAATTACTATTTTAATCAATAGGGGTGTAGGCTATCGATTTATAAACCATCTATAAATTAACAATTACGGTAACCATTTCTAGACTACTTACGAACCCCTTTATAAATCCTATATACCTTAATGGTAAAGTTTTACCGACCCAGCAGTTCTTCACTAATTGTACTTTATCAGTAAGCCTACAGCATATGTATTTTCTGCCCGATTACAGTGTCAGATACAGAGATATAAAAGATTATCAAAAAATAATACCCAACTCTTTTATAGAATACCAAGTGTTTTAAAGTCCTGGAAATTCTTTAATTAAACTTCTTTCAGATGTGTGTACCTCAGTCGATGATGTGGAATACGCTGGGTCTCTACACTGCTCTCCCCTCACTACTGTCCTGTTAGAACCTCTCCTCGCATCTTTGATGTGCAGTTAGGCTTCGTGGAGAGAGAGAGAGGGAGAGAGAGGGCGGGGGGGGGGGGGGGGGGGGGGGGGTTGGGGAGCGGCAGAAGAAGCACAGCTGGAGAGAGATGTTTGAATAATGTACTTTCATATCTGAGAACAACCTTACAAAGGATGAACCAAAAGAAAAATGTGGAGTCTCACCAGGAGATCTCAACACTTTGATGAACCCTAGTCAGAAAATCCTAGAGGACTAGTGATTTTTCCAATAGAATCCTATAGGATTTCCACAATCCGATATGATTTTGTGTCACCTCTATCAGAATCCTATTGGAATTATATTAGACTACTTTTTTCCCATTGGAAATAAAGCCTTCGATAAGGTTGTATTCGGATGAGCAAGCAATAGTCAACAGCTGGAGGGAGATATCACGAAATTTGCACACCGAAACTGATATCAAAGAAACATGGAGAAGGATTCAGGACCGGTATGTTCACATTCTGAAAAGGGTGAAGGAGACGAGTAGTGTGGCTGCTGCTGGTGTGTGTCCCACCGATTGTCAGACAACTGGATTGGCTTCGTGTTCACGTGAAACTTCGTCAGACAGACACCAATATGCCAGATACGGTATGTACTCATCATGCAGCCGAGTCCTTTTGTACAGTCAGTGTGTTTATGTTTAGCAGACCTAGTTAGAACATGTGAGTAGGAATTATTCAGTGCCTGTGTCATAATAATGATAGCAGGACTAGTTCAAACGTCAGAAAACAGACAGTGTGTTGTGTGTGTGTTAATTGAGATTGAGATGTTTATGAAATCAGTGCTCTCTGCCCTTCAACTCCATCAACCTCAACCCAGCTCCAATGGGTGGAAGAGGAAGACAGCTGAGGACACTGACATTATGCAGCTGGTGGATGACAACCTCTTAAGGATCGGACCCTTTTTTAAAATTTTCGCCTAAAACGACATACCCAAATCTAACTGCCTGTACCTCAGGACCTGAAGCAAGGATATGCATACTCTTGATAACATTTGAAAGGAAACACTTTGAAGTTTGTGGAAATGTGAAAGTAATGTAGGAGAATATAACACATTAGATCTGGTAAAAGATAATACAAACCCCAAATATTTTTTGGGGGGGTTCCATCATCTTTGAAATGCAAGAGAAAGGCCACAATATAATATTGCAGTGTGTATGCACAGTTTCAGATTGATCCAGTGAAGCGTTGCAATACTGGACTGTTTTGTATCAAGTCTGCCCAAATGTGCCGAATTGGTCAATTGATACATTTTTAAGTACATAACTATAGAGAACATACAAACATGATATGGTAATACAAAATGTAAGTTTACACACTCCCAGGAATGTCATACATGATGGATCATTAGCTTATACACTAACTTTCACACATCTAATGGCCGGGCGGGGTGGGTGTGGAGCCAGAGACAGCAGGGGTTCAAACTGTAGAACCCAGTTCCTACATTTGAATACAAAAATTGATTTTATCAAACAAAACTATGCTACATTTTATCTCTGGGACCCTTAGGATGACAAATCAGAGCAATATTACTGAATGTAAGCACATTATTCACCTTCAGAGGTAAATGTATCAAACCAGTTGCTGTGATCATTTTTGTTGTTGTTGTGCACTCTCCTCAAACAATAGCATGGTATCTTTTCACTGTAATAGCTACTGTAAATTGGACAGTGCAGTTAGATTAACAAGAATTTAAGCTTTCTGCCCATATAAGACATGTCTATGTCCTGGAAAGTTTGCTGTTACTTACAACAGTCATGCTAATCACATTAGTGCACGTTAGCTCAACCGTCCCGTGTACGGGACACCGATCCAGTAGAGGTTAAAGAAACGGCAGAAGGAGTTACAGAAACAGCAGCAGTGTCCAGCAAAGGCCGTCTACGGCGTCATGGCACCATGGATGGTGTCTATTGCTGCTGATCAACATCTCCCGTTTGTCTCACCCCAAGAACTGTTGTGTGCTTTTGTTCCCATTATTCATACGTTAGGGTGGTGGGTAATTTACTGGGGGGGTTTTGTGCATGTTTTTTTATACTTATTTCCTCATTCACATGTTACTGGTGTTTACTTAGTTTTTTCTCTTATTTCCCCTTTTATCACACTTTCACCTGTGTATTACATTGTTTTACATTGCACTATTTTCCTCTTGTGATAGTAAATAAATATCTAAAAAGGTCTGCAAATGTATTTGTCTGGTTATTTGTACTTGTGGCAGAAAATATTACTGTTTTGAATCAGTCACTCAGTAAACTTATACTGCTTTGTACATGAGCTATGAGGATGAGGTTAATGTCTTGGGGGTCTGTCCTTATTGTCTACAGCTGGACACACCAAATGTACCAAAGCAGGACGGTCTCCATTGAAAGGCCACTACACATGACCGTGTACAACCTTGTGCTAAGTAGATGAGGTTAATGTCTCGAGGGTCTAACCTTATTCTCTACAGCTGGACAGCCATTCTCACCCATTTGCTATAGCAGGAACATTCTCATTGAAAGGCCACTACACAACCCAAGGTTAGGTAAATGTCTTGAGGGTCTAGTCTCCCAAAAAAATATGAAAAACTAAAACAAGGATGAAGTGACTGTCATTATAGTACTCTTTATTGTGATTTGTAAAGTGTGAATAAGAAAAACAGCAAAACCAAGTGTGTAGCTCACAACATGACACAAACAGTCATCAACCAGAAGAAGAGAATGTATGTGTGCACGTGTTTTCCAAACCACACTCCAACATTTACTGTAGGGTGGCATGCTTGATAGCAGCATCCTGGAAAGACTCTTGACCTGATGGTGCGAGGAAGTAGTCCTTGAGGTTGTTGCCCATGTCTATAGCAACTCTGGTTGCCCTGTCTGCCGACATGTTTCTTGGGTAAAGGAAGCTGGTGTCCCCTTGTACCACCTGTCTCCACTCTCCTGGAAGCAGGTCCCCAGTGACTGTGGAGTGGTCAACAAAAGTGGGGTGGATGTACTGTGTTGTCAGTGTCTGTGGTGCAAAGGTAGTTGTGGAGGGCTACATTGACCTTCACAATGGTCTCAGCTTTCTCTGGGGCAACCTCAAGAGCTCATCCCAGGATCCTCCATCTTTCAGCAAGGATCCCAAAGCAGTTCTCTGATATTCTTCTGGCTCTTGAGTGGCGGTACTTGTAGATCTTCTCAGCATCATCAAGGCCAGAAGAACATTTGAATAAGTGTTTCCATTAGTATTGAACAGGAACATGAAGGCTATCAACAACTGTGTAGCCTATGCTTTGGACATACAGTGAGGGAAAAAAGTATTTGATCCCCTGCTGATTTTGTACGTTTACCCACTGACAAAGACATGATCAGTCTATAATTTTAATGGTAGGTTTATTTGAACAGTGAGAGACAGAATAACAACAACAAAATCCAGAAAACGCATGTCAAAAATGTTATGAATTGATTTGCATTTTAATGAGGGAAATAAGTATTTGACCCCTCTGAAAAACATGACTTAGTACTTGGTGGCAAAACACTTGTTGGTAATCACAGAGGTCAGACGTTTCTTGTAGTTGGCCACCAGCTTTGCACACATCTCAGGAGGGATTTTGTCCCACTCCTCTTTGCAGATCTTCTCCAAGTCATCAAGGTTTTGAGGCTGACGTTTGGCAACTCAAACCTTCAGCTCCCTCCACAGATTTTCTATGGGATTAAGGTCTGGAGACTGGCTAGGCCACTCCAGGACCTTAATGTGCTTCTTCTTGAGCCACTCCTTTGTTGCCTTGGCCGTGTGTTTTGGGTCATTGTCATGCTGGAATACCCATCCACGACCCATTTTCAATGCCCTGGCTGAAGGAAGGAGGTTCTCACCCAAGATTTGATGGCACATGGCCCCGTCCATCGTCCCTTTGATGCGGTGAAGTTGTCCTGTCCCCTTAGCAGAAAAACACCCCCAAAGCATAATGTTTCCACCTCCATGTTTGACGGTGTGGATGGTGTTCTTGGGGTCATAGGCAGCATTCCTCCTCCCCCAAACACATCGAGTTGATGCCAAAGAGCTCGATTTTGGTCTCATCTGACCACAACACGTTCACCCAGTTCTCCTCTGAATCATTCAGATTTTCATTGGCAAACTTCAGACGGGCCTGTATATGTGCTTTCTTGAGCAGGGGGACCTTGCGGGCGCTGCAGGATTTCAGTCCTTCACGGCGTAGTGTGTTACCAATTGTTTTCTTGGTGACTATGGTCCCAGCTGCCTTGAGATCATCGACAAGATCCTCCTGTGTAGTTCTGGGCTGATTCCTCACCATTCTCATGATCATTGCAACTCCACGAGGTGAGATATTGCATGGAGCACCAGGCTGAGGGAGAGTGACAGTTATTTTGTGTTTCTTCCATTTGCGAATAATCGCACCAACTGTTGTCACCTTCTCACCAAGCTGCTTGGCGATGGTCTTGTAGCCCATTCCAGCCTTGTGTAGGTCTACAATCTTGTCCCTGACATCCTTGGAGAGCTCTTTGGTCTTGGCCCATGGTGGAGAGTTTGGAATCTGATTGATTGATTGCTTCTGTGGACAGGTGTCTTTTATACAGGTAACAAACTGAGATTAGGAGCACTCCCTTTAAGAGTGTGCTCCTAATCTCAGCTCGTTACCTGTATAAAAGACACCTGGGAGCCAGAAATCTTTCTGATTGAGAGGGGGTCAAATACTTATTTCCCTCATTAAAATGCAAATCAATTTATAACATTTTTGACATGCGTTTTTCTGGATTTTTTTGTTGTTATTCTGTCTCTCACTGTTCAAATAAACCTACCATTAAAATGATAGACTGATAATTTCTTTGTCAGTGGGCAAACATACAAAATCAGCAGGAGATCAAATACTTTTTTCCCTCACTGTAGGCCCCCATCTTCTTATTGGGATGCCAGATCACTTTTATGTGAGACATATCATTACGTCTATATTGGTATAATCTTCACATCATATGTATATAGTCACCTGTACTGTCACGCTTGTTACATGATGAAGCGGACCAAGGCGCAGCGTGATAACTGTACATCTTTTATTGAAGTACACCACACGAACAAAACAACAAACGAAACGTGAAGTCCTAGGTAAACACAAACCTTTCGGAACAAGATCCCACAATAAACTAGTGCCAAAAGGCTGCCTAAGTATTGGTCCCAATCAGAGACAACGAGAATCAGCTGCCTCTGATTGGGAACCACCCTGGCCAACATAGAAAACACGAACTAGAACACAACATAGAAAATCACCCATAGAAAATCCACACCCTGGCTCAACATATAAGAGTCCCCAGAGCCAGGGCGTGACAGTACCCCCCCCAAAGGCGCGGACTGCGACCGCGCCAACCATACCCAACAGGGGAGGGGCCGGGTGGGCATTCCGCCTCGGAGGCGGAACCGGCTCCGGGCGTGACCACCACTCTCTCGCTACCCCCCCGTAGCGCCCCTGGTCTGGTCCCGCTGGCCGGAGCTGGACTGGACACCGGTGGAGCGGATTGCTCAGGCTCCGGTGTAGAGCAGCTGACCGGTGCCTGACCAGGCACCGGTGGAACAGGCACGGGCTGTGCCGGACTGACGACGTACACCACTGGCTTGGTGCGGGGAGCAGGAATAGGCCGGACCGGGCTGGCGACGCGCACCACTGGCTTGGTGCGGGGAGCAGGAACGGGCCGGACCGGGCTGACGACGCGCACCACTGGCTTGGTGCGGGGAACAGGAACAGGCCGGACCGGGCTGACGACGCGCACCACTGGCTTGGTGCGGGGAGCAGGAACGGGCCGGACCGGGCTAACGACGCGCACCACTGGCTTGGTGCGGGGAGCAGGAACAGGCCGGACCGGGCTGATGACGCGCACCACTGGCTTGGTGCGGGGAGCAGGAACGGGCCGGACCGGGCTGACGACGCGCACCACTGGCTTGGTGCGGGGAGCAGGAACAGGCCGGACCGGGCTGGCGACGCGCACCACAGGCTTGGTGCGAGGGACAGGAACAGGCCGGACCGGGCTGACGACGCGCACCACAGACTTGGTGCGGGGAGCAGGAACAGGCCGGGCTGGACTGTGAACACGCACCAAGGGCTTGGTGCGGGGAGCCAGAACGGGCCGGGCTGGACTGGGAACACACACCATAGGCTTGGTGCGGGGAGCCGGAATGGGCCGGGTCGGACTGTGGAGGCGGACTGGAGGTCTGGAGCGGAGGGCTGACACAACCCGTCCTGGCTGAATGCCTACCTCCACACAATATGTGTGAGGCATCAGCACAGGACGTACAGGGCTGTGCACTCGAACTGGCGCTACAGCACGTGGCACTGGTGCAGGATATACGGGACCGAGGAGGGGTACTGGAGGCCACGAGCGTTGAGCCGGCACACTCCGTTCTGGCTGCATGCCCACCTTAGCACGACACGTGCGTGGTGCTAGCACAGGACGTACAGGACTGTGCCTGAACACTCGCAGCACAGTACGTGGCTCCGCATAACACGGAGCCTGCCCTTTTAGCCCCCCCCAAACATTTTCTTGGGGCTGTCTCTCGGGCTTCGTCCTCGGCCGGTACCCACTGCGTTGCCGCTGCTCCTCTCTGTAGCGCGCCTCCACAGTCTCCTCCCAAGGACGGCGATCCATTCTGGCCTGGATCTCTTCCCAAGTCCAGGATCCCTTCCCGTCCAGGATCTCCTCCCAAGTCCAGGCTGTCTGTTCCTGTACACGCTGCTTGGTCCTCCTTTGGTGGGATCTTCTGTCACGCTCGTTACATGATGAAGCGGACCAAGGCGCAGCGTGATAACCGTACATCTTTTATTGAAGTACACCACACGAACAAAACAACAAACGAAACGTGAAGTCCTAGGTAAACACAAACCTTTCGGAACAAGATCCCACAATAAACTAGTGCCAAAAGGCTGCCTACGTATGGTTCCCAATCAGAAACAACGAGAATCAGCTGCCTCTGATTGGGAACCACCCTGGCCAACATAAAAAACACGAACTAGAACACAACATAGAAAATCACCCATAGAACATCCACACCCTGGTTCAACATATAAGAGTCCTTAGAGCCAGGGCGTGACATGTACAGTATTTAGTGTATCTTACCTGGATATGGTCGGTATCTTGCATCGCAGACTGCCATCAGGACCGTTGTGAAAAATCCCTTGAAGTTGTAGTAATCGCTGCCCGAGTTTGCCTGGATCTTGGATCCAAACTTGTTTTCCGTCGACAGCTCCTGCACAAAACGGATCATTCCAACAATCTCTGAAATCTCTGCCGATTTCTGCCCATTGTGCCATGGAGGGATAAGCAACAAAATCCTCCTTCAGGACATGCCAGATAGCCTGGCACACTTCCGTAACGATGGCACAAACTGTCGAGATTCCTAGCTTATAAATTATAACTCGCAGCAATACTTGGCTGTGTGCTGCCACTCACCAAAAAATGAACGGTCACAGACAGTCTTTCTGCAGTGCTTACGGGCAAGCTGTGAGTTCTCTTGCGAGGTGTGAGGGGCAAGCCGCTGAAGCAAATCTGGCAACCGACATCCGAAGGTATTGAACATGTTGCTCCTCTGCAATGCTTCGCATAGGTTGGACAAGAGACATGTATTCTCATTCGTCCCCTCTGTGTTCAGTGGACGAACTTGCCCTTTTCTCAGTCTTTTTCCCCCCCTTCACCTCCTGAGTAGTAATAGCAGTTCAAGCTCTTGCTGTACATGCTCTAGCAATTGCAATTCAAAAAGAGACATGTTTGCTTCTGTGGCTAAAATGTAGTGTTGTAAAGCATAGAACACCAGACTAGCCTGACATGTAGCTAACATTTGTATACAAGCATATAACACCGGATCCGTAAGTTCAAACGTCATCGCTAGCTAGAGTCAAAAACAGTTCCTCGGCTCCTCTTGCTTTGTAAGCTACTCTGGCTCCCCAAGCCCCCTATTGGAAATACATTACGCAAGGCGGACTTCCTCTCTGGGTGTAACGCAGCGAAAAGAGTCCGCTGCCCCAAAAAAACGACTCCACCCACGAACATCAGGGTTCATAAACATTTTGACAGATGGAATTTCATTGCTTTTCGATGACTTCTCTGACTTTTAACCAAATTACAATGACCAGCTGTTGGCGGCATGACCATGTACATTAAAAAGTATGCGTAATGTGGCAATCGACACTGGGAGGCTGCTCTCTGATCCCATGTACCATCTCCTGTCGTTGTGCAAGGCACTTAACCCCCTCAAAATAGAATACCTGTTAGGCAACTGTATAAAACACATGTGGTGAACCCTCAGTCTGGAGAGCTACTGGGTGTGCAGGCTTTTGATCAAGCCCTGCTCATACACAGAGTGTTTATCAAGGTCCGATTGAGCAGCTAATTTTTAAAATGTGGTTTGTTGGAGGGGGACTGGAATAAAAGCCTGCACACCCATTATCTCTCCTGGAAGATGGTTGACCACCCTTGATTATAACATTGCAACCAAATACGTTTTATGCCTTTTGAAATAATTCCCACATTCAATATATCAAAAGATCAAATGGCTATGGTAGGCTGAAAATATTTTTATTCAGCTGAAGCAAGCCCACATTTTCTTCAGGAAATGTACCTTTTCAAGTTTAGTCATATTTATCTTAGCTACCTTAGAAGTGTTTACTTTGCAGGCTGACTACCATCTAGTGAGTTGCAATGTCCCACACATTGGATGCCTAAATCAACTGCAAGTATCTACAAAACAAGTTGAAGCCACATAATCCAAAAAGAAAGGATACATCACATATTCTTTCCTAAAATAACTGTTTATGATTCACTAATTATAATTTTTTCTTCAAATGATTAGATTCACCACGATTGAACCGAATCCCAACTAATACAATGGCGAATTGAAAAAAGCAAATTGTTCTAAACAAACATTAATACAGTGCAAGTATTCGGACCCCTTCACTTTTTCCACATTTTGCTACATTACAGCCTTATTCTAAAATTGATTTAATTGTCCCCTCCCCCCCATCAATCTACACACAATACCCCATAATGACAAAGCAAAAATAGGTTTTTAGAAATGTTTGCAAATGTATTAAAAGTAAAAAACGTAAATATCACATTTACATAAGTAAATTACCCTTTACTCAGTACTTTGTTAAAGCACCTTTGGCAGCAATTACAGCCTCGAGTCGTCTTGGGTATGACGCTACAAGCTTGGCACACCTGTATTTGGGGAGTTTCTCCCATTCTTCTCTGCAGATCCTCTCAAGCTCTGTCAGGTTGGATGGGGAGCGTCGCTGGTCTCTCCAGAGATGTTGGATCGGGTTCAAGTCCGGGCTCCAGCTGGGCCACTCAAGGACATTGAGACTTGTCCCAAAGTCACTCCTGTGTTGTCTTGGCTGTGTGCGTAGGGTCGTTGTCCTGTTGGAAGGTGAACCGTCTGAGGTCCTGAGCGCCCTGGAGCAGGTTTTCATCAAGGATCTCTCTGTGCTTTGCTCCGTTCATCTATCCCTCGAGCCTGACTAGTCTCCCAGTCCCTGCCGCTGAAAAACATCCCCACAGCATGATGCTGCCACCACCATGCTTCACAGTAGAGATGATATTGGCCAGGTGATGAGCGGTGCCTGGTTTCCTCCAGACGTGACAATTGGCATTCAGGCCAAATTGTTCAATCTTGTTTTCATCAGACCACAGAATCTTGTTTCTCATGGTCTGAGAGTCCTTTAGTTGCCTTTTGGCAAACTCCAAGCGGGCTGTCATGTGCCTTTTACTGGCCACTCTACCATAAATGCCTGAATGGTGGAGTGCTGCAGAGATGGTTGTCCTTCTGGAAGGAGCTCTGTCAGAGTGACCATCGGGTTCTTGGTCTCATCCCTGACCAAGGCCCTTCTCCCCAGATTGCTCAGTTTGGCCGGGCGGCCAGCTCTAGGAAGAGTCTTGGTGGTACCATACTTCTTCCATTTAAGAATGATGGAGGCCACTGTTCTTGGGGATCTTCAGTGCTGCAGAAATGTTTTGGTACCCTTCCCCAGATCTGTGCCTCGACACAATGCTGTCTCGGAGTTCTACGGACAATTCCTTCGATCTCATGGCTTGGTTTTTGTTCTGACATGCACTGTCTACTGTGGGACCTTATATAGACAGGTGTATGCCTTTCCAAATCATGTCCAATCAATTGAATTTGCCACAGGTGGACTCCAATCAAGTTGCAGAAACATCTCAAGGATGATCAATGGAAACAGGATGCACCTGAGCTCAATTTCGAGTCTCAAAGCAAAGGGTCTGAATACTTACGTAAATAAGGTATCTGTTTTTTTATTTTTAATATATTTGCAAACATTTCTAAAAACCTGTTTTTGCTTTTTCATTATGGGGTATTGTGTGTCGATTGATCAGGGAAACAAATAATTTAATCAATTTTAGAATAAGGATGTAACGTAACAAAATGTGGAAATAGTGAAGGGGTCAGAATACATTCTGAATGCACTGTACATGCAAATAATAGCTAAGCAGTTAACTAGAGGGTACAATATGTTTTTGAATTGGCTACCAATAGAAACATATTTTCAGATTTTGGAACAAGTCCTATTGGAGTCCTATATGATTCTATCCTATAGGATATGTTCCAAAATCTGATTTCTTTAATGGAATCCTATTGGATTTTTT
The DNA here is from genome assembly GCF_964263955.1 of Coregonus lavaretus. Lineage (NCBI taxonomy): Eukaryota > Metazoa > Chordata > Actinopteri > Salmoniformes > Salmonidae > Coregonus > Coregonus lavaretus. Next base: position 21,676,133 of record NC_140006.1, on the reverse strand, counting down.
GACTAGGGAAGTACAGGTCATTGGGAGTTTTTGTGACATTGATTACATGGCATTGAACAGTGGCTGAAGAAGGTAGCCTTTTAAAAAGTGAAACAGAAGTTCACAGCGGGTTACATTCTGTGTAATGGGGCATACCGATTGGCCTGCATCTGCTGTGCTTTCAATCGGTTATTCTGAGTGCAAGGAGTGTGAAGCAAACAAAGATGAGGATAGCTCATCAGCCTACTAAGAAGATAGCAAGCCGCCGCCTTTACATCTCCAGCGATGGTTCTGTGAACAGCATCAATGAAATGACCTCGACTCGACCAGAGAACTAATAGTCAAGCTCTCATGCATGATTGAATTACTGCTATAGAATAGAAAGGTGTGCATTTAATAATCTGGGGAGCAGCAGAAAAGTGTCATATTTCCCAAATGCAATGATTGCAGAGGCTCATTATCCTGTACAAATGGGTAAAAGCCAATTCATCTGTCAAGGCCCCCCGTAGCTCAGTTGGTAGAGCATGGCGCTTGCAACGCCAGGGTTGTGGGTTCGATTCCCACGGGGGTGCAGTATGAAAATGTATGCACTCACTAACTGTACGTCGCTCTGGATAAGAGCGTCTGCTAAATGACTAAAATGAAAGGATTGCATAAACGGGTGGAATTGAATGTGCAGGCATACATATGCACCCAAAGAGCTGACATGATCGTGTAGAATATTTACATTTTAGTCATTTAGCAGACGCTCTTATCCAGAGTGACTTACAGTTAGTGAGTGCATACATTATTAATATTTTTCATACTGCCCCCCCCCGTGGAAATCGAACCCACAACCCTGGCGTTGCAAACGCCATGCTCTACCAACTGAGCTACATCCCTGCCGGCCATTCCCTCCCCTACCCTGGACGACGCTGGGCCAATTGTGCGTTGCCCCATGGGTCTATAGGGGTCTTCATAACAAAGCATTTGCTGAATTTAAGCATACTAAAGAGTTTGACTAGCATTCTATATATACACTGAACAAAAATATAAATACAACATGTAAAGTGTTGGTCCCATGTTTTATGAGCTGAAATAAAATATCCCAGAAATGTTCCATACTAACAAAAAGCTTATTTCTCTCAAATGTTGTGCACACATTTGTTTACATCCCTGTTAGTGAGGATTTCTCTTTTGCCAAGATAATCCATCCACCTGACAGGTGTGGCATATCAAGAAGCTGATAAACAGCATGATCATTACACGGGTGCACCTTGTGCTGGGGACAATAAAAGTCCACTCTAAAATGTGCCGTTTTGTCACACAACACAATGCCACAGATGTCTCAAGTTTTGAGGGAGCATGCAATTCGCATGCAGACTGCAGGTATGTCCACTGGAGCTGTTGCCATATGACTACCAGTCAAAAGTTTGGACACACCTACTCATTCAAGGGTTTATCTTTATCTTTTACTATTTTTTACATTGTAGAATAATAGTGCAGTCACAAAAACCATCAAGCGCTATGATGAAACTGTCTCTCATGAGGACCGCCACAGGAATGGAAGACCCAGAGTTACCTCTGCTGCAGTGGATAAGTTCATTAGAGTTACCAGCCTCAGAAATTGCAGCCCAAATAAATGATTCACAGAGTTCATGTAACAGACACATCTCAACATCAACTGTTCAGAGGGGGGACTGTGTGAATCAGGCCTTCATGGTCGAATTGCTGCAAAGAAACCACTACTAAAGGACACCAATAAAAAGACACGAGCAATGGAATTTGTCCTTTGGTCTAGAGTCCAAATTGGAGATTTTTGGTTCCAACCGCTGTGTCTTTGTGAGACGCGGTGTGGGTGAACGGATGATCTCCGCATGTGTGTTTCCCACCGTAAAGCATGGAGGTGTTATGGTGTGGGGGTGCTTTGCTGGTGACACTGTCTGTGATTTATTTAGAATTCAAGGCACACTTAACCAGCATGGCTACCACAGCATTCTGCAGCGATATGCCATCCCATCTGGTTTGGGCTTAGTGGGACTATCATTTGTTTTTCAACACGACAATGTTGAACACACCTCCAGGCTGTGTAAGGGCTATTTGACCAAGAGTGATGGAGTGCTGCATCAGATTACCTGGCCTCCACAATCACCCAACCTCAACCCAATTGAGATGGTTTGGGATGAGTCGGACCGCAGAGTGAAGGAAAAGCAGCCAACAAGTGCTCAGCTTATGTGGGAACTCCTTCAAGACTGTTGGAAAAGCATTCCAGGTGAAGCTGGTTGAGAGAATGCCAAGAGTGTGCAAAGCTGTGATCAAGGCAAAGGGTGGCTATTTTAAGAATCTCAAATATAAAACACTTTTTAGTTTACTACATGATTCCATATGTGTTATTTCATAGTGTTGATGTCTTCACTATTATTCTACAATGTAAACAATAGTAAAAATAAAGAAAAACTATTGAATGAGTAGGTGTGTCCAAACTTTTGACTGGTACTGTAATTGAATGTCGTTTTAGAGAATTTGGCAGTATGTCCAACTGGCCTCACAACTGCAGACCATGTGTAACCACGCCAGCACATGACCTCCACATTCGGCATCTTCACCTGCGGGATCGTCTGAGGGTGGGGGGGTGGGAGGGGCTTAGAAGTATTGCTGTCTGTAATAAAGCCCTTTTGTGGGGAAAACTCATTCTGATTGGCTGGGCCTGGCTTCCAAGTGGGTGGGCCTATGCCCTCCCAGGTCCACCCACGGCTGTGCCCCTGCCTTGTCATGTGAAATCTATAGACTAGTGCCTAATGACTTCATTTAAATTGACTGATTTCCTTATATGAATTGTAACTCAGTAAGATCGTTGAAATTGTTGCATTTACTTTTCTTCAGTATATGAAGCATTTCCCATTGCTTCCCAGGAATAATGACAACTGCAGTGGCATTCCCTGAACAACAAAGATGCCAAAATAGCAGTTTAAGTAGCAATTCCGTTTCAGCGAAAAAAGGAAAAAACATGAACATATGCTCAAGGTCATTCCGCCCAAGATTCTTCTTTGCAAGATATTTCTAGCAGTTTGTCTCTGGCCTTAGCATGCATGAGAACGCCTGCTTTGGAAAGATGAGGAGGGTGATTTTATTTAACAGCTTATTTAGCATCCATGTATAGTACATTTACCCTTAACGACCTGCATCCCCCAGGAGTTGTCAGAAGATGTATGGAAATACAAATCCATCAGCAGGAAATGCACCTGCGTTGGGTTCCCTGTTCGTTCAGGGTGAAGCACCAACCAACGCAATTGCAGCAAACTGAAACTCGCTTTTCAAGTTGGAACCTTCATTAGTCTCTGGATATTTGATTATCTCAAAGTGTATTGTTGTTACTTCTATTGTATGTCTTTAGTTTTGTTTAAAAGACTGTGAAATGTACTGAATAGGTTAACTCACACCCCTTGCAGGGTTTGAACCCAGGTCACCCAGCCAGTAAACTTGCTAACCACTGCTGCAATAGGGTTAAGGTTTTGGGTAGAGATCGTAACCAGTCAACCTAGGCAAGAGTTTTTACTATACAGTATCTTACAGTACTACATTTTCACATCACAATATATTCTGCTAAGGAAGAAAGAACTAGTATCAAAATGAGATGAAGAAATGTTCATCATGGGAGTGAGAAATGGGAAGAGAGATTCCTTTTTCATTTAGGCTGTCCCACCTTAAAGGGCTACTGCACTTCCTGATTTGGCCTTGTTTTTCATCAATGCTCATTAAGAAATGCTAGCGGCCATGACTGAAGGCAAACGAGAGTTGACTTGGGGGTGTGGTTTGATGTGGGTGTTTCTTGGGTGTGTGTTTGTCATTCAATCACAACAAACAAGTTCAGTAATGAATACAGCTTGCAGCGGTATTCAGTGGCGACGTCATTCAGGGCAGGTGGGGCACAGGCCCATTAATACGTGTCACATATCAGTTTGCAAACAATATAACAAAATATTTTTTTGAGTTAATAAAGCCGCATACAAACATGTTTGCTTTTTTGCTTTCATGAATAAGGCAGCTCCAAAACGCAGGTGTTTCAGCCTAGCTCAGTGCTTTCTGTGGTGGAGGGGCAGCCAGCGAAAAAATACAGAGAGTAGGGGATGGTAATATTCTCTAGTTGCGCCGTGATTGGCTCAGTGTTCTGTTACTTATGGGGACACTACGTCACCGCAAAGTCCACAGGGAGAGCTTGAAGTGCCCATCCAAGAAGGCCCAAGGTCATTGGCCACAGATAAAATTACATCAAATCACATTATACGTACCATAGCTTTGATTGGACTGATCATGTCAACATCATACTTTCAAAATCTTAGCTAGCAAGCTAGACAAGCAGTCATCATCATGAATCACGTCAACAATCTACTGGAAAATCCTTTTCAATCCTTTTCAATCCTTGTCATATGAAGAGAAATTATAGATTTGACATTTGACATTTTAGTCATTTAGCAGACGCTCTTATCCAGAGCGACTTACAGTTAGTGAGTGCATACATTTTAATACTGGATTAATATAGATAAAACATATCATGCTCATCGGCCATTGGACATTAACATTATACAAGTTGGAAATCGCAAATTCAACAATGAGTGGTTTGGAAGGAATCAGTGGCTAACTGCAAGCGTAGCAAAGCAATCACTAATTTGCTTCCCTTGCCTGCTATTTGGTGGAGAGGGTGTGTGGTCCAAGAGTGTGGGTTTAAGGGTCTCATTTCCAAGCTTAAAAGGATAAACATTCACATGCAACACCATGGGCCAGAAAAGGTTGAATACATTGGCCACGCTGTCAAGCCAGCATGACTTCTGCTGCGTTCAAAACAACTGAAAACCCGGAACTGGGAAATCTCAGACTTCAGTGAGTTCAAGACAACTGGGAACTCGGGAAAAAAACTAGCTCCAACTGGGAAAATACGTTTTGAATGGTCATCCAACTCGGAATTCCAAGTGGGGAACTCGGGCCTCTTTCTAGAGCTCCGACCTGAAGATCACTGACGTCATGAGTTGACCTTGTTTTTTTCCGAGATCCCAGTTGTCTTGAAAGAACCGTAAATCCAGAGAATGCCAGACTTTGATGACAAAATTACAGATTGCCTCTTATCCGTTCATCGTTCCCTTATGCCATAGTTTGTACATCTCAATTGTCAGTAGAAACCACATTTGTTTAAGCAAGTGCCGGAGAAGATGGCTGCCGTTTTACAGCCCTCTAACCAATTGTACTATTATGTGTGTTTTTCCGCGTTATTTGTAATTTATTTTGTACATAATGTTTCTGCCTTCGTCTCTTATAACCAAAAAGAGCTTCTGGATATCAGGACAGCGATTACTCACCTCGCATTGGACGAAGATTTTTTCTTCAACGAGGCGGCCGCGAAGGATATCATACAGACACCCGACAAGGCCCAAATCCCCGTCATTCGCGTGAGGAAGAGACGGAGATATCGCGGACGCAGATCCGGATGCCTTGTAAGGATCCGACGGCGAGCGAGTAAACTGCCTCTTCCATCAATCCTATTAGCCAACGTTCAATCTTTTGAGAATAAAATGGACGATTTAAGATTACGGTTATCCTACCAACGGGACATTAAAAACTGTAATATCTTATGTTTCACGGAGTCGTGGCTGAACGACAACAATGATAACATTCAGCTAGCAGGCTATACGCTACATCGGCAGGACAGAACGGCTGACTCTGGTAAGACAAGGGGTGGCGGTCTGTGTATATTTGTAAACAACAGCTGGTGCACAAAATCAAATACTAAGGAAGTCTCGAGGTTTTGCTCGCCTGAGGTAGAGTATCTTATGATAAGCTGTAGACCACACTATTTACCAAGAGAGTTTTCATCTATATTTTTCATAGATGTCTATTTACCGCCACAAACCAATGCTGGCATTAAGATTGCACTGAATGAGTTGTACAAGGCCATTAATCAACAGGAAAACGCTCATCCAGATGCAGCGCTCCTAGTGGCCGGGGACTTTAATGCAGGGAAACTTAAATCCGTTCTACCTAATTTCTACCAGCATGTTAAATGTGCAACCAGAGGGGAAAAAACTCTAGACCACCTTTACTCCACACACAGAGACGCATACAAAGCTCTCCCTCGCCCTCCATTTGGCAAATCTGACCATAACTCTATCCTCCTGATTCCTGCTTATAAGCAAAAACTGAAGCAGGAAGCACCAGTGATTCGGTTAATAAAAAAGTGGTCAGATGACGCAGATGCTAAGCTACAGGACTGTTTTGCTAGCACAGACTGGAACATGTTACGGCATTCTTCAGACAGCATTGAGGAGTACACCACATCAGTCAATGGCTTCATCAATAAGTGCATCGATCATGTCGTCCCCACAGTGACCGTACGTACATACCCCAACCAGAAGCCATGGATTACAGGAAACATCCGCACTGAGCTAAAGGGTAGAGCTGCCGCTTTCAAGGAACGGGACTCTAACCCGGACGCTTATAAGAAATCCCGCTATGACCTCCGACGAACCATCAAACAGGCAAAGAGTCAATACAGGTCTAAGATTGAATCATACTACACTGGCTCTGACGCTCGTCGGATGTGGCAGGGCTTGAAAACTATTACAGACTACAAAGGGAAGCACAGCAGCGAGCTGCCCAGTGACACAAGCCTACCAGACGAGCTAAACCACTTCTATGCTCGCTTCGAGGCATGAGAGCACCAGCTGTTCCGGATGACTATGTGATCACGCTCTCCGTAGCCGATGTGAGTAAGACTTTTAAGCAGGTCAACATTCACAAGGCCGCAGGGCCAGACGGATTACCAGGACGTGTACTCCGAGCATGTGCTGACCAACTGGCAAGTGTCTTCACTGACATTTTCAACATGTCCCTGACTGAGTCTGTAATACCAACATGTTTCAAGCAGACCACCATAGTCCCCGTGCCCAAGAACTCTAAGATAACCTGCCTAAATGACTACCGACCCGTAGCACTGACGTCTGTAGCCATGAAGTGCTTTGAAAGACTGGTCATGGCTCACATCAACAGCATAATCCCAGAAACCCTAGACCCACTCCAATTTGCATACCGCCCCAACAGATCCACAGATGATGCAATCTCTATCGCACTCCACACTGCCCTTTCCCACCTGGACAAGAGGAACACCTACGTGAGAATGCTATTCATTGACTACAGCTCAGCATTCAACACCATAGTGCCCTCTAAGCTCATCACTAAGCTAAGGATCCTGGGACTAAACACCTCCCTCTGCAACTGGATCCTGGACTTCCTGACGGGCCGCCCCCAGGTGGTAAGGGTAGGTAACAACACATCTGCCACACTGATCCTCAACACGGGGGCCCCTCAGGGGTGCGTGCTCAGTCCCCTCCTGTACTCTCTGTTCACCCATGACTGCATGGCCAGACACGACTCCAACACCATCATTAAGTTTGCCGACGACACAACAGTGGTAGGCCTGATCACCGACAACGATGAGACAGCCTATAGGGAGGAGGTCAGAGATCTGGCCGTGTGGTGCCAGGACAACAACCTCTCCCTCAACGTGACCAAGACAAAGGAGATGATTGTGGACTACAGGAAAAAAATGAGGACTGAGCACGCCCCCATTCTCATCGACGGGGCTGTAGTGGAACAGGTTGAGAGCTTCAAGTTCCTTGGTGTCCACATCACCAACGAACTATCATGGTCCAAACACACCAAGACAGTCGTGAAGAGGGCACGACAAAGCCTATTCCCCCTCAGGAGACTAAAAAGATTTGGCATGGGTCCTCAGATCCTCAAAAAACTATACAGCTGCACCATCGAGAGCATCCTGACTGGTTGCATCACCGCCTGGTATGGCAACTGCTTGGCCTCCGACCGCAAGGCACTACAGAGGGTAGTGCGTACGGCCCAGTACATCACTGGGGCAAAGCTTCCTGCCATCCAGGACCTCTATACCAGGCGGTGTCAGAGGAAGGCCCTCAAAATTGTCAAAGACTCCAGCCACCCTAGTCATAGACTGTTCTCTCTGCTACCGCACGGCAAGCGGTACCGGAGTGCCAAGTCTAGGTCCAAAAGACTTCTCAACAGCTTCTACCCCCAAGCCATAAGACTCCTGAACAGCTAATCATGGCTACCCGGACTATTTGCACTGCCCCCCCACCCCATCCTTTTTACGCTGCTGCTACTCTGTTAAGTATTTATGCATAGTCACTTTAACTCTACCCACATGTACATATTACCTCAACTACCTAAACTAGCCGGTGCCCCTGCACATTGACTCTGCAACGGTACCACCCTGTATATATAGCCTCCCTACTGTCACTTTATTTTACTTCTGCTCTTTTTTTCTCAACACTTTTTTTGTTGTTGTTTTATTCTTACTTTTTTTGTTTAAAATAAATGCACTGTTGGTTAAGGGCTGTAAGTAAGCATTTCACTGTAATGTCTGCACCTGTTGTATTCGGCGCATGTGACCAATAAAATTTGATTTGATTTGAAGTCAGCCATATCAGCTATGTTTTTTAAAAAGGCAGTAAATGAGCCTGAATGAACTGTTTCCCTGCCAGACAAGGCTCCGCTGATAGCCAGGTGTAGCGGTGGTAAGGATTCACTCCATGGTGCTGAAAATAAAGCTCTGTTTGGACAGCTTTATGTAGGCCCTAACCGTTTGTGGGCACCGTTTGTCACCGTTATAGTGCAATGAATGTATTGTTTAGTGATGTGTTGTGTAGTGGCTTTGCTGGCATGCATAATAATTTTTTTAAAATGAGTTTGCCCCACAAAGATTTACATGCTAAATTTGTCACTGGCTCTATTGTTAGATAGGGGTAAAGATAAAGATTTTTGTTTGGGAGCCAGGCAGGTATTAATCCTGCCGAAAGGAAAACAGTAGGATAGAGAGAGTACTGCTACCAGACACACATACATCAGCAGAAGAGACTGCCTAGAATGTAGCTTCTTTGCCAGATAGCCAGTGGAGAGAAAGGATAACACACACCATATAAGCACAAGTCACGGCACAGGGGTAAAACAACCAATAATAACTCATACAATAGTAATGGCAGAACAATTCAGAGGCAACTTAATAGAAACAACTGACAAGAAAGAACCCAGTCATAAACCTTAGAAAATATGCAATATTCTGTGTTACCTCCCAGTGGAGGAGTAAGCGGGGTATGAATGGGTGTGTGTGTGTGGGTATGTTCATAGACAAAAACAAAGAAGGCCTTAAAATCTCTCAAGTCTCCTCGGGTAAATCACAATAGTCCCACAAACAAACTATCCGGTCCAATCAATAATCCCAAATAATAAACAATCTCAAATGCACTCCTTTGAACACAAATGTTTAAAAAATCAATAACAGGAGCGGTCCCAGCAGATTCAAAACATGACCTAGAGCGGTAACACCAGTGATCGGCTTAAAAACTTTACAAACTCAGCACCCTGAAAATAAACAAGGCTTTTGCAAAGAGTAGCACACACTGTCAAAACTGCCACGCCAAGCGAGAGCTCTCACACAGAGCCGGAAGAGCCATCTTTATTTGCTCCTTCCTGACTGCCGATGCCCTCTTAAAGTGGCAGATCACAGTGTAGGCTCCATGCAGGATTTCACCACAAGCTAACCTAGCTTAATTTGCCATGGAGAGAACAAAGTTTTGAAGTTGAGAACTTCTCCCACCTGACAGACTCGCCATCTCAAGATGGTCAACTACACTACTGGTCAAAGGTTTTAGAACACCTACTCATTCAAGGGTTTTTCTTTCTTTTTACTATTTTCTATATTGTAGAAAAATAGTGAAGACATCAAAATTATGAAATAACACATATGGAATCATGTAGTAACCAAAAAAGTAAACAGATTCTTCAACTAGCCACCCTTTGCCTTGATGACAGCTTTGCAAACTCTTGGTATTCTCTCAACCAGCTTCACCTGGAATGCTTTTCCAACAGTCTTGAAGTAGTTCACACATATGCTGAGCATTTCCTTCACTCTGCCGTCCGACTCATCCCAAACCATCTCAATTTGGTTAAGGTCGGGGGATTGTGGAGGCCAAGTCATCTGATGCAGCACTCCATCACTCACCTTGTTGGTAAAATAGCCTTACACAGCCTGGAGGTGTGTTGGGTCATTGTCCTGTTGAAAAACAAATGATAGTCCCAATAAGCCCAAACCAGATGGGATGGCGTATCGCTGCAGAATGCTGTGGTAGCCATGCTGGTTTAGTGTTCTAATTCTAAATAAATCACAGACAGTGTCACCAGCAAAGCACCCCCACACCATTACACCTCCTCCTCCATGCTTTATGGTGGGAAATACAGATGTGGAGATCATCCGTTCACCCACATTGTGTCTCACAAAGACACGGCGATTGGAACCAAAAATCTCAAATTTGGACTCCAGACCAAAGGACACATTTCCAACGGTCTAATGTCCATTGGTCCTGTTTCTTGGCCCAAGCAAGGACTCCTTATTGGTGTCCTTTAGTAGTGGTTTCTTTGCAGCAATTCAACCATGAAGGCCTGATTCACACAGTCTCCTCTGAACAGTTGATGTTGAGATGTGTCTGTTACTTGAACTCTGTGAAGCATTTATTTGGGCTGCAATTTCTGAGGCTGGTAACTATAATAAACGTATCCTCTGCAGCAGAGGTAACTGGGTCTTCCTTTCCTGTGGTGGTCCTCATGAGAGTGAGTTTCATCATAGCGCTTGACGGTTTTTGCGACTGCACTTGAAGAAACTTTCAAAGTTCTTGAAATGTTCCATATTGACTGACCTTCATGTTTTAAAGTAATGATGGACTGTCGTTTCTCTTTGCTTATTTGAGCTGTTCTTGCCATAATATGGACTTGGTCTTTTACCAAATAGGGCTATCTTCTGTATAGCCCTACCTTGTCACAACACAACTGATTGACTCAAACACATTAAGAAGGAAATAAATTCCACAAATTAACTTTTAAGAAGGCACACCTGTTAATTGAAATGCATTCCAGGTGACTACCTCATGAAGCTGGTTGAGAGAATGTCAAGAGTAGGCAAATCTCTCATCAGGGCAAAGGGTGGCTATTTGAATAATCTCAAATAGAAAATATTTTTTGATTTGTTTAACTATTTTTTTGGGGTTACTACATGATTCCATATGTGTTATTTCATAGTTTGATGTCTTCACTATTATTCTACAATGTAGAAAATAGTAAAAATAAAGAAAAACCCTTGAATGAGTTGGTGTTCTAAAACTTTTGACCGGTAGTGTAATTCAGTTCTATGTGTAGGCTAAAGTCTACGCTGACCTTGTGTTTAGCCAAGCTGACAGCAGCTAGCTAGCATAGCTTTGTGATAGCTGCAGCTGGCTATCCTATCTAGCTGTTACTGTATTTCTCTGTCAAATCAGTTATGGCAAGAGAGCAAGAGCCTGTATCTTTAATGTGTTTCAGAAGAAACTCATTCTACAATGCCTTCCTACAAAAGTAGCTTGCAACTTAGTTTCAACGTTTCATCACTTCATGTTTCCGTGGAAATGATATAAACTACTGCAATTGAATGCCTGCGGTTTTCAGTCAGCTCAGCTGTCCTACAACACAATATTCTATAACTGGCTATTTTTGTCTCTCTTTTTATCTGCTGTTAGATCTTTCCCGGAAGACAAATCCCAGAACTAATATCCCTACAACAAGTGTAGGCTACATGTGGGCATTGCACAAACATTGCCCAGCTTGACTGTAGATGCATCAACAAAAAAATCACTGGATGTGTTTGTGTTACAAACACAAAACATTTTCTGCTGTAAATATCATATGTATAAAGACAGTATGCCTACACTTTACCTAACAAATCAAAATCAGTTGTGTGTAGAGTACAACTTCAGCTGTCTAACCAGAACTAGAATGGCATTTCTATTTCTATAGTCATTTTGCCCAAATCTAAGGATTTGTCTGTCTAACACACTGATATGCACAGCTCTCTGTCTCTGGGTGAGGTTCTGTCTTCAAGTCTCCAGTGGGTGACAAAGTCTCTTCCATCTATGTAATGTACTACAGGTTATGGACATGTGCAGTCAGGTGGCATGAGGGGAAGAGTGCATGACACTCCATCCTGGATATGACAGTGTGCCTCATGGGTCCAGCAGGCAGAGTTCAATAACTACAGGCAGATGTGAGACGCAGGAGGAAGGCCCTCTTCTCATACTGAGTAGCCTACAGAGTAATATGAGAAGAATGCAATTGCTGAACTTATGTAGATATTCTAAACAAAGTGTTTTGATAACTTTCAAGTGTAACAGTTCCATGTAGGATAAACCATCCTTCACATACACTACCGTTCAAAAGTTTGGGGACACTTAGATTTTTTCGTCCATTAAAATAACATCAAATTGATCAGAAATACAGCGTAGACATTGTTAATGTTGTAAATGGCTATTGTAGCTGGAAACTGCTGATATTTAATGGAATATCTACATAGGCGTACAGAGGCCCATTATCAGCAACCATCAGTCCTGTGTTCCAATGGCACGTTGTGTTTGCTAATCCAAGTTTATCATTTTAAAAGGCTAATTGATCATTAGAAAACACTTTTGCAATTATGTTAGCACAGCTGAAAACTGTTGTGCTGATTAAAGAAGCAATAAAACTGGCCTTCTTGAGACTAGTTGAGTATCTGGAGCATCAGCAATTGTGGGTTCGATTACAGGCTCAAAATGGCCAGAAACTCGTCAGACTATTCTTGTTCTGAGAAATGAAGGCTATTCTATGCGAGAAATTGCCAAGAAACTGAAGATCTCGTACAACGCTGTGTATTACTCCCTTCACAGAACAGCGCAAACTGGCTCTAACCAGAATAGAAAGAGGAGTGGGAGGCCCCGGTGCACAACTGAGCAAGAGGACAAATACATTAGAGCATCTAGTTTGAGAAACAGGCGCCTCACAGGTCCTCAACTGGCAGCTTCATTAAATAGTACCTGCAAAACACCAGTCTCAACGTCAACAGTGAAGAGGTGACTCCGGGATGCTGACCTTCTAGGCAGAGTTGCAAAGAAAAAGCCATATCTCAGACTGGCCAATAAAAATAAAAGATTAAGATGGGCAGTCTGAGATATGTATTTTTCTTTGCAACTTTATATTTACATTTTTGTCATTTAGCAGATGCTCTTATCCAGAGCGACTTACAGTTAGTGAGTGTATACATTTTTCATACTGGCACCCCATGGGAATCGAACCCACAACCCTGGCGTTGCAAGTGCATGCTCTACCAACTGAGCTACAGGGGGGCTGTTTTCAGTGGCACATGTATTAAAAGGGTCATGTTATCTTGTCTGCATTTACAGTTTATTGTCTGTCTGTAAATTCTCTTTATTGTGGCAGCACTATTTCACAGAGTCAAATTCCTGTACATGCAAATGTATTTGGCGAATAAAGTTGATTCTGATTCTGATATTGCTAAACACTTGTGATATCCTGTCTTATTAATAATCATATTTTGTCCCTTCTGAGGTGTTTGCCAGTGGCAGTAGATCAGCTCCAGGTCCCCCTCGTCACAGATATTGGTCATGATCCGACCCAGCTCCTTTCACAGCGAAAGAGACGGAGAGAAGCCAACAGTAAATGGAAGTCAACAGTAAATACACGGTTGAACATAGCCAATCGGAGATTATGATTCACAGCTAATTATGGTGTGCCATCATGGCACTGACTGGTTGGCATTACTCACTCAGTCCCAGGAGTAGTCCATTGGCACAATGGAAGGGGGCACCTCCTTACAACATACAAGACACACATACTGTATACACACAGCACTGATTACGTTATCAATGGTGGTTAGGTGAATTCCAGGACAGATATTACTTTGACCATTGACCAGACCAAATCTGACCAACCTGATTCAAGTAACCTCCATTACTCTGAAGCGGGACTGGTTTCTGGCCACTGCCTCAGCCTTCTGTAACAGCTGCTGATATGGTAGGGGGGTACCCACGACTCAGCTGAACAACAAATTCACCAGGTTTTTTACGTTGCCTGTGAATGAAATAAAATATTAGGCATCATCCCTCCTGCTGGCTGTGGAGGAGAGGAGATGAGAGAGGGATGGAGGGAGAGAGGGAAGGGATGAAGGAAGGGAGGGGAAGGTCAGGGCTTCTTTTGCCTGGTGACTGCATGGCGGGACACATACACACACATACACACTGTGCCCAATCCCATTAGGTCTGAACTCCTCCAGGGTCCTGGCCTCCTCCAGGGTCCTGGCCCAATCAGACAATTAGATATCAATGGCTCCCTTAATGGGTTTACCACCGTGTATTACCTGGCACCATATCGCTGTCCCTGGTTTTACCACAATTTATTAACTGGCACCATTTCTCTGTCCCTGCCTACTTCACTTCTGAACACAGCACCACTCTCCAGTTTCAGCACAACACAAAATACACACACATTACTTATTTTACATTAAATCAAATGGTACTTGTAAACAAGATGGCGCCAATAGACATGGCCGCCTTGTTTCAGGCTCCTAAGCAACTTTGCCGTATTTTATTATTATTTTTCAAGCATTTCGCTACACCCGCAATAACATCAGCTAAATATGTGATTGCGGCAAGTAAAAATGTGTAAACTTTACCGTGAAATGTTTACTTACAAGCCCTTTCACAACAATGCAGAGATAAAAAGTAAGGAAATGTGCAAATCATTTTTTTTTTATATTAACACAATAAATAACAATAACGAGACTATATCCAAGGAGTACCGGTACCAAGTCAATGTGCAGGGGTAGGAGGTAGTTGAGGTAATATGTACATGTAGGTAGGAGTAAAAGTGACTAGGCAATCAGGATAGATAACAAACAGAGTAGCAGCAGATGACGCAGCCAGTCAAGATGCTCTCAACAGTGCAGCTGTAGAACCTTTTGAGGAACTGAGGGGCCATGCCAAATCTTTTCAACCTCCTGAGTAGGAAGAGTCGCTGTCGGGCCTTCTTCACTTGCTAATGTGAGTGATGTGGACAATCCACTACAGCCCCGTCAATGTGAATGGGGGTGTGCTCACCCCTCTGTTTCCTGTAGTCCACGATCAGCTCCTTTGTCTTACTAATGTTGAGGGAGAGGTTGTAGTCCTGGCACCACACTGCCAGGTCTCTGACCTCCTCCCTGTAGGCTGTCTCATCGTCATCAGTGATCAGACCTACCACGTTGTGTCGTCAGCAAACTTGATGATGGTTTTGGAATCGTGAGTGGCCACACAGTCGTGGGTGAATAGGGAGTACAGGAGGGGACTAAGCACACACCTCTGAGGGGCCCCTGTGTTGAGGGTCAACGTGGCAGATGTGTTGTTACCTACCCTCAGTTGCAGAGGGAGGTGTTCAGTCCCAGGGTCCGGAGCTTGGTGGTGAGCTTGGAGGAGACTATGGTGTTGAACGCTGAGCTGTAGTCAATTAACAGCATTCTCACATAAGTATTCCTCTTATCCAGGTGGGAGAGAGCAGTGTGGTGTGCAATAGAGATTGTGCCATCTGTGGATCTGTTGGAGCGAATAGGAGTGGCTCCAGGGTGTCTGGAATGATGGTGTTGATCTGTGCCAAGCAGTGATGCCAACTTAGCAATTTTGTTGCTAGATTTAGCAACTTTTCAGACTAACCTGGCAACTTTTTTTTCAAGCAACAAATTTAGCTACTTTTAAAAATGTATTTTGTACTTTTAGCAACTTTTGAACTAAAATGCACGCATTTTCCCTCTAAATGACACAAAAACGTTTTTCTCTGTCACACACTCAGTCACAACACACGTGCCTGGCTGCAAAAGTGCATTGTGAGTGACGTCAGCAGCAGGCGCTCAGCTCGTGCACAGGCAGCAGCAGGCCAGCAGCAATTTCAGCAAATTGCAAATCATTGTTGGCTGACTGCAGCAGCAGTAGTATGCGTTCGACGAGACAAACCCAATGAATATAGTTGTCCACGAATGTTTGATCTTGAACAGAACTTACATCAATCAACATGTCTCAATCAAAATTGTACAGCCAGAAGTACAGAAAAGAGTGGGAGTCTGTACCATAATTTAAAGGGTGGCTGAAGCCAGTAATTGGGGATGATTGTCGGGGATACTGTGCGTACTGCAAATCAGATATGCTTGCAAAAATGTATGACATCAAAAAACATTGTGCTACAGCAAAGCATATAAATAAATCAAAACTGTACAACCCCGCAATGCAGTCTACATTACCACAGTTGGTTAAGAAAGTGGATAACTGCAAAACCGCAGAAGCAACTATGGCAATGGCCATTGCGGAGCATCGTTCGCTGCTAGCATGCAACCATTTAGGTTTGGCTTGCAAAGCTGCCTTTTCAGATTCTATGCAGCAACAAACTTCCAAATGCACCGCACCAAGTGCAAAGAAATGATTAGGGGAGTACTGGCTCCTTATTTTCTCAAAAGGGTAACATTATCTGTAATTTTCTAGTACATATGTTATGAAATGATAAGGGCAAAAGAGAATAAACATGATTGACACTTTGTAATCCAGATGCATGCCTGGATAGTGACTATAGTCAATACATTGTGTAACTGTCCTTTAACGTATGTATGTATATTATTTTTTGGGAAAGTGTCTGAGTCACGCCACCAATATAATGAGATAAGAGGCAAAGGCCCTGCCTAGAGAGACGACACGTAGACTTTGAAAGTAAACAGTGCATGGCACTTGGACTTTGAAAGCTAATGGTGGCGTGGCACTGAAAGATGTCAATCATTTACATAAAGAGGAGTAACTATGTACGTTGTATAAGCATGACTATGCATGTTGTGTAAGCATGAAACTGTATAAAAGGAGAACTCTGTGTCAGGGCAGGCAGTAGCTCCATGGACCAGCTCGGCTTTGTTACTTTGTAAAAAAGTATATTCTGAATTCACAAGCTCCGGTTTCTGAGAGATATTATTGAACTAATATTTCTACTACAACGTCATATGTGGGGGATGAGAAGTTCAGTCTCCTTTTGGATGAGTCCACTGATGTCAGTGTCTCGAAATACCTGGGTGTGATGATTCGGTATTTCAGTGTCCACATTTCTCGGGCTGGTTGAATTGGAGGGGGGCGATGCCAGATCAATAGCAAAGACAGTAGTTGAGTTTCTTGAGAAGTGTAACCTTAAAAAATAGAATCTTCAGGGTATTGGCACTGATAATGTGTCCGTGATGACTGGGGTGCACAACGGGGTGCACAAGATTTTAAAGGAAGAATGGGCATTGCCTAATTTGGTACTCATTCGCTGTGTGTGCCATTCTTTACAATTGGCTGTCAGTGCAGCATCCAAAGAAACCATCCCTAGGAGCGTTGAGTACTTAATCAGGGAAACCTACAACTGGTTTTCGATTTCCCCAAAACGGCGTGAGGCATACAAAGCAGTGTATGCCACCATTAATTGTGGCCAGAAACTCATGCAGATCACCAACGTGTTGGCTATCGATTGAGCCTGTGGTAACTCGTATATTAAGCCAGTGGGAAGAACTGAAACTCCACTTTGAGTTGACCAAGGCCAGTGAGCATTGCTACATGGCGGATGTGCTCCACACCATGTACATGGACAAGACCAACTATGTCTACCTGACATTCTTGAAATCAATCTTGTCCGACGTATAAGTTGCAGTGAAGTCATTTGAGGGAATGCAAACAGATCCTGTCAAGCTTTTGGACAATCTGGTACACCTCTTAACATCAATTTGCAGCATAGTCAACCCTATGGCAAAAATGTATGTCTTGAAGGATGACATTGATGGACATCTCAGTCCATCACCATACCTTGGATACCTTTTCGAGAGCATGGTGTACCAACTCAGTCTTGTGCCAGAGGACGAAAGCTCAGTCGGAGACAGTGCATCAACTACATTGTTGCTTTAAGCAAGGAGCTGCAAGCAAGGCTCCCAGACAACCTAGAAGCCTTGCAAAACATGGCCTTGTTCAGTGTTAAGGAAACGCTAAAGCACAATAAAGGCAACACTGAAATTATTAAAGTAGCTGAGCTACTGGGGTACCAGCCCCAAACAATTGATAAAATGGTTTCCCAATGGAGAAACATCCATCTGTTTAGGTGGGACAACTGAAAAGTCAGTTTTGGAGTGAAGTGAATAACTTCACGGACTATTCCGGGTCAAATCTATTTGAAGAACTGCGCAAAGCTGCACTCGCTGCCATCTCCTTGCCACACTCAAATGCGGAGGTTGAACGGCTGTTCAGCCAAATTAATGTGGTCAAGTCAAAGTTAAGAAATAGAATGTCACTGCACACTCTCAACTCCATACTCCTGGTGCAGTATGGACTGAAGCTGGCTGGTGATACCTGTTACCAGCATAAACTACCAAGTGAAGTTCTGCAGCAGTTTGACACCACAGCAGCATACAGCTTTATGGCCACTCCATCCTCTTCTGCTGGTTCCAGCTCCGTGACAATGCAGTTGGACAGTGAAGATGAAGAGGATTTCCTTGCCAATCTGTGATTCATCATATTTACAGTACGTTGCAAGTAGTGGAATTTATGGAACTGGTGGAGACACACAGCTGATGGTGGCAGTGTGCACTGCAGTGTGAGAGTGAACAGTGGCAATATCTGGAGGAAACCATTGAGCAGCTAGCCAGCCAAGCAGCACAACAACCTGGAGAGAGCTGGAGAGAGATGCCTAGCGCACACATCATTATTTGAGTTAAGTTGCTTGTTCAATAAGATAGCATATATACATTGTTATTAGCTTGTACCTATAATTGTTGATCAGTTACAGTGAGGGGAAAAAGTATTTGATCCCCTGCTGATTTTGTACGTTTGCCTACTGACAAAGACATGATCAGTCTATAATTTTAATGGTAGGTTTATTTGAACAGTGAGAGACAGAATAAAAAATATATAAAAAAACGCATGTAAAAAATGTTATACATTGATTTGCAGTTTAATGAGGGAAATAAGTATTTGACCCCTCTGCAAAACATGACTTAGTACTTGGTGGCAAAACCCTTGTTGGCAATCACAGAGGTCAGACGTTTCTTGTAGTTGGCCACCAGGTTTGCACACATCTCAGGAGGGATTTTGTTCCACTCCTCTTTGCAGATCTTCTCCAAGTCATTAAGGTTTCGAGGCTGACGTTTGACAACTCGAACCTTCAGCTCCCTCCACAGATTTTCTATGGGATTAAGGTCTGGAGACTGTCTAGGCCACTCCAGGACCTTAATGTGCTTCTTCTTGAGCCACTTCTTTGTTGCCTTGGCCATGTGTTTTGGGTGATTGTCATGCTGGAATACCCATCTACGACCCATTTTCAATGCCCTGGATGAGGCTCACCCAAGATTTGACGGTACATGGCCCCGTCCATCATCCCTTTGATGCGGTGAAGTTGTCCTGTCCCCTTAGCAGAAAAACACCCCCAAAGCATAATGTTTCCACCTCCATGTTTGATGATGGGGATGGTGTTCTTGGGGTCATAGGCAGCATTCCTCCTCCTCCAAACACGGCGAGTTGAGTTGATGCCAAATAGCTCAATTTTGGTCTCATCTGACCACAACTACTTTCACCCAGTTCTCCTCTGAATCATTCATATGTTCATTGGCAAACTTCAGACAGGCATGTATATGTGCTTTCTTGAGCAGGGGGACCTTGCGGCGCTGCAGGATTTCAGTCCTTCACGGCATAGTGTGTTACCAATTGTTTTCTTGGTGACTATGGTCCCAGCTGCCTTGAGATCATTGACAAGATCCTCCCGTGTAGTTCTGGGCTGATTCCTCACTGTTCTCATGATCATTGCAACTCCATGAGGTGAGATCTTGCATGGAGCCCCAGGCCGAGGGAGATTGACAGTTATTTTGTGTTTCTTGCATTTGCGAATAATCACACCAACTGTTGTCACCTTCTCACCAAGCTGCTTGGCGTTGGTCTTGTAGCCCATTCCAGCCTTGTGTAGGCCTACAATCTTTTCCCTGACATCCTTGGAGAGCTCTTTGGTCTTGGCCATGGTGGAGAGTTTGGAATCTGATTGATTCATTGCTTCTGTGGACAGGTGTCTTTTATACAGGTAACAAACTGAGATTAGGAGCACTCCCTTTAAGAGTGTGCTCCTAATCTCAGCTCGTTACCTGTATAAAAGACACCTTGGAGCCAGAAATCTTTCTGATTGAGAGGGGGTCAAATACTTATTTCCCTCATTAAAATGCAAATCAATTTATAACATTTTTGACATGTGTTTTTCTGGATTTTTTTTGTTGTTATTCTGTCTCTCACTGTTCAAATAAACCTACCATTAAAATGATAGATGGATCATTTCTTTGTCAGTGGTCAAACGTACAAAATCAGCAGGGGATCAAATACTTTTTTCCCTCACTGTAGATAGCATATTAACTAACTACCAATACACTGTTTAAAACTATAATTGTTCAGAATGTGTAGGTTTACTAGTTAAAAAGAAAATAAATAAAATGTAATTGTTCAATAATGTGTAATGTGTAATTGTTCAATAATCCAATGTGTTGTGTTTAAAAATAAAAAATATCTGATCATATATAATGTGTTGTGTTGATATTACTTTTACAAATAAAAATATGTGATAATTAACAAACAAATCTAAACCAAAAAAATTCAAACATTTTTTTCGCCGAGATGGCCAGTCAGTTTAAGTAACGTTATTGTGAATTCTACGTAATGATGCAGTTTTACGTTATTACGTAATGACATGATCATGCAATGACATCACAACGTTATTTAGCAACTTTTAGCAACAAATCGACCTGCCTCTAGCAACTTCCACTGGAAATTAGTTGGCAACACTGGTGCCAAGACCAGCCTTTCAAAGCATTTCATGGTTACAGATGTGAGTGCTAAGGGACGATAGTCGTTTAGGCAGGTTACCTTTGAGTTTTTAGGAACAATGGTGGTCTGCATGAAACATGTTGGGATGACAGACTGAGACAAGGTGATGTTGAAAATGTCAGTGAAGACACTTGCCAGCTGGTCTGTGCATGCTCTGAGAATGCGCCTTGGTATTCCTTGGGCTGTGGCGGTCATGAAATTTTGTCAGCTGGTGATTGTCAAGCAAATAACTGCTGGTCTCACAATAATTGACCATTAATTAACATAAACACATTTAGCATCTCCTGGCTTCCACACATAGCCTACAAGCCACTGATGCAGACCTTTGGAACATCTACATTTTAAAAAGTCTAATCAATCCATTTAATATAGCCTAAACCATCACAATAAATGCATTATTTATTTTAGACAGGTCTAAAGAAACATGATATGAAGCAAATGTTGTCTATTTCAGAAGAACAGAATAGCATACTCTGAGTTGTCCTTATGTTAGGTCCTGATCTGGCTATGCCATATGGCTGTGGGCTACACTAGTTCATTTAGCAGACAAGAGTTGCTTAGAATTCCGTGGCATTATTTTTTATTATTGTATAGTATGAAGAATATAATTGAACATAGCTGAATAAAATAGAAAGGATATTTTCTCCAAACGATTTCCAAGGAATTGTGCACATGCGCTATTCTGTGTTGAGCGGTTAACAAAGAAACAGGTCCTCCTATATGCTTAATTTAGAGTTCTTTATGCAACTTTAGTTGTGATACAAACGTTGGGCTATATGATTAGAAGGCAGCATGATGCGACTCGATTAATAGTTTGAAAAAAGTTGAATGAAAGGCATGAGCTCTGCTTTGTTTCTTGTGCAGGCTGCACACACTTCATCAGTCTCTCATTCACAATTTGACAAGCACTTGATAGTATTCTCACCAGGCCTCGAATTTCCCAGCGTCATTCCCCTTGTGTGGCCGTAATGCCCCCTAAAAAATACATGGCAAAATTATAATTCCCTTCTCCCAGCTGCCGTGCTACGAAGCACCTCTCACTCACATGGCTCACTCAGATATCTCAATTCTTATTAGCCAATGCCCGTCACGTGATTGGTCCATCTCACAGATATCTCAGCTAAGAAGTAGGCTACAAGTGAAGAGAGACACATCGAATTCCAAGGCTCGTATTGAGAACTGTCCACATTTAGCCTACTTTTCGTCAGCCAACAAGATGAGTAGGCCTAAATAACAGCAAAAGCACTAGCCTATGTCAATCTACTATCCCCCATAGTACAACAGTTTACCTATTCTATATACTCTGGAACAGTTGTGGGATGCGATCACAGGAGATAGGTGGCACCTTAATTGGGGAGGATGGGCTCGTGGTAATGGCTGGAGCAGAATCAGTGGAATCGTATCAAATACATCAAACACATGGTTTCCATGTGTTTGATGACATTCCGTTCGCTCTGTTCCAGACATTATTATGAGCCATCCTCCCCTCAGCAGCCATCAAAAAACCTTTTAAAAGCAATGAGGATGATGCAACAGATCAGAATGTTTAGCTTAAAATGTTGATAAACTATTAGGCTATTTCTTCACATTATAAGCACAGCAATGTGCACATGGCATAAGCGCGAATGTTCCAAAATGCAATCAATTAGCAGGAAAACTGTTCTCAAAAGTGACCGCAAATGAGATTATGCATGTAATGCTTTATTATAAAGGTGCATTTTTATGGTGAAAATGATCTTCTCCAAACTTGAAACTCAAGCGCCGCCTATGTATGCCACTTAGGCTCTACACCAGTTGTAAAGTGGATTAATGTGCTTAATTTTAAGAAGTTATTTGGCCACTTTAGTTGTGATACAAACCTTATCAAAACATATAGGCCTATGGGCTAGGCTACATGAGGTGTGCGACTATGATTTGAAAAAGTAGTTTCTTGCCTAAACTGCACATGTTGGGCATCATTCACAAGTGATAATACATCATTCACAAGTGATTATTCTTAATTTCATGTTGTCTTTAAATATACTTAATAATATATGTGTGAAATTAGTTTTGATCTAGAATGGACCATTATTATGCACCTGTCTCAAAACAGGGGATTGGGGGAAAAATATATGTCATCTATGCACTTAAATAGCGAATGGAGGAAGCTTTTCCAGTGGTTTATTTTCATGCCAGCCAGGTAAGCTATACTCCTGTTATAAAGTGAAGCAATGTGCTTAATATTAGAAAAGTTGACAAATAAATAAAGTAGGCCTAGCCTATAGAAAGCTGATGGGATCCTCCTCTTTTTAATAGAGGCCATCAAAACTCTTTCCTCACGCAATTGAATAGCCTATATAAATGTTGCACTACATGAGTTCATGGGTTCTCATGAAGTGTTTGATTTGATTTTCGAAAACATTGATGTCAGAGTGATTAGGGGGACAATAGAGTGCTGAGTACCAGGCAGATAGCAAGTTTGGTATGCTACTAATGATCATCAGCATTATCTGAGCTTGGAGAAGCCTAGTTACCATGACTTAACGGTCACGTGGAATTTGACTGCGGTCAGGACTCATGACTGCCAGTGTGGCGGTAATACAGTCACCGTAACAGCCCTAGGTATTCTGTCTGGCCTAGCGGCCTTGCGACTGTTAACCTGTTTAAAAGTCTTACGCACATCGGCCACGGAGAGTGAGATCACACAGTCATCCGGGACAGCAGGGGCTCTCATGCCTGGCTCAGTGTTGTTTGCCTCTAAGCGAGCAAAGAAGGCATTCTGCTTGTCTGGGAGGTTTGTGTCAATGGGCAACTCACGGCTGAGTTTCCCTTTGTGTTCCGTAATAGTCTGCAAACCCTGCCACATCTGACAAGCGTTGGACCCGGTATAGTAAGATTCTATCTTAATCCTATATTGACCTTCTGTCACGGTTTCGGCCGAGGCTGCTCCTCCTCCTGGTTCGGGCAGGCTTCGGCGGTCGTCGTCCCCGGAGTACTAGCTGCCACCGATCTATGTTTCATGTTCGTTTGGTTTTGTCTTGATGTTGTACACCTGTGTCTTGTTAGTCCTCGTTAGTGTCCTATTTAGTTCTCGTTGTGTGTGTTTGTCTTTGTGTGTGATTGCTCTTCTGTTTCGTGTTGGAGCTACGTACTTCCCTCCAGTGTTGGAGAGGTTTTTCGCACATGTTAGTGCGCCGTTTGATTGACGCCTGTGTGAGCCGTTATTTCGCCTTCGGGCTTATTGTGCTTATTTTCTACGTGAATATTGCACTAAAGTCTTTTGGACTGAGCTTCTGCGTCCTGCGCTTGATTCATGCACCACACCCACCTTCAGCACCCCTTGACACCTTCTCCATGTTAGATGGCTCGTCAGAGGTCATAGCGGCCTTTCTTGTAAGAATCCATGTCTGTGTCCTTTTCCTTGAAAGCAGATACTGCCTGCAATCCATGGCTTTTGGTTAGAGTGCATACGTACGGTCACTGTGGGGATGACGTCGTCGATGGACTTATTGAAGAAGCCCGTGACTAATGTGGTAAACTCCTCAATGTTATCAGATGAATTCCTGAACATTTTCCAGTCTGTGCTAGCGAAGCAGTCTTGTAGCTTAGTGTCCGTTTTGTCGGACCATTTCCATATTGAGCACTTTACTGGTTCTTCCTGTTTTGAGTTTTTGCTTGTAAACAGGAAACAGGAGGATGGAGTCATGGTCTGATTTGGGATGGCGAGGGTGGGCCTTGTATGCATTTCTGTGGATAGAGTAAAAGTCATCCAGATTGTTAGTGCCTCTTGTGGCACAGGAGATGTGTTGGTAAAAGTGGGGTAAAACACATTTCAGTCTTATGGCCCTGTACAGCTCATTGAGTCCCTGCTTAGTGCCATTCTCGTTTTGTGGTGGGATGTGGACAGCAGTGATGATACATGTGATGACAGAGGGGTTTGAGGGATTTGAACAATGCCACCGGAAGTGGACTCATAATGGCCAGTTGTTCAACGGTATTAGATGGCGATCCTGGTAGGGTCATTGTTTTTGGGCAATGGGCATAGCATCTTGACTAGTGTGTCATCTGTCTCACAGGATGTAAACTAGGAGAAAAATCTATTTATTTCGGGGATATGAGTCAATGGAGACTGTTCAGATAACCTCATTAACCGGTTGAGCTAATGTGCGCTAATGTAATTAGCATGACTGTTGTAAGTAAGAGCAAACTTTCCAGGCCATAGGACATGTCTTATATGGGCAGAAAGCTTACATTATTGTTAATCTAACTGCACTGTCCAATTTACAGTAGCTATTACAGTGAAAATATACCATGCTATTGTTTGAGGAGAGTGCACAACAACAAAAAACTTATCACGGCAACTGGTATGATACATTCACCTCTGAAGGTAAATAATGTTCTTACATTCAGTAATCTTCCTCTGATTTGTCATCCTAAGGGACCCAGGGATCAAACGTAGCATAGTTTTGTTTGATAAAATCAATTTTTATATTCAAATGTAGGAACTGGGTTCTACAGTTTGAACCTCTGCAATCTCTGGCTCCACACCCACCCTGCCCGGCCATCTAGATGTGTGAAAGTTAGTATATAAGCTAATGATCCATCATGTATTACATTCCTGGGAAGGCAGTTAGATTTGGGTATGTCATTTTAGGTGAAAAAGGGTCCAATCCTTAAGAGGTTTAATATGTTTGAGCCAATTAGTTGTGTTGACAAGGTAGGGGGGGTATACAGAAGATAGCCCTATTTGGTAAAGGACCAAGTCCATATTATGGCAGGAACAGCTCAAATAAGCAAAGAGAAACGACAGTCCATCATTGCCTTAAGACATGAAGGTCAGTCAATATGGAATATTTCAAGAACTTTGAACGTTTCTTCAAGTGCAGTCACAAAAACCATCAAGCGCTATGATGAAACGGGCTCTCATGAGGACCGCCACAGGAATGAAAGACCCAGATTTACCTCTGCTGCAGAGGATAAGTTCATTCGAGTTACCAGCCTCAGAAATTGCAGCCCAAATAAATGCTTCACAGAGTTCAAGTCACAGACACATCTCAACATCAACTGTTCAGAGGAGACTGTGTGAATCAGGCCTTCATGGTCGAATTGCTGCAAAGAAACCACTACTAAAGGACACCAATAAGAAGAAGAGACCTGCTTGGGCCAAGAAACACGAGCAACGGACATTAGATCGGAGGAATTTGTCCTTTGGTCTGGAGACCAAATTGAGACCAAATTGAGACCAACAAGTGCTCAGCATATTTGGGAACTCCTTCAAGACTGTTGGAAAAGCATTATAGGTGAAGCTGGTTGAGAGAATGCCAAGAGTATGCAAAGCTGTCATCAAGGCAAAGGGTGGCTATTTGAAGAATCTCAAAAATTAAATATATTTTGATTTGTTTAACACTTTTTTGGTTTCTACATGATTCCATATTTGTTATTTCATAGTTTTGATGTCTTCACTATTATTCTACAATGTAGAAAATAGTAAAAATAAAGAAAAACACTTGAATGAGTAGGTGCGTCCAAACCTTTGACTGGTACTGTACATAATGTGAAAAATATCTAGTCAGGGGGGAGTTTTTTGAGCAACTGTTTTCGAGTTGGATTGAAGGTAATTGAATGTTTGAGTATGTACAAAGTGGTGAAAAGTGGGTTCCTGACCCATGTAGAATGTTTTTCATGGTTCCTTTTTTTGTGATAGATGAGAACACTCGGTGGGAGGTAGATTAATCACTAAATCCTTCCCTATGATGTTTCAGTAGCTAGCTACGCAGGGCAACAGAACCATGAATCCATTTGTTTTCTTTACTGAGCCCACCTGCTTAGTTTTAACAGGAGTAACTGAGGTTAGTCCCCCAGTAAAACAGATCTCAATTTTATATTTTGAAGTGAGTGTGTAGAGAATGGGAGTTGGAGGGCGGAGGGTTTTTGTGTATGTGTATGTGTGGGTGCGTGTGCTTGCGGTAATATGTTTGTGCGTGTGTGCGTACTCCTGCATGTGTGTCTGTAGGTAGCCTACGTAAGTGTGTGCGTATGTTCCCTTGTGTGTGCGAACAGTGTGATGCAGAAGTGCAATGCTTTGGTCTGGCGCTGAGAAGTTCCTCTACCATTATTTTACTCTGCCTCATGGCAGAATCCCCAGTAGGATAAATGTGTTGCTTCCTCTCACCAGACACTTTGCATCTCGGCAGCAGTCCAGGCTTTGCTGAGATCTCCTGCCTGCTTGGGAGGGATGAGGAGTGTGATGTTATTTAACAGCTCATTTAGCAGTCAAGTAAAGGATGTTTACCTCAGAGGTGTAATGGCCTCAGGGACTGGATGTGCAGTAGAACACCCGCTGTCCAGCATCTTACTGCTCTACATGTGCTGGGGATTGGAAGAAAAGTTACAACATTAAAATGACATCTCAACTGACAAAAAACGGCATGTTTTTGTGTACCATTTTGTATTATTCTTCACATATCCATATTGCTAATAATGCTTGTGGCAAGTGAAATGCTTTTAAGTGCCTGGAAATACATTACATGAACAAAGGTATATGGACACCTGCTTGTCGAACATCTCATTACAAAATCATGGGCATTAATATGGAGTTGGTCCCCCCTTTGCAGCTAAAACAGCCTCCACTCTTCTGGGAAAGCTTTCCACTAGATGTTGGAACATTGCTGCGGGGACATGCTTCCATTCAGCCACAAGAGCATTTGTGAGGTCAGGCAATGCTGTTGGGCGATTAGGCCTGGCTCACAGTCAGCGTTCCAATTCATCCCAAAGGTGTTTGATGGGGTTGAGGTCAGGGCTCTTTGCAGGCCAGTCAAGTTCTTCCACACCAATCTCGACAAACTATTTCTGTATGAATCTCGCTTTGTGCACAGGGGTATTGTCATGCTGAAACAGCAAAGGGCCTTCCCCAAACTGTTGCCACAAAGTTGGAAGCACAGAATCGTCTAGAATGTCATTATATGCTGTAGCATTAAGAGTTCCCTTCACTGGAACTAAGGGGCCTAGCCCAAACCATAAAAAACAGCCCCAGACCATTATTCCTCCTCCACCAAACTTTACAGTTGGCACTATGCATTGGGGCAGGTAGCGTTCTCCTGGCATCCGCTAAACCCAACAAACCCAGATTTGTCCGTCGGACTGCCAGATGGTGAAGTGTGATTCATCACTCCAGAGAACGTGTTTCCACTGCTCCAGAGTCCAATGGTGGCGAGCTTTACACCACTCCAGTCAACGCTTGGCATGGCGCAAGGTGATATTAGGCTTGTGTGCGGCTGCTCGGCCATGGAAACCCATTTCATGAAGCTCCCGACTAACAGTTATTGTGCTGACGTTGCTTCCAGAGGCAGTTTGGAACTCGGTAGTGAGTGTTGCAACTGAGGACAGACAATTTTTACGCGCTACACGCTTCAGCACTTGGAAGTCTCGTTCTTTGAGCTTGTGTGGCCTACTACTTCGCGAATGAGCCGTTGTTGCTCCTAGACGTTTCCACTTCACAATAACAGCACTTACAGTTGACCTGGGCAGCTTTAGCAGGGAAGAAATTTGAGGAACTTACTTGTTGGAAAGGTGCCATCCTATGACGGTGCAACGTTGAAAGTCACTGAGCTCTTCAGTAAGGCCATTCTACTGCCAATGTTTGTTTATGGAAATTGACATGGCTGTGTGCTCGATTTTATTCACCTGTCAGCAACGGGTGTGGCTGAAATCGCCAAATCCTTAATTTGAAGGTTTGTCCACATACTTTTGAATGTATAGTGTAAGTGTGATTGGGTGAAAGATTTACCTTTTGAGAAATTGATGTGCAATTGAAAACTGCTTAGTCAAATCCTCACTTGAGATACTAACTCTGACTTTGCCCGTTAATCATGTTTTGATGTTGATTAAATACTTGCAGAGTTACTTGCTTGGATCTGAAGTTACCGTAAAATACAGTATGCCCCAGTGTTGCCAGCTTTGATTTCGGAACATAGGAGATGAACTGCCAACTTGCCTCTGGAATGTACTAGATAAACTATAGTACCTTAATAAATCCACCTCCCCTACCCCCCAATCACACACACCCCCCACTCAAAGTACAAAATGTCAGCACATCACATCAAACTCACACACACTGCGGTGCTGTCCACACACACTACGGAGAGCTATGTGTAAATGAAGCCTCGTGTAAAACGTCTGACATAGTCATGACGGCTGGACTAAAAATAACTATTTTGTCTCTGTCCCCCCCCCCCCCCCTTATGGTTGCTACATTAGGTCAGTGCGTTCTAATGGAGAAAGTCCTGCGGACCATGTCATCGCCACAGGGCAATAGGGGAGAAGAAACAGAACCGTATTACTCCCTCACACTCAACATCAACCCCAAACTCTATCACACACATAAACACACACACATACAAATATGCAATCCCACTAACAGAAGAAAGCATGGACACCCCCACCTCCACACACACACACACACACAGGACAGGCACCCATGTCCACGCAAAAGAAAAGAGGTCAAAGTCGATTTAAAAGCTATTATGGTGTTTAGAGCACGCAATTTATTTGACTTTATGTCATTTGAAAACATATAACCAATTATCCATGTCTGCTTCCCATGCACACGGCTCTGTCATATTGAATTTAGTTGTTTGCTACAGAAAATTTGTCGGCACTATCTTTAATGCATGTGTTTGCTTGAGGGTGATGCAATATGAATGGCATGTGTGTCTGTCTGTGTACACACTCTGAGTGACACATTTAGTCTATAGTGTTAGAAATTGAGAGTTCCGGTCCCCCCCCCCCATCCCATCCCTTCGACAGATTATGCGGTTTACGCGCCGATTTCTGTCTATAAGAGATTAAACAAAGTATAATTATAGTATGTAACGTAGTTCAAAGTAAAATATGGTTGAACGGTTGGCTGAAAGCAAACATATCATAACTATTGGAAACTCCATGTACTGCATAGTTATTCGAAGTCCAAATAAACACTGCAGCTCTTTTTAGATCTCTTTTCTAAGAAGGACATTTGTCTGCATCTGAATTCTCACTGCTCAGGTGTCTGGTGAAAAAACATCAGCTGCCAACTCACCTGAGGGCCACAATTAGCATTGAGCAGCTGCTTTGCTTTTTGTGCAACGACGACTGAACACGCCGCAGACGCCATGGACACAGCCTGTCAGCCACAGCTACATCAAACACACACACGAACACGCACAAGCACACACACACACACACACTTACACACACGCACAGACAAATTGGTTCCTCTCCCTGTCCAATTTCAATGTCCACACAATTTTCATGATTTTGTTAGTTGTTGCATGTGTTTATCATATAGCGGGAGCCCATATGTGCTGTATCATAAGCTCATACAGTATGTACACATTGAATGTACATTTATCACATCTTAGGTGGAGGTTGGCGAGACGCCAGACAGACATGAAGGCTAACCTCCTTCTATTTCATCATCATTGTGCTGACCAGCTGGACATCGTCTACACACTGATAGGTCCCCAACTCAAATAGCTTGTTGACCCGCTGTAGAGAACAGACAGACCGTGGGCCCTGGGTAACGCTGTGGTCAGTACAGCATCAATGGCCCCGGTGGCACATATAATGAGAGACACTGGCTCTGTGTGTGATCTGAATCAGAGAGGACCGCTTCTTTCTTTTCCCACGCTAGATCTACCGAGCTGTATGGGCAGAGACTAGTGTTTTAATGATTATTAGAAGAGCCAGAAAGGTCTGGACAGATGGTCTTCTTTAGAGGGATTCCTGATTAGGAGCAGCTGTCACAAGTTAAAGACGAAGCTACCTTAAATTATACATCACACCCCCTCCCATCCCTCAAAACCAACTCTCATATAAATTGGCATGGAAAGCCTCTGCATTCAGCATTGATATACTGTATTTATTTTATTTTATAAACTTTTAGTTATTTAGCGGAACCCAGTTGAGACCAGTGTCTCATTTACAATGGTGCCCTGAGGACAAAAATCACATCAAGAAGGGAGTATTGAAGTGATCTGCAGGACTTTAGTGAGGCCTAGCTGACCTTCTGATACAGGATGCAGTGATGAGTATTAAAACTGTTACCTGTAATAAAGCGCAGGGAGCTATGGTAGACGACATCCACATTTTTAAGAGTAGTGACTGCTGCATTCTGGTAAATGGTGTCACCATAGTTAAGAACTGGCAGGAAAGTTGACTGTACAATCTGATTCCTGCTGTTTGTAAAAAATAAGCCCATTTTAAAACGTAGCTTTTTAACTAGCTCATCAGTATGTTTTTTATCAATCCAAACGCCCAGATATTTATAAGCGGGAACCAGCTCGATGAGAGAACCATCCAATGAGTGAATATGTAGCCCATGCTCATCTGCAACCTGGTCTCAGAGCACTTCAACCCTGTGACACTCATCTTTTCCCATTGACTGCAATGTATTGAGAAAAACATCAACCCTGTGACACTCATCTTTTCCCATTGACTGCAATGTATTGAGAAAACTTAAACCCTGTGACACTCATCTTTTCCCATTGACTGCAACATGTTGAGAAAAATGTTTTGATTTTGTGGTCAACCCAAGTGGAAAATAAACAAATATACTTAAATAATACTTAATTAACATATTTTAAGTATATTTAAAATGATCTCAATTGGATTATGCATTTAATGCATTTAATGTCAATTTTATTTGTATTTTATTAGCATTTAAGTATATTAAATACATTTAAAATTATCTAAATTGGGACACTTTTTTGTACTTAAATATATTCTTAGTATATTAGATAAAGAACAAAACAAATATACTTTGAATACACCTTAAGTACATTTTATGTATATTTCTCATACATTAGAAATATACTAAAATGATATTTGAATTAGAAGTCCTGCATTTTCTTTACAAAAGAAAGTGTATTTATAATGTGTTTCAAGCATACTTTTACAAATAAAATTCTACTCATTAACAACATTAGCTATTGTAATTGGAATGTAAACATTACGTTGATTGACCATGGCATCTTCTCAGCCAATGTTAACATGCTATTTACAAACCAGTTGTGGCTGGAGCAGCAATTTACAAGTAACACTTATTCGAACTGTGCACCTTTGGCATTTCACACTTTAGTTGTTCACGTCACGGTAATAAATTAACATTTTAATAAAATTTGTAATGTGTAATTAAAAGTACAACATTATTCAGTTTGAAAAAGAACATCAAAACATTTGAATAGGCTTCATATGAGGAACAATATCATATTATAAATCAAAACTTCAGTTGCAGAAAAGGATGCTGGGGAAGATGCACATTTTTGTGCACATGCGTTTTTGAAAGTATACTTTAAATATATTTTGGTCGACTTTTAAGTTAAATACACTTTTTTAATGTATACTTAAGTATATTTTCTTGAGATATGAAAAATAATACTCTTAGGAAGCATGTTCCTCAGCTGTGCAATAAACAATCGTTATCATTGTCAACTTTCTCTGCTCTCTTCTGAACAGGAATTCAGAAAATACTTCAAAACTCATTATTGCCACTGAAACTACAGTGCCTTGCAAAAGTATTCATACCCCTTGGATATATTCACATTTAGTTGTTACAAAGTGGGATTATAATGGATTTAATTATAATTTTGTGTCAACAATTACGTAAAATACTCTAATGTCAAAGTGGAACATTTCTATTAATTTGTTTGAAAATAGATAGAGATTAAATAACTAAAATATGGTAATTGCATAAGTATTCAGCTCCCTGCGTCAACACATGCTAGAAACACAGTTGGCAGTGATTTACAGTGGTGAGTCTTCTTGTATATGTCTCTAAGAGCTTTACTCACCTGGATTGTGCAATATTATACAACGGGTGGGTCTAATCCTGAATGCAGAATGCTGGTTAAAAGCGCATTCCAGCCGGTGTCTATTCCACAAGTTACCACCGGCTAAATTTATGACGTTAAAATGCCTATTTACTTTGTTCCATCTGACTGCACAATCCACTGTCTCATCAGCCCAGCCAGGCAAGTTATAAACTTGATCTCCACTATTAAAAGTATCTAGACATTATCTCACATTTCTTTTAGACTAACGTTTAGTTTTCAACAGCGGAGATTTATATAAACCTTGCTGTCTGTCTCTCCAACATTTGCAACATTGTTTCAATATTCAAATTCGATCTCCAGCTGTCCCATAGTAATGAAGGAGTCAGGATGAGACAGACAGGCAGGCAGCTTTTCTCAGCCATTCGCAATCATGAATCAGCTGACATCATTTTTATGGATATATACAAAGAGATGTAAATTGAAAAAAGGTCAAACAAAACAAAGTGCAGCTACTGTAGTTTGCAGTCTTTCCAGTTTCAATTTGAAGTGATTGTGTTATCTGTGGTGTGGGCAAGCTCCTCTGAACAAGTGTCCTGACGAGTGAGCACATTTTCTATGCCAGGCGAAATCGTGCCTCATTAGCTCATTGTTATGGATGTATCCAAATAAATGTCACTAGAAAACAGCTTAAACAAATGCAAATGAAGCTATTTTGCTGTTATTCTGGCTGACGTAACTGTAAGTTAGCCGTGGTTGGCTAGCTAGCAAGTAAGAGATAAGAACGTTACCAGCCAGTATGGCAATGGAAAATTTAGAACGAACGACTGGGTCGCGTCCATAGATACAGAACAAAAAGACTGAACGACTGGGTCGCGTCTCTGGCAACCGAACCAATAGAATGAACGACAAGCCGGCTTGGGTAGCAACCCTAGATTTGTGTCGGGACTATATCTTGTGGAAGGATGAAATAGTATGAATAGATTCATCAAAATAACGTTTTTAATGAAAATATGTCAATCATTATTTGAATATGTTGGTTACCCGTTGTATAAAAATTATAATGCCCTCGAACCCAGTGTTTGGAGGACATATTGGCACACCCCCATCTTTATCAAGGATGCCACTAATTATGGACTTGACTGTATCTGTGTGTGTTTGCAGTGTATGAATCAATGTCTACATGAATGGATCTGTGTTTACTTCAAACAAAAGCAGATAACACAAAGGAACACCAAGGCTCACATACAGTACACAGACATCTATGCCAAGTCAAATCTTTCCTGGGAGTGGTGTACCTGCCTCCCTTTCCCCCTCTTTCCTTCTGTAAAAACGTTTTTCTTTCGAGGGAGTGAAGGTGCATATCTGCTCAGAGAGAGAGAGAGAGAGAGAGAGAGAGAGAGAGAGAGAGAGAGAGAGAGAGAGAGAGAGAGAGAGAGAGAGAGAGAGAGAGAGAGAGAGAGAGAGAGAGAGAGAGAGAGAGAGAGAGAGAGAGAGAGAGAGAGAGAGAGAGAGAGAGAGAGAGAGAGAGAGAGAGAGAGAGAGAGAGAGAGAGAGAGAGAGAGAGAGAGAGAGAGAGAGAGAGATGTTCCTACTGTACCAAAACAAACAGGATACATCTCACCAGCAGAGGCAGCTGAGCAGAGATGAGTGAGATAACAGCCGTGGGCCCCACCGACTGCTGCTCTGTACCTAATCAAGAAGCCTTTTCAAAACCATGTGTCACTTTTATCCAGGCAGAAAGTGGGGGATGAAAGAAGGAGAGGTGGAGGTGGGGGAGTGAAGGTGGCATTTGAAGTAAGGAAAAGCTAAAAAGCAGAATAAAATGTATTCTCTTTATTTGTGTGAGGGGCAGGATAAGATGAATTATCTTTATTTGTGTGAGGGAGAGAGGGAAACAGGTGTTGAGGTAGAAGGTGTGTGTGTGTGTGTGTGTGTGTGGTGTGTGTTTGTGTGCGTGCTTGTGTGTGTGCGTGCGTGCATGCAGTGTAAGGTGTCAGTAGAGCGAGACGTGGCCCAACACAAGCCTCTGTGACATCCCTGAATAATAGTCCTGATTTATGGTACAGAGCGTCTCAACAACCTCTATTATCCTGCCCAAGGTGAACACATTCCTGGTTTTATTTGGTCTGAGCCTTCATTCAGATTTGTACATAATATGTTTTCCTTTTACGGTTACAGGTGTATTGTATGCAGTGACTGAGGCTTACTATAACAGTGGGTGACCCCAGATTGGCTCAGATTGATTAAGAGTCAAGATGATAATTTTTACCTGCAGAACCACAGTTAGAATCTAAAGTGGTGGCACACTTGCAGGTTGGATTGTGGATACACAACACTACACTACTGTATTATGTACAGTTGAAGTCGGAAGTTTACATACACCTTAGCCAAATACATTTAAACTCAGTTTTTCACAATTCCTGACGTTTAATCCTAGTAAAAATGCCAGTTCAGTTAGGATCACCACTTTATTTTATTTTAAGAATGTGAAATGTCAGAATAATAGTAGAGAGAATGATTTATTTCAGCTTTTATTTCTTTCATCACATTCCCAGCGGGTCAGAAGTTTACATACACTCAATTAGTATTTGTTAGCATTGCCTTTAAATTGTTTAACTTGGGTCAAACGTTTTGGGTAGCCTTCTACAAGCTTCCCACAATAAGTTGGGTAAATTTTGGCCCATTCCTCCTGACAGAGCTGGTGTAACTGAGTCAGGTTTGTAGGCCTCCTTGCTTGCACACGCTTTTTCAGTTATGCCCACAAGATTTCTATAGGATTGTGGTCAGGGCTTTGTGCTGGCCACTCCAATACCTTGACTTTGTTGTCCTTAAGCAATTTTGCCACAACTTTGGAAGTATGCTTGGGGTCATTGTCCATTTTGAAGATCCATTTGCGACCAAGCTTTAACTTCCTGACTGATGTCTTGAGATGTTGCTTCAATATATCCACATAATTTTCCTTCCTCATGATGCCATCTATTTTGTGAAGTGCACCAGTCCCTCCTGCAGCAAAGCACCCCCACAGCATGATGCTGCCACCCCCGTGCTTCACGGTTGGGATGGTGTTCTTCGGCTTGCAAGCAACCCCCTTTTTCCTCCAAACATAACGATGGTCATTATTGCCAAACAGTTCTATTTTTGTTTCATCAGACCAGAGGACACTTCTCCAAAAAGTACGATCTTTGTCCCCATGTGCAGTTGCAAACCGTAGTCTGTCTTTTTTATGGCGGTTTTGGAGCAGTGGCCTCTTCCTTGCTGAGCGGCCTTTCAGGTTATGTCGATATAGGACTTGTTTTACTGTGGATATAGATACTTTTGTACCGGTTTCCTCCAGCATCTTCACAAGGTCCTTTGCTGTTGTTCTGGGATTGCTTTGCACTTTTCGCACCAAAGTAAGTTATTCTCTAGGAGACAGAATGCATCCTCTGTAGCTCAGCTGGTAGAGCACGGCGCTTGTAACGCCAAGGTAGTGGGTTCGATCCCCGGGACCACCCATACACAAAAATGTATGCACGCACGACTGTAAGTCGCTTTGGATAAAAGCGTCTGCTAAATGGCATATTATTATTATTATTATCCTGAGCAGTATGACGGCTGCGTTGTCCCATGGTGTTTATACTTGCGTACTATTGTTTGTACAGATGAACGTGGTACCTTTAGGTACTTTGGTTTAGATATAAGGATGAAACCTCTAACACGATACATTCATTTGGCTTGGTGAAAATCAGTTTTTTGGACACACACTTACTTACTACTTTTTACATGTGTTTTTTTTCCTTTCCAGACATGGAATGAGGACCTCTTCCTAAATACTTGTTCAAATTGTTAATTTTGTGTAAGGTTTCCTATAAACAAGGCTGGCTCAATTTACTCAGGCTCAACTTACCCCACTCTCCCCTATGGTAAATGATCATAATCTTTGTAGGATTATTTTTGTTTGCAGAGCAGCACAATATGCACTCAGAAACATTATTTAATCTCAAGGCAACTGCTCAAGGCCTTGCTTTTGTTTCTAAAATCACAGCAGAACAGCAGACCAGAGCTATTGTTTTTATTGAATTTAGTTTTTTGATTTACCACAACATCTTGGCCTAAACCACAGAGGCTGAGTTGCTGATATCACAGAAACAAAACAGAAACATGTTGCCAGAGAAATCAAACCAGAAGAAAATTACTGTTGTACTGTTTCCTCTGATATGCATAGACATGTAACTTGAGGGATGCCATCACTATCTCTGTGATGGGAACATTACCAAACCCATCAGATAGGATAGCAAACCCAGTGATGGCCACCTCAAAGCCTATAATATCCATTACTTAGAGAGTGGTTCTTCTTTCACATCCTTACTGCAATCAATGGCCATCAAAACATTGCTGAGAGACGGTCTTGCCAGCATAAAAACTCCTTAAAGAGATGCCTGTAAATGAGATAATACTTTTACAAACATCAAGCATCCTACATGAGCACATGGAACTCTCTACTATACCATTTCCTTCTAGATAGATTAGAGCTGTTAGTGGAGACCCACTGCAATGTTCCACTATAATCTGTGCAACTGATATATAGGCTATACTGTTCCTTGTATTGAAGCTCTAAGTTTGCTGATAGCTACTTTATTGAGGAAAAATGTACTTACTATGACTGTGATATGTGGTTGTCCCAACTAGCTATCTTCAGATGAATGCACTAACTGTCAGTCGTTCTGGATAAGAGCATCTGCTAAATGACTAAAATGTTAAATGTACTACAGCAATGTGTCTTAAACTCCCTATTCAGAGTAAGTAAACACTGGTAAAGGATTAAAATATTCACATTTAAAATATTACACTCAGAATCGAATCAATTTGTCTTAAACTCACTATTCATACTCTAACAGTGAAAACAATAAGTAAACACTGGCAAAGGATTAAAATATTCACATTTAAATTATTCCACTCTTAGAAACCTCTCATGTATTCAACAAACAAAGTATCTGTAGTTACTGAAAGAGCAAGCTAAAGATGTCACGCCCTGGCTCTGGGGACTCTTATATGTGGAGCCAGGGTGTGGATTTTCTATGTGTGATTTTCTATGTTGTGTTCTAGTTCGTGTTTTCTATGTTGGCCAGGGTGGTTCCCAATCAGAG
The DNA here is from genome assembly GCF_964263955.1 of Coregonus lavaretus. NCBI lineage: Eukaryota > Metazoa > Chordata > Actinopteri > Salmoniformes > Salmonidae > Coregonus > Coregonus lavaretus. Next base: position 21,638,447 of record NC_140006.1, on the reverse strand, counting down.
GCAGCTGATTCTCGTTGTCTCTGATTGGGGACCATACTTAGGCAGCCTGTTGGCACTAGTTATTTGTGGGATCTTGTTCTGTATAGGTTTGTGTTGGTGAACCTTTAGACTTCACGTATCGTTTTGTTGTTAGTGTAAAGTACTCATTAAAAGATGTACGCCTATCACGCTGCGCCTTGGTCCGGTTCCTATAACGATCGTGACAGAAGATCCCACCGTAATAGGACCAAGCAGCGTGTGCAGGAGCAAACGCCGGGTATGGAACAGGAGGTTACTCTGGTAGATGTCCTCCTCGGTTGGGGGAGAATCACAGAGGAGGAGGCCGTCCGCTACCGGAGGGCGATGAGGGAGGATGCCCAGGCAGGAGAGGAGAAGTGGCGCCAACCGGGTCGTCGTCGGACAGGCGAGAGGCAACCCCAATAATTTTTTGGGGGGGGCACACGGCATGGACGACGGGGATGCTGGAGGCAGCTACAGGACGTATCGGCGGATTAGGAGAGGAGGCCACCAGGTTTGGGGGGCTGGAATGGAGGTTGGCGGAGCCTAGAGGTAGAGCAGAGCCAACTCCCCGTACTCAGGCTAGGCAGCGTGAGACTGGGCAGGTTCCGAGTTATGTGGAGCTGCGTACTGTGCCGCGAGTGGTCCGGCACAGTCCTGTACGTCCTGTGCTAGCACCACGCACGTGTCGTGCTAAGGTGGGCATGCAGCCAGGACGGAGTGTGCCGGCTCAACGCTCGTGGCCTCCAGTACCCCTCCTCGGTCCCGGATATCCTGCGCCAGTGCCACGTGCTGTAGTGTCAGTACGAGTGCACAGACCTGTACATCCTGTGCTGATGCCTCACACAGAATGTGTAGAAATAGGCATTCAGCCAGGACGAGTTGTGTCAGCTCTTCGCTCCAGACCTCCAGTCCGTCTCCACAGCCCGGTCCGGCCTGTTCCTGCTCCACGCACCAAGCCAGTGGTGCGCGTCGTCAGCCCGGTCCGGCCCGTTCCTGCTCCCCGCACCAAGCCAGTGGTGCGCGTCGCCAGCCCGGTCCGGCCTGTTCCTGCTCCCCGCACCAAGCCAGTGGTGCGCGTCGTCAGTCCGGCACAGCCCGTGCCTGTTCCACCGGTGCCTGGTCAGGCACCGGTCAGCTGCTCCACACCGGAGCCTGAACAATCTGCTCCACCGGTGTCCAGTCCAGCTCCGGCCAGCGGGACCAGACCAGGGGCGCTACGGGGGGGTAGCGAGAGAGTGGTGGTCACGCCCGGAGCCGGATCCGCCTCCGAGGCGGAATGCCCACCCGGCCCCTCCCCTGTTGGGTTTGGTTGGCGCGGTCGCAGTCCGCGCCTTTGGGGGGGGGGGTACTGTCACGCCCTGGCTCTGGGGACTCTTATATGTGGAGCCAGGGTGTGGATTTTCTATGTGTGATTTTCTATGTTGTGTTCTAGTTCGTGTTTTCTATGTTGGCCAGGGTGGTTCCCAATCAGAGGCAGCTGATTCTCGTTGTCTCTGATTGGGAACCATACTTAGGCAGCCTGTTGGCACTAGTTATTTGTGGGATCTTGTTCTGTATAGGTTTGTGTTGGTGAACCTTTAGACTTCACGTATCGTTTTGTTGTTAGTGTAAAGTACTCATTAAAAGATGTACGCCTATCACGCTGCGCCTTGGTCCGGTTCCTATAACGATCGTGACAAAAGAACGGAATGTATGAAGACGTATCTGAATTGCTACCTTTCATTTCTAAAGCTCATTTATCTTTGCTGCTATTTCAATACTATTTATATCCTCCTGATTCCAGCTTACAAGCAAAAACTCAAACAGGAAGTACCAGTGACACGCTCAATACGGAAGTGGTTCCGATGAAGCGGACGCTAAGCTACAGGACTGTTTCATTAGCACAGACTGGAATATGTTCTGGGATTCATCTGATGGCATTTAGGAGTTTACCACATCAGTCACCAGCTTCATTAATAAGTGAATCGACGACATCGTCCCCACAGTGACCATACGTATACGGCTGTGGCAGTCATGAAATGCTGTCAGCCGGTTATTGTCATGCAAATGTGATTGAACGTTAATTAACATAAACAAAAGTCTAATAAATCTATTTAATATACACCATCACAATAATTATATATTTTCAAGCAGGTCTAAAGAAACATTATGATATGAAAAAAATGTATTTCAGAAGAACCAAACATGAGTTGGCCTGCTGTATGTTATCTGGCTATGCGCCATGCCATAGGCTGTAGGCTAGTTTATTAAGCAGACAATATACAGTGGGGAGAACAAGTATTTGTAAAACTGCCGATTTTGCAGGTTTTCCTACTTACAAAGCATGTAGAGGTCTGTAATTTTTATCATAGGTACACTTTAACTGTGAGAGACGGAATCTAAAACAAAAATCCAGAAAATCACATTGTATGATTTTTAAGTAATTAATTTGCATTTTATTGCATGACATAAGTATTTGATCACCTACCAACCAGTAAGAATTCCGGATCTCACAGACCTGTTAGTTTTTCTTTAAGAAGCCCTCCTGTTCTCCACTCATTACCTGTATTAACTGCACTTGTTTACTCGTTACCTGTATAAAAGACACCTGTCCACACACTCAATCAAACAGACTCCAACCTCTCCACAATGGCCAAGACCAGAGAGCTGTGTAAGGACATCAGGGATAAAATTGTAGACCTGCACAAGGCTGGGATGGGCTACAGGACAATAGGCAAGCAGCTTGGTGAGAAGGCAACAACTGTTGGCGCAATTATTAGAAAATGGAAGAAGTTCAAGATGACGGTCAATCAGCCTCGGTCTGGGGCTCCATGCAAGATCTCACCTCGTGGGGCATCAATGATCATGAGGAAGGTGAGGGATCAGCCCAGAACTACACGGCAGGACCTGGTCAATGACCTGAAGAGAGCTGGGACCACAGTCTCAAAGAAAACCATTAGTAACACACTACGCCGTCATGGATTAAAATCCTGCAGCGCACGCAAGGTCCCCCTGCTCAAGCCAGCGCATGTCCAGGCCCGTCTGAAGTTTGCCAATGACCATCTGGATGATCCAGAGGAGGAATGGGAGAAGGTCATGTGGTCTGATGAGACAAAAATAGAGCTTTTTGGTCTAAACTCCACTCGCCGTGTTTGGAGGAAGAAGAAGGATGAGTACAACCCCAAGAACACCATCCCAACCGTGAAGCATGGAGGTGGAAACATCATTCTTTGGGGATGCTGTTCTGCAAAGGGGACAGGACGACTGCACCCTATTGAGGGGAGGATGGATGGGGCCATGTATCGCGAGATCTTGGCCAACAACCTCCTTCCCTCAGTAAGAGCATTGAAGATGGGTCGTGGCTGGGTCTTCCAGCATGACAATGACCCGAAACACACAGCCAGGGCAACTAAGGAGTGGCTCCATAAGAAGCATCTCAAGGTCCTGGAGTGGCCTAGCCAGTCTCCAGACCTGAACCCAATAGAACATCTTTGGAGGGAGCTGAAAGTCCGTATTGCCCAGCGACAGCCCCGAAACCTGAAGGATCTGGAGAAGGTCTGTATGGAGGAGTGGGCCAAAATCCCTGCTGCAGTGTGTGCAAACCTGGTCAAGACCTACAGGAAACGTATGATCTCTGTAATTGCAAACAAAGGTTTCTGTACCAAATATTAAGTTCTGCTTTTCTGATGTATCAAATACTTATGTCATGCAATAAAATGCAAATTAATTACTTAAAAATCATACAATGTGATTTTCTGGACTTTTGTTTTAGATTCCGTCTCTCACAGTTGAAGTGTACCTATGATAAAAATTACAGACCTCTACATGCTTTGTAAGTAGGAAAACCTGCAAAATCGGCAGTGTATCAAATTCTTGTTCTCCCCACTGTATGCTTATAAATTCCATGCCATTTTTATTTAGAAAAACTGACAACTTAACACTTACTTAACATTTCCACAAATATTAATGACATCGAGCTTGCTCAGACGGTGATTTTCAAGCAAATAACTGCCAGTCTCACGGTAATTGACCGTTAATTAACACATTTAGCATCTCCTGGCTTCCACGCATAGCCTACAAGCCACTGATACAGACCTTTGGAACATGTACATTAAAAAAAGTCTAATAAATCCATTTAATATAGCCTACAACATCATAATAAATCCATTAGTTATTTTAGACAGGTCTAAAGAAACATGATATGAAGAAAATGTTGTCTATTTCAGAAGAACAGAATAGCATACTCTGAATTGTCCTTATGTTAGGCCCTGATCTGTCTATGATTATTTTATAGTATGAAGAATACAATTGAACATAGCTGAATAAAATAGAAAGGATATTTTCTCCAAACGATTTGAGGGAGTGCGCACTATTCTGTGTTGAGCAGTTAATAAAGAAACAGGTCCTCATATATGCTTAATTTAGAGTTATTTATGCAACTTTAGTTGTGATACAAACGTAAACGTTAGGCTATATGTTTAGATTTTTAATACATTCTAAGGCTGCATGATGCGACTAATTATGATTTGAAAAAAGTTGCGTGAACGGCATGAGCTCTGCTTTGTTTTTTGCGCAGGATGCACACACTTCATCAGTCTCTCATTCACAACTTGACAAGCACTTGATAATGCCTCAAATTTCCAGGTGGCATCCCATTTGTGTGGTCGTAATGCCCCCTAAAAAAAACATGCCTTTTGCGGCCAATGGCCGTTGTGCCCTTGGGCTGAATATAATAATTATAATTCCCTTCTCCCGGCCTCTCACTCACATGGCTCCCGCTCAGCCCAGCTCAGCCCAGTCAAAGCTATTCGCTGCTCTGGCACCCCAATGGTGGAACAAGCTCCTCCACGACGCCAGGACAGCGGAGTCACTGACCACCTTCCGGAGACACTTGAAACCCTACCTCTTTAAGGAATACCTGGATTAGTATAAAAATAATCCTTCTTCCCCCACCCCCCATAAAAAATAAATAAAAAAAGTGGTTGTCCCACTGGCTATCATAAGTTGAACGCACCAATTTGTAAGACGCTCTGGATAAGAGCATCTGCTAAATGATGTAAATGTAAATGTAAATATCTCGATTCTTATTAGCCAATGCCAGTCATGTGATCGGGTCCTTCTCACTGGCTACAAGTGAAGGCAGACACATCGGGGACGCAACTGCGTGCGTGCTTATCAAGATGTTGGACGAACTGTCCACATTTACTTTTCGTCAGCCAACAAGATAAGTAGGCCTAACGAACAGCAAAAGCACTAGCCTATGTCAATCTACTATCCCCCATAGTACAAAAGTTCACCTATTTTATTCTGTGCGAGAAATAAATATTCCAAGCATAGTCTGGGACAGTTGAGGGATCCGACAAATCCCAAATTAATACAACCACTAGCATAAAAAAAACTTTCAAAAGCAAAGAGGCTGACGCAACAGATCAGAACGTTTAGCTTAAAATGTTGATAAACTATTAGGCTATGTCTTCATATTATAAGCGCAGCAATGAGCACATGGCAGTAGGCTATGAGCGCAAATGTTCCAAAATGCAATCAATTATCGGGAAAACACCATTTTCAAAAGTGACTGAAAATGTGATTATGCATGTTATGCTTTTATTATGAAGGTACATTTTTATGGTGAAAATTATCTTCCCCAAACTTGAAACTCACGCGCTGCATATGTATGCCAGCTAGGTAATACGGCCACCGTAAAAGCCCTAGCTCAGACCCACATCTTCCCACCGTATCCACACCCAATGTTGATTCTAATGCTTGTAAGACTCATATGACTTCAAATTGTATTATGTTGTTTCTATTTTTTTCTATATTTAAATCATAAAGAATTTGATTCTTCCATTTTCTTAATGTTGGGGTATCATTTGACTTCCAGTATTTAAGTAATAGCTTCTTGTAAGCTTCCATGTAAGTGATGAAAATAATATTGTCCAACCCATTCATTGGGAATCTCACCGCAACTCCATATGCCATGTCTTGAAATATACAGATAGATGGATTAAAAGTAAGCTTACATTGTAAAACTTCTGACAGCCAGCTTTCTAACTCTGCCCATAACTTTTTGACTTTTGTAGCACTCCCAGATAGCATGAATTATTGAGTCTTTGTTCATTTCAAATTTGAGACATGACTCTGCCGTTGTGCTGTAGAATTTATGAATTTTGTCTCTTGTATAATAAATTCCAACACTCCCTCCATCTTGTGCCAATATCAGTTATTTTTATGTCTTGGTTCCAATAGTTCATCTTTTTTTCTAAGAGATTGTCAGTTGGATATACTCTCTGAAAGGTTTTGTATATCTTACCTATCATATGAGTATCTGTTTCTGAATCAAATAGGATTCCCTCAACCTTGCTCTGATGTCCAAAAGCTTTCAGGTTGAAATGTTGTGAAATAAAACTTTTAAGCTGCATATATCTGAAAATGTCTAAATTGGTCAGTCCAAAATTGCTTTTTAATTCTGTCATGGAAATAAGTGTATTTCCTATTACCACGTCATTTACGGTTTTTATACCTTTAGTTTTCCATGTGGGCCAATTTATCGGTGAATGCTGAAAAGCTATTCAAGGATTGTTCCATAGAGGTGTGTTTTTAGGTAGTGATATTGGTTCTTGTAGAATCCGTTTAATTTTCTTCCATGTTGTTATAGTGTTCTTAACTATGAAGTTGTTAATGTTCTTAGCTCCATCCTTTGAAAACCGACTCATGAAAATATTCTGGGGATGAGCATGCGCATCTTCAATATGTACCCATTGTTCCCCTTTAGTGCATTTAACAATATGTTGCAAGTAAAAGCCTTGGGTGGTGAGTTGATACAATTCCAATCTAGAAGTTTAAAACCACCCTCAGATTTAGGGACATGTACAACTTTCCCATTTATTCTATGAGTTCTGATATGGCCAAGTATACTTTTTTAAAGAATGCCTTTGGTGGGGTAATTGGTACTCCCAAAAATATATATAAAAACTTTGGGAGCCATACCATTCTAAAGAGGTTTATGGGGAGATTGTTCCATTTAAATAGATCTGCTTTCATGTTGTTGAGTAATGGAATAAAGTTATTTTTATATTTGTTGTTTGTTGTCACTTATTAAGCATCCTAAATATATAATATTTGTTGTGGTCCACTTAAAGGATTGCTGTAGATCATGAGTCATTATTTTCCTGTTTCCTATTGCCATTATTGTTTTCTACGTTAATTTAATATCCTGAGATTTTAGAGTATTCTGAAAATATTTTTAGCAATGGGGGAATTTTTCTATATTTTAGCATATTCATGTTTACCAATACTGATACCCTGTTACTTTTGGGTCCTGTCTAATTCTTTCTGCAAGAGGTTCAATTGCCAGTGCAAAAAGGAGGGGGGAGAGAGGACATCCCTGTCTTGTGCCCCTTTCTAAAGCAATTTCATTAGATAATGTATTATTTGTCTATATTTTGGGGGGATTAAATATAATTATTTTCTCACACATCTACACACAATACCCCATAATGACAAAGCGAAAACATGTTTTTAGACATTTTTGCAAAGTTATTGAAAATGAAATACAGAAATATCTAATTTACATAGGTATTCACACCCCTGAGTCACGACTTTGTAGAAGCACCTTTGGCTGCAATTACAGCTGTGAGTCTTTCTGGGTAAGTCTTTAAGAGCTTTCCACACCTGGATTGTGCAAAATTTGCCCATTATTCTTTTCAAAATTCTTCAAGCTCTGTCAAATTGGTTGTTGATCATTGCTAGACAACCATTTTCAGGTCTTGCCATAGATTTTCAAGTAGAATTAATTCAAAGCTGTAACTCGGCCACTCAGGAACATTCACTGTCATCTTGGTAAGCAACTCCAGTTCAGATTTGGTCTTGTGTTTTAGGTTATTGTCCGGCTGAAAGGTGAATTCATCTCCCAGTGTCTGTTGGAAAGCAGACTGAACCAGGTTTTCCTCTAGGATTTTGCCTGTGCTTAGCTCCATTCCGTTTCTTTTTTATCCTGAAATACTCCCCAGTCCTTAACGATTACAAGCATACCCATAACATGATGCAGCCACTAACTATGCTTGAAAATATAGAGTGTGTTGTATTGAATTTGCCCCAAACATAACACTTTGTATTCAGGACAAAAAGTGAATTGCTTTGCCACATTTCTTGCAGTATTACTTTAGTGCCGTGTTGCAAACAAGATGCATGTTTTGGAATATTTTTTATTCTGTACAGGCTTCCAATTAGGTTAGTATTTTTGTAACTACAATGTTGTTGATCCATCCTCAGTTCTGCTATCACAGCCATTCAACTCTATAACTGTTTTAACCCTTTGACACGTACGATCATATATTTGTAATCGTTGTTGAGTGGTCTCTGCAGCGTACCATCGCAAATACAGTGGGGAAAAAATGTATTTAGTCAGCCACCAATTGTGCAAGTTCTCCCACTTAAAAAGATGAGAGAGGCCTGCAATTTTCATCATAGGTACACGTCAACTATGACAGACAAATTGAGAAAAAATATCACATTGTAGGATTTTTAAAGAATTTATTTGCAAATTATGGTGGAAAATAAGTATTTGGTCACCTACAAACAAGCAAGATTTCTGGCTCTCACAGACCTGTAACTTATTCTTTAAGAGGCTCCTCTGTCCTCCACTCGTTACCTGTATTAATGGCACCTGTTTGAACTTGTTATCAGTATAAAAGACACCTGTCCACAACCTCAAACAGTCACACTCCAAACTCCACTATGGCCAAGACCAAAGAGCTGTCAAAGGACACCAGAAACAAAATTGTAGACCTGCACCAGGCTGGGAAGACTGAATCTGCAATAGGTAAGCAGCTTGGTTTGAAGAAATCAACTGTGGGAGCAATTATTAGGAAATGGAAGACATACAAGACCACTGATAATCTCCCTCGATCTGGGGCTCCACGCAAGATCTCACCCGGTGGGGTCAAAATGATCACAAGAACGGTGAGCAAAAATCCCAGAACCACACGGGGGGACCTAGTGAATGACCTGCAGAGAGTTGGGACCAAAGTAACAAAGCCTACCATCAGTAACACACTACGCCGCCAGGGACTCAAATCCTGCAGTGCCAGATTTGTCCCCCTGCTTAAGCCAGTACATGTCCAGGCCCGTCTGAAGTTTGCTAGAGTGCATTTGGATGATCCAGAAGAGGATTGGGAGAATGTCATATGGTCAGATGAAACCAAAATATAACTTTTTGGTAAAAACTAAACTTGTCGTGTTTGGAGGACAAACAATGCTGAGTTGCATCCAAAGAACACCATACCTACTGTGAAGCATGGGGGTGGAAACATCATGCTTTGGGGCTGTTTTTCTGCAAAGGGACCAGGACGACTGATCCGTGTAAAGGAAAGAATGAATGGGGCCATGTATCGTGAGATTTTGAGTGAAAACCTCCTTCCATCAGCAAGGGCATTGAAGATGAAACGTGGCTGGGTCTTTCAGCATGACAATGATCCCAAACACACCGCCCGGGCAACGAAGGAGTGGCTTCGTAAGAAGCATTTCAAGGTCCTGGAGTGGCCTAGCCAGTCTCCAGATCTCAACCCCATAGAAAATCTTTGGAGGGAGTTGAAAGTCCGTGTTGCCCAGCGACAGCCCCAATACATCACTGCTCTAGAGGAGATCTGCATGGAGGAATGGGCCAAAATACCAGCAACAGTGTGTGAAAACCTTGTGAAGACTTACAGAAAACGTTTGACCTGTGTCATTGCCAACAAAGGGTATATAACAAAGTATTGAGAAACTTTTGTTATTGACCAAATACATATTTTCCACCATAATATGCAAATAAATTCATAAAAAATCCTACAATGTGATTGTCTGGATTTTTTTTCTCATTTTGTCTGTCATAGTTGACGTGTACCTATAATGAAAATTACAGGCCTCTCTCATCTTTTTAAGTGGGAGAACTTGCACAATTGGTGGCTGACTAAATACTTTTTTTCCCCACTGTATATAATATAATAATAATAATAATAAATAATAATATGCCATTTAGCAGACGCTTTTATCCAAAGCGACTTACAGTCATGCGTGCATACATTTTTTTTTGTGTATGGGTGGTCCCGGGGATCGAACCCACTACCTTGGCATTATAAGCGCCGTGCTCTACCAGCTGAGCTACAGAGGACCATTGTATGTGATTGGAACAGTAGCAAAAGTACGTATGATGCAATAAACACATCTAAACAGCGTTGTTGTCTGAAAAGCATCTAAACAATGTTTTGCACTGATGGGAAATAAAGGTCTTCACAACTTTATTCCTCAATTTCACCTTTTATTGTAAAAGATAAATGCTAACTTCATCACCCAAACATCACACGGAACACATCCACAGCCAAACTCATTCCATACACCAGTCTAAAAAACAGGTTGTGCTGACAAAAAAACTAAACATAAGTTAGCGACCTAACAGCTAGACTTGTTTACAATGTACCTTATCTCTGGTGAGCACAAGGGAGAAATGTAATATTGTTTAGAAAAGAGATGTGCATCAGCTAAATTCTTTATGATGGCAGCCATGTTTGTTTATGTTTGACAAGCGAAAACTCCCTAATCCCAGAATGCCATTCACTATAAGATGCAAATAAACAAAGTCAATGTCAAAGATGGCTGCGCCCATTGCTTGAAAAATATGAACTTAGTTTGGCCTCTTTTCAGCATATTACAACTCTTTGATGTACTTTTTACAGTGTATACAAGAACAGGAGCACATGACTTGACAAGTCGTTTACCATTTATGACAAATCAAAAAAGCAAATAAAATCTTATCACCTTACAGATCATCACCCCAAATACAAGCCTACTGCATAGCCAAACAGGGATTAAACCATTTGGGGGGGTTTCAAGTCCATGAGGGGTAGAAATGGGGAAGGTAACATGGGGGGATATGATGCAGGAACTATTACTATGATGGGGGATTTATCAATAAATGGGGGGCACACACAGGAGAAGTTTATACGCTAAATAAAAATAAAACCCCTGGAAAGGGGGGTCTGGGCAGGCAACCCTGACGTACCATAGTTACAATCTGATGCCGCGTTCAAAACAACTGGGAACTCGGAAATCTCAGACTTCCAACTTCAGTGCGTTCAAGACAACTGGGAACTCGGAAAAAAACTAGCTCCGACTGGGATTTGTTTTTCGAACAGTCATCCAACTCGGAATCTCTGGCCTCTTTCTAGAGCTCCGACCTTCCGACCTGAAGATCACTGACGTCATGAATTGACCTCGTATTTTTCAGAGTTCCCAGTTGTCTTGAAAGAACCATAAGTCAGTCACGTGAACTATCCTTTCACATCGTTTTGTTATAACATCTTTGGTCTGACAGACGCTTACGTGGCAACCAGAATGCATTGTATGATGACAACAAACATGGCGCCACACATAGCTGGCAAATAGCTTAGCATTAGCTCATCGTAATCAGTACAACCTTCAAAAAAGTAATTTACACCTATTGTTTGTGTGTGCTAGCGGGCCGGGGCTAGCAGATGGATCTTCGTGGTCGTCGCAATGGGAAGCCTGTTGAAACCACAGACAGTCGTGATGGATCGGCGGGGCTCCGTGTTGACAGAGAGGTAGATAGCCGGGAGATGGGCCTGACTCGAGGCTAGCTCAAGGCTGATTAGCCAACAACAACATCCATTTGGTTGCAGCTAGCTAGTTGCGATGAACCAGAGTTAAAGGTCCAGTGATTCAGTGATTCCGGCAGAAAAAACGATATGTTCTGGGTCGATAACGCGCTGTGCAGACAGTGCAGACTGGCCGATAATAGTCCAGGCTAGAGCTGGCTGGTAGGTAGTGCAGGCCACGGACAATGGTGAAAAACCGCTAACGGTGGCTAATAGCAAGTAGCTAGTTAGCTGGCTACTCCCGTCCGGTAGACAGAGGTAGATAGCTGGGATATGGGCCTGGCTCGAGGCTAGCTCAAGGCTAACTGGTGCTTGCTACGGGGGCAGTGGTGATTAGTCAACAGCAACAGCCATTCGGTTGCGGCTAGCTAGTTGCGATCCGGTGTTAATGTCCAGTGATTCAGTTATTCCGGCAGAAAATCCGATGTTCTGGGTGAAAACCGCTAAAGGTGGCTAATAGCAAGTAGCTAGTTAGTTGGCTAGCTAGTTTCAACTGGAGATTCTAGATAAAAGGTAAGTCAATAATAGAATCCGTTCCACATTGAGTGAGGTGGGTCGCAGGAAAGTATATTTAGTAGAAGGATGAAAAGTGTGATAGGGAAATATGTACGAAAAATACAAAAAAATACAAAAAACTGGCTATTTACACGACCACACTGCTACGCCATCTTGGATTATACAGATTCACTATAATTGTAGGCTAACTCTGTAAGCCGCCCTGCACAATCAATGAACCAACAGCATCGCCTAGTGTAACGTATACGCAGGGAGTCTAGAAGCATGTGCAGAAGGTGAGTTTAACAATAATAAGCATGCAGCTAATACAAAACGGGCACCGCGTACTGAATGTAACCAATACTGCCTGATGACTGAGGCAACTGAGGGCTATATGAAGAGAGAGTAATCAGGGTGGTGATGAAGTCCAGGTGTGCTTAATGATGGGGAGCAGGTGTGCGCAATGATGGTTGCCAGGTGTGTGCAATGTGGGTTGCCAGGACCAGTGGTTTATTGCATTTAAAAATTTTCAGGGGGTAGATCAGCTTTAATATTGCAGATAGATTGTGGTTAGTAGACCGGTGACATTGAGCGCCGGAGGGAGGGAGCAGGAGTAGGCGTGACACCTAGGCCTATACGTTCTCGCCCAGACTCGTGGATAGAAAGTTTGGAGCATAGCATAAGGTAACCAGTCCATCCAGTATGCATAATAATACAGTCTACACTCAAAGGCAATTACTAGAATGTGTTTAATTTCGGAGTATAGGCTAGACCAATTATGTGCCAATGGCATCTTAAATCTATGTTTAAAAAATAAATAATTCTGCCGTGGGTAATATGCGGTAGGCTGTTAAGCTATTTATTGTATAACGGCACAATCATTATTTTAATTCAGGTTAAAATAATTCATATACAGGCCTTGCATTAGCATAAACTCTAATGTGGGTATGGGTGTTCAACATGCAATGTCTTAAATGCTTTGAATTAATCATCACCTTAGAACGCGCTGTCCATTTTGTTGTTTGGCTTTGAAAAAACATCCACAACGACCATGTTTTCCACTCAGATTCAACCTGTTGTTGAATTTCTTTCTTCAAATTGATCAGTCACAGTGAGGCATAATACTGTTTTGATGATAAGTGTTTGATGTGATTTTCGATTGCATTTGCATTGATGTCAGAGTGGTTAGAGGGACGGTCGTTAGCCAGTTGGGTACTACCAATGCATGTCCAGAGTGCATAAGAAGAGATTACCATGACTCAACAGTTACGTGGAATTTGACTGTGGTCATGACTTATGAATGCCGGTGTGGCGGTAATACGGCCGGTGTGGCGGTAATACGCAAAAGCCCTACATACGTACATATCCCAACTAGAAGCCATGGATTACAGGCAACATCCGCTCTGAGCTAAAAGCTAGAGCTTCCGCCTTCAAGGAGCGGGACACTAATCAAGATGCTATAAGAAATAACACTACGACCTCCGACAAGCCATAAAACAGGCAAAGTGTCAATACAAACTATTACGGATTGCAAAGGGAAACCCAAACGTGAGCTGCCCAGTAATGCAAGCCTACCAGACGAGCTAAATGCCTTCTATGTTCGCTTCGAGGCAAGCAACACTGAACCATGCATGAGAGCACCAGCTGTTCCGGACGACTGTGATTACACTCTCCATAGCTGATGTATTTTTGTCTCCTGAGTGGCGCAGTGGTCTAAGGCACTGCATCGCAGTGCTAACTGTGCCACTAGAGATCCTGGTTCGAATCCAGGCTCTGTCGCAGCCGGCCGCGACCGGCAGACTCATGGGCGGCGCACAATTGGCCCAGCGTCGTCCAGGGTAGGGGAGGGAATGGCCGGCAGGGATGTAGCTCAGTTGATAGAGCATGGCGTTTGCAACGCCAAGGTTGTGGGTTCGTTTCCCACGGGGGGCCAGTATAAAAAAATATGTATTCACTAACTGTAAGTCGCTCTGGATAAGAGCGTCTGCTAAATGACTAAAATGTAATGTAAATGTAACGTGAGTAAGACCTTTAAACAGGTTAACATTCGCAAGGCCCCAGGGCCAGACGTATTACCAAGACGCGTACTCAGAACATGCACTGACCAGCTGACAAGTGTCTTCACTGATATTTTCAACCTCTCCCTGACCCAGTCTGTAATACCTACATGTTTCAAGCAGACAACCATTGTCACTGTGCCCGAGAACGCCTAGGTAACATGTCTAAATGACTATCGCCCCGTAGCACTCACATCTGTACCCATGAAATGCTTTGAAAGGTTGGTCAAGGCTCACATCAACACCATCATCCCAGACACCCTGGACCCACTCCAATTCGCATAGTGCCCCAACAGATTCACAGATGACGTAATCTCTATTGCTCTCCACACTGCCCTCTCCCACTTCGACAAGAGGAACACCTATGTGAGAATGCTATTCATCGACTATAGCTCAGGTTAAACACCATAGTGCCCTCCAAGCTCATCACTAAGCTAAGGACCCAGGGACTGAAACATCGCCCCTAGGTGGTGAGGGTAGGCAACAACACATCTACCACGCTGACCCTCAACACGGGGGCACCTCAGGGGTGTGTGCTTAGTCACCTCCTGTACTCACTGTTCACCCACAACTGCGTGGCCGAGCACGACTCCAACATCATCATTAAGTTTGTTGACGACACAACGGTGGTTGGCCTGATCACCGATGATGATGAGACAGCCTATAGGGAGGTCAGTGACCTAGCAGTGTGGTACCAGGACAACAACCTCTTCCTCAACGTCAGCAAGACAAGGGAGCTGATCATGGAGTACAGGAAACAGAGGGCAGAGTACGCTCCCACTCACATCGACAGGGCTGTAGTGGAGCAAGTCTAGAGCTTCAAGTTATTCGGTGTCCATATCACTAAGGATCTTTAATGATCCACACCAACACGGTCTTGAATAGGGCATGACAATGCCTCTTCCCACTCAGGAGGCTGAAAAGATTTGGCATGGGCCCTCAGATCTTCCAAAAGTTATACAGCTGCACCTTTGCGAGCATCTTGACTGGCTGCATCACCCCTTGATATGGCAACTGCTTGGCATCTGACTGCAAGGCGCAACAGAGGGTAATGCGTATGGCTCAGTATATCCATGGGGCTGAGCTCCCTGCCATCCAGGACCTCTATACCAGGCGGTGTCAGAGGAAGGCCCTAAAAATTGTCAAAGACTTCAGCGACCCAAGTAATAGACTGTTCTCTCTGCTACAGCACGGTGTGTGGTACCGATGCACGAAGTCTGGAACCAACAGGACCCTGAAAAGCTTCTACTCCCAAGCCATAAGACTGCTAAATAGTTAGTTAAATAGTTAACCAAATAGTTACTCGGACTATCTGCATTGACCCTTTTTGCACTCACTTTTTTGACTCATCACATACGCTGTTGCTACTGTTTATTATCTATCCTGTTGCCTAGTCACTTTATTCCCAGTTATATGTTCATACACTACATCTCATTCCAAAATCATGGGCATTAATATGGAGTTGGTCCCCCCTTTGCTGCTATAACAGCCTCCACTCTTCTGGGAAGGCTGTCCTCTAGATGTTGGAACATTGCTACTGGGACTTGCTTGCATTCAGCCACAAGATCATTAGTGAGGTCGGGCACTGATGTTGGGCGATTAGGCCTGGCTCACAATCGGCGTTCCAATTCATCCCAAAGGTGTTCGATGGGGTTGAGGTCAGGGCTCTGTGCAGGTCAGTCAAGTTCTGCCACACGGATCTCGACAAACCAATTCTGTATGTACCTCGCTTTGTGCACGGAGGCATTGTCATGCTGAAACAGGAAAGGGCCTTCCTCAAACTATTGCCACAAAGTTGGAAGCACAGAATAGTCTAGAATGTCATTGTATGCTGTAGTGTTAAGATTTCCCTTCTCTGGAACTAAGGGGCCTGAACCATGAAAAACAGCCCCAGACCATTATTCCTCCTCCAGTTATGCATTCGGGCAGGTAGCGTTCTCCATCCGCCAAACCCAGATTAGTCCGTCGGACTGCCAGATGGTGAAGCGTGATTCATCACTCAAGAGAACACGTTTCCATTGCTCCAGAGTTCAATGACGGCGAGCTTTACACCACTCCATCAGACGCTTGGCATTGCCCATGGTGATCTTAGGCTTGTGTGCGGCTGTTCGGCCATGGAAACCTATTTAATCTAGCTCCCGATGAACAGTTATTTTGCTGATATTGCTTCCAGAGGCATTTTGGACCTCGGTAGTGAGTGTTACAAATGAGGACAGACGATCTTTACGCGCTATGCGCTTCAGCACTCGGCGGTCCCGTTCTGTGAGCTTGTGTGGCCTACCACTTCGCGGCTGAGCCGTTGTTGCTCCTAGACGTTTTCACTTCACAATAACAGCAATTACAGTTGACCGGGGCCACTCTAGCAGGGCAGAAATTTGATGAACTGACTTGTTGGAAAAGTGTTATACTTTGACAGTGCCACGTTGAAAGTCACTGAGCTCTTCAGAAAGGACATTCTACTGCCAATGTTTGTCCATGGAGATTGCATGACTGGGTGCTCGATTTTATACACCTGTCAGCAACGGGTGTGGCTTAATAGCTTAATCCACTAACTTGAAGGGGTGTCCACATACTTTTGTAGGTATAGTGTATCTACCTCAATTACCTCGTAGCCCTGCACATCGACTCGGTACTGGTACCCCGTGTATATAGCCAAGTTATTGTTACTCATTGTGTATTTATTATTACTTTTTTATTATTATGTGCTATTACTTTGCTATTATATTTCTATTTTCTTTCTCTCTGCATTGTTGGGAAGGGCCCTAAGTAAGCATTTCACTTTTAGTCTACACCTGTTGTTTACGAAGCATGTGATTAATAAAATGTGATTTGATTTGAATTTAACATATTGCACTCAGGTCTACCTTATGGAAGGTTATTGCTCAATATTACATGCAACATGTACAAAAGCATATGGTTTATTGACATAATCCATCCATCTTAGAAATGAATAATATTTTGTGTCATTACTTGAGATTGACCAGACTCTCTCTCTGTTCTTGGAACACACATGCCATATATCTTATGTTGCATTACTAAAGACGTTTTGGTACTAGGGAGTGATGTGGGTGAAATGAGGAGTAGGTTGTTGTGAAGCTCCTTGGCAGGGTCCTATCTCAGCCATGTGATGACCCAAGTTTCTCTGGAAGGAGGGTCAGTCGTCCAGGTAACTCTTTCATCAGGCCTTCTTGAAAAAGGTCTAAATTCTCTGTTGGGAAGATAATGTTCACAGTTTAGCTTTGATAATTAATTCAGATTTTACACCAGACTTTGTTTTTTGGTAAATGGGTCCCTGATTAGTGCTCCTCTTTCCTAAGCATTGTGTCACAGGTCTGGAGAATGACTATAAAAGGAATCCTTACCAATGACCTACAATCTACCTCTGAATAATGTGTTTTAGTATTTCAGCAAGTACAGTGACAGTATAGTGAACGATACCAGAGTAATGGTAGAATAACAGTGTGCTTTGAGAATAAGTTCAACATGTGTAGCTGTGTTTGTCAAAGCTGAGGATATAATGGAATACAGGTTGATAGTATACAGCTCTTGTTCTCCTCATATCGTTATCTGTAGAGCTGCTGGGAACAGAGCATGGGCTCCTTAGTGACCCTACTACCTTCTAAATACCCTCAATCTCAGCAAGCTATCTAAGGCAAATAAAACAATGTTAAATGTTAACCTACCCTCCATTAGGGTGAAAAAAAGTTGACTTTTCTTTATTTTTTCCCATCAGCAGCAAAATGTAAAATAACTAACTTGCTATAAAAATAAAAATAACGTTTGCTAGCAGAGATGAAAGCAAAAGCCCTCAAACATCTGGTGAGCAGACCCTGGTAGGTTAAGATAAACAGAAAGTCCTTTTATGGAAGTGCTCATACCCTCCACAGATTCAGAGGTATGGTGTGGAACACCTTCAAAGGAGCATGGGGCCGCCACATCTTGTTTCCATTTACCCTGTAACCAGGCCACCCTCTCATCGGCAGACAGTTCTTCTGGCACAATATATGTACTCCTGCAAAGAGGATACTCCTTAAACACACACAAGAGCAGACACGCATACACACAAGCACTTGTGAGCGCACACACACACACAGAAATGTTCTCTGAGACACACCATTTACTTTCTGAGTGACTTTCTGTAGAAGCAGAGAGGGGAGTAGATTCAATTAGTTCATACCCAGCTCTGAAATGGAGACGCACGCCAAACCCACAACGTCAACCCGCGTTGTAACATCTGGCACTGGGCATCTGGCACCATACATCAAACCCTGCTCCTACATGTTCCACGGACGGCAGGACGGCCCACAAAAGACACGTTGCCTTATCAAACTTACTTTTAAAACTAACATTTGCTTTAAAGGGGAAAGTGAGCCCCAAGACCAGGAGCAGGCAGGAGCTAGGAGGCCCTAATGGGCCCATGTTCAGGGTAAGGGTTGGGGGTTGGTCCAGGCCCACCCCAACCCCATATGTCAGTGTGTCAGGGGGGAAGAGTCCAGCCGCAATCCAGCCATATTTCCTGGGGTGGAGCCGAGGGATGATGGGGGGAGAACCAAACCTGAAAGGGCTGGTCTCTGGAGCCCAGAGCCATACTCAGCCTCACCACCCTGTGGAAGCCTAAGGGAGGTGTCACGAGTCACAACTCACAACCCCTCTGGGGATCTAACATCCAACCACTTTAGGGATACAATGAACAGAGTCCAGTGTCCAGCCCACAGCCAATGAGAGCGCTCCATTGGCTGTGGCGGCGCTGCCCTTAGCTGTCACAGGGACATGAACATTGTCTCCATGCTGTGGGATGGGGATTGGAGAGAACAGGCTTGACGTGATAAGACCCAGGCTGGAGCTGCAACAGCTCGAAGTGGGTCATACAGTATCTGTATCTGTACAGCTCTCTGCTCCAGCTCCCCTCAGCCCAATCATGCATCTGCTACAGTATACTGTAGCAACAGCCTTTTCCAATGCTTTACTTCCCTACCCACTACCAGAGAGAGAGAGGGAGAGAGTGCCCCCTGGCTCTAAGCACTTAGCTATGTCTGTCTACCACCGCTCGTCTGCCTCCCCCTCAGTCTCCCCATCTGCCACCAGTGTAACTACATTCCTCTCCTCTGATAGCATCAATAGCCTCATGGTGGGGCAATAAATAACGCACAGAAGAAGGTCTGGGGCTGCCATGTTTCTCTTTCAGAAAGCAGCACGGTGGCCTGCCACGTCGCCCGCAGTCGGTTGCCTACATACCTACCTACCTACCTACCCACCTACCTACCTACGTATGTGTTGTATTTCATTAACCTGTTCCATTGAGCCCTGGCTCAGGCTGGCTTTCATTTATTGAGAGACAGTATTGTGTTGGCCTTTCTCTGTTGTTCTCCCTCTGTGACTAGAGGACTGTGTTCAGTGGTGGGCTGGATAATTGAATGATATTGTGAGGGATAAATCAGATCAGGAATTGTGTTTATTCCTTTGTCGGTCTGGATTAGTGGTCCTTTATATCCGCCTTAAGGAATGACACACACCCCCGGACGGGCAGATGTACCCACACACACACACATACACACACACAGGTACAATGCTGCAGATGTGAACAACATCAATGGAATGAATAGCAACAACATGAATAGCAGGTTGCACTAAATTCAAACCCTCCCTCCCATTTGGAAAATCCCAGAAGGTCAAGTCTTTGACAAATTATTTAGAAAGGTGAATAACAATAGATGGTTCTAAGAATTTCAATCAACAGTTCTATGGCAAGACAATAGAACAGACAGCCATTGGGAATAATAGGTACTGTACTGTACTGTACTTGCTTTGAATTTATTTACAGTACATGCGTACAAGGAACTGAACAACAAAGATGCAACTAAAAGTATAGACTTTAATGGATGGTGTACAGAGAAACAAGGTCTTTCTATCTCAATAGAATTTGAAAGCACATTGAAATGCTGGTCCTTTGTGTTTCTCAGCATGTTAGTGTCTACAATATACAGCATCTCCTGTTTTCAGTATTATGTTTCTTTTAACGTAAATCTCTACAGCAGACTCTACAGTCTGCTAAATGATGCAAATGTAAAATGTAAAATGTACTTGTGTACTGGTGTGCTTGCGTGTGTGCGTGCATGTGCGTGTGTGTAAGCGTGTCTCTATGTGTAAGCGTGTGTGTACGCGGGATTGGTTTGAGGAGGCTGATTCAGAGGGGATTGTAAGGGGATTTCTCTCCTGCATTGTATTTCTATTCCAGGGGTGAGAGTGGTTCATACAGCTGTAACTGTTATTGTGTAGGAAAGGCCCTGCAGCTTTTTGTCTGTCTCCTGTTTTGTGGGTAAAGGGAGGGTTAGGTTAGGTATTATTAAGCAGACTAGGCTATAGATCCTTTCCCTACCAATCCCTAGTAATCCTCATAATCCAAGCTTGCATTCTCATTCCTCTGTAATAGGAGACAGATGCTGATAGGCCAGAGAAACAGTAAACCTGTGTTTTTATCCAAGCAAAATAAAACAGGATGCATGTGGGCCGCAGGAATTCAACATGCTGTGCTGAAAATATGTGAAGACATGCACACACTCCTACACAGGGAAATGCTTACATGCACACAAGTACTGTACATGGAGTATGAATAGAAACACATGTATATGGCTCAGATACGGTACTGTAGGCCTACTGTACAGTACACATATACCTTGTACAAACACACATGCATAGAGTCAAGGCACGCATGCACACACGCATTTGAATGTATTGTACAGTATTTCTCAGCAATTGCTTTTGGGTACTGTACCACATAATGTGTTTTCTACTGGCCCTCTAAGGAGTGCTTTAGGAGAGAGAGAGAGAGGTGGTGCAGTCAGCTCTGTATTGTTCAAACTCATGTCCTCTGGGCTTTGGGCTGCACAGATTGCTTTCACCGCTTCTTCAGAGGCAGACGATATGAGGTGGAAATAGCAGGCTGAAAGGAGCCCCCGGCCCACGCCACACACACACACACACACACACACACACACACACATGCTCAAGTGGAAGGACACATCCTCAGGTAATCACAGGGATTTCTCCCCTCACAGTCAACACAACCCAGTTTTCATGGAGATATTTCATGGAGTCTTGTTTGATGCCCGATTCAGACTCTGACTCCCTGCGTATTGCATAGTAGATCAAGTGAGACTGTGTTAAGTACAAATGCAAAGTAATTCATTTCGTATCGTTTCAGGCGACATGGAGCGATGGCAGAGGGAAATGAAGAGTAAAATTGAATTTGGGGTAGTTCTAAAATAGAGACTACATTTCAGGCGATGCATATTATTTGGGAGGGCTTCTGGGGGATATTTTTTCCACAAATGTAATTAAATCTATTTTCTCTGGAGTATGAATTCCACCTTAAGTAGGTACGTCTGAATAGACTATTTCTGATGTTGCATTTTTCAAATCTGGCAATGCACTTCTAACATTAGGAGGAAGTGGGAGAAAGTGGCTGACCCAGATATGGCAAACTAATCTTTGTTTTCTTTTTTCCTTTCGGCAGGAGAATATGTTGACCTTGACTAATACCTCCACCTTCACTACAATACCTGCTTTTATACATTAGCTAAAAGCACTGTTGTATTGTATGTAGTGTATTATCAGTTGGGCAGCCTATTGTTGTTTTTTTCCACTTTTTTTTATAAACACAGGGCAAAGTACACACTTGAGTCAGTAAAAAATGATTTCTATATAAATGTGCTCTTGACTGTTGAACACCTGGCAATACTAGTGGCAGTAGAGAATGACAGTGATGGTGATGACGGCAATGACAATGATGATGATGATGATGATGATAACAATGCTAATAGGAGTAATGATTACCATGGTGACGGTGAAGATAAAGCTGATGTAAGTGTCAATTATGATTTTTATCACATCTCTGTCCTTGTAGAGAAACATATCTCTAAGACACAAAGAGTGCTCCCCAGTCAGACCCCCTTTTTTAGGTGACAGCAGTCCGCCCCACCTTCTGAGATGGGGAAAACAAGAAAGCCAATAGGGGAAAGTTATTGATCATAGTAACGCCTGGGGTGGGTGGCACGATGCCCTGTCACAGTCAACACAACACTCCATCACCACTGACAGCTCATACTGCAAACTCATCACACTGACCAATCAAATATCTCTGTGCTTCATCACTCGAACTTATCAGATCCTTCTAAACTTCATCACTCAGACCAATATCTCTGTTCTTCATCACTCTGACCAATCATATCCTTCTGCACCTAATCACTAACCAATCAAATATCTCTGTGCTACATCACTCTGACCAATCAGCTCCCTCTGTCTCTCATCAGTCTGACCAATCCGCTCATTATATTTCTCATCACTCCAACCAATCAGCGCTCTCCTAATTTCATCAAGTCAATCAATCAACTCCCTACGTACTTCATCACTCAAACCAATCAACTATCTCTGTCTCATCACTCTGACCAAGCAGCACCCCCCACACTTCATCGCTTTGTTCAATCATCATATCAGTCCACATTCTTCCATGTTTGTATCAGTATTTGAAATATTAGATATTGAAACAATACTGGCTACCAACCAACAGATAAGCTACTTCACATAGCTCCTTGTGCTCCTCCCTGTTCCACTTTCACCTCAGTATCCTCAGCTGACAACTGATCTAATCATCTCATAACTTTGACCCAGAGTTTCCAATCTGTCTTTCTCTCTCTATGCTTTGATCTTCTCCCGGCGTCAGTCCTGAGCCGGGCTGAGGTGATGGTGACTAATGTCTCCCTCCCTCCCTCCCTCCCTCTCTGCCTGCCTCCTTTTCTAGTCCCTCCCTGGCTCCCCTCAGGCTGATTCCAGTCTCTCTGCTGTCTTGTCTGGCATGGCAGGAAACTGAGTGCGTTGGTTTAGGTGTTAGTGTGGTCTGGCCTGGGAAGGCTGGCTATAGAGGTCAGATGTGTCATCAGAATGTATCCACTGGAGCAAGGCAAACAAATTGTTCCCATTGGAAACCTGTTTGAGCCCCAGGGGTTTCACAGTATATTTTCATGCTTTTCAAGATCAGACTCATGTATTGAATCACTGTTTGTGTGTGGTGTAGGTTTACTGATTCAATATACATTCTCGAGTCACCCATAGCTAATCAAAAATGGATTCTTACCTTGTTTGTGTACTCTGTTGACACATGACTCTACAAGGTGTCGAAAGCTTTCCAAAGGGATGCTGGCCCATGTTGGTGGTTTTTACCCAATAAATTACTGGGAGGTTATACATATGGAGTGTGCGACTCTCTTTGTTTTTATAGCTTACAGTTTATTCCCCGTTAGTCAGCACCTCTACACTAAATAATTTTCTCTGGGTGTGCGCCAGCTCATGCTTTTTATTAGACTCCTATGCTTGCCACAGTTGTTGGCTGAATGTCCTTTGGGTGGTGCTCCCTTCTTGATACATACAGGAAACTGTTGAGTGTGAAAAACCCAGCACAAACCGGTGCGCCTGGCACCTACTACCATACCCCGTTCAAAGGCACTTAAATATTTTGTCTTGCCCATTCACCCTCTGAATGGCACACATACATACTCCATGTCTCAATTGTCTCAAGGATAAAAAATCCTTCTTTAACCTGTCTCCTCCCCTTCATCTAGACAGGTTGAAGTGGATTTAACAAGGGACATCAATAAGAGATCATAGCTTTCACCTGGATTCACCTGGTCAGTCTATGTCATGGAAAGAGCATGTGTTCTTAATGTTTTGTACACTCAGTGTATATCATGTAGCTCTGCGACATAAGTGAAATGTGAACATTTGTAACATTTGAGTATTTGGACTGTTGTCATCTGTTGGGAAATTGTCAGATTTACGAAAGCATTGTTTCATATTTTAGGGTGAACTGGAATCGATGCAGTGCTAACATCCTCTGGTTCATCCGCCTTTTCAAAGAAGACCGTAAAGGCCATCCTTAGGCAGAGATGTGTAACTGCATGAGTCACGCTAGCAGCTGCTCTTTGTTTGAGTCTGTTTCTATATCACACAACTAGATATGTGGGGCCGGCTCCCAACTCATTCGCCACAGTGATGCTTTTCTTTCTTAGAGAGGAAGTGTGTGTGTGTGTGTGTGTGTGTGTGTGTGTGTGTGTGTGTGTGTGTGTGTGTGTGTGTGTGTGTGTGTGTGTGTGTGTGTGCCTGTGCCTGTATCTGTATTCCTGTTTGTTACATTTCTAATGTATTGATATTTTGTCTCATTATTTAGCTATTTGTCTTAAGTCCATTATTTCATGATTGCCATGATTGCCCTTTGGAATAAATCACTCGGAAGGCTAGTAAGCTATCAACCCCCACAATATCCAACATGGTTAATTTGTCATACACATTATTGACTTATTTTTTATGGTTTATTAAGATGATTATGGTAATTATTTTTGCGTAATTGACGCGCTGAAACAGATTCAATCGAATAGAATCAAATATCCTCACAAAAGAGGCGAGACTGATATGGTTGTTCAGAACAATAAAGCATTCTCAGTTATGGTTGAATGGGACTAAAACTGTTACTATCGATGTAACGGGATAAACAAATGGCCTCATTTGTACTTGAAAGCTTTCTCCAATGTTATAAATTACTAATGTACAACATAGCTCTTGTTTATGCATTTGCCCATGTGGGAATATTTACTCTGATTGCGGGAATGAGCTATAACTTTCACAATCTTTTCAAATGGCACACCACCAGGGATCAACATTATGTGCATCCCAATTACGCCAATTAGATATTATGACTGATTTTTTTAGCTAGTCCAATTCAAAGGAGAATATAACATCTCTTTATCATCTAGTAGACTGTTGTTGACCTGTGTATAAACAATAATACAGCTGATAAAAGATAGAAAGATTATTTGTATGTACTTTTTAAATGTAAAAAGTAATGATTTTACTATCACCTCATGAAAAGTACTCATCTTATACTCTCATACAAAAAAAATGAATGCTTGAATGCCCATTTTACAGAAACCTTTACCTTTATGTCTATACATTTTAATTACTTCAGTAATAAAGTTATATGACAGACAATCTATTAAACATCATGTATAAATGAGTTGTACATTCAACACTGAGTCTCCATCCAATAGTTTCCAAGTAAGTTGAAGAGGAGGGAGTCTATACATTCTTTAAAACTTGATAGTGCAGCTATAAATTCCATTTAGGTCGTTTAAAAGCCGACGGTTAGCCATGAGACTGGCCATAGCCCTCATCCTCTCCCTCATCATGATCAAGAGGCCTTTAGATAAATCCCCTCTCTTATCAATCGGGATCCACCGCCAGCCAGCCAGCCAAGTGCTCAGAGAGACACGGTCTGGCCACGATTTACACCTGTCTCGAATCATCAGCAGTCGCTTAATAAAATCCACCCCCTTCCACCATCCCATAGGCTAGCCCTCCAATAGGATGAGCCTGTCACCAGTCACTTATTGTACAGTAAGGGAGATCGTTCAAAGTCCCTCAACTGCAAAAGCCCCCTGTACGTTCATGGATTCTTTCCTATTTCCCTTGTCCTCCTCCTCCTCCTCCTCCTCCTCCTCCTCCTCCTCTTCCCTTCGTTTCAGGTCGTATTTAAAATCTCGGAGGCCCTCTGACTGTGCGGTAGATTAATCTCCTGTGGCACGTCTCCATCTGCGATCGGCAGCGTGATCGTCAGCCATACCGTATGCCCCCCCCCCCCTCTCTCCCCATCTCTCTCTCCTTCTCTGCATTTGCCTCCAGCTGGGACTACTGTCTGTCTGCCTAGCCCAACACTTCCCTTCCCAGCTACGTCCGATCACGCTGTGGACACACTGGGGAGAGGGAGGGAGGATGGGGGGGGGAGAGGGAGGGAGGATGGGGGGGAGAGGGGAGGAGGAGGAGGAATGGAGACAAGTCTCAATTATATTTAGCGGGCTGATTTGTGCATCACTTTCACTCCAATAGCCCTTCGATCTCCACAGATCTGATTGATACTAATAGCTGCCACAGTGGCCATGTTGGGGAGGATGACAGTCTTCTGCACTACCATACCGGGATGGGAGAGGAGTTGTTAGTGTGACACCAGTGAGATTGTGAGTTGGGGGGATTTCTTATGTAATTCCACTCTGTGGTGCTCATTGATAGACATGAGGGTTTGTTACTGAGAGCTTGAGTCAGTCCACCGTTGTCTGCTCTTGTCTGTTTGATGTTTTGAACAAGGGATAATATATTGATTTATATAATTACATTTTACATTTTAGTCATTTAGCAGACAAAAATGTAGCGTAAGTTTTAGTTCCGAAAAGTTTTTTTTCGAGGTGAGGGATTATTTAAGATACTCTGTGAAGAGGTAGGGTTTCAGGTGCTTTTGGAAGATCGGCAGGGACTCTGCTGTCCTAGCTTGAGGGGGAAGCTGGTTCCACCATTGGGGTGCCAGGATAGAGAAGAGCTTAGACTGGACTGAGCGGGAGCTGCCCTCCCGTAGGGGTGGGAGGGCCAAGAGACCAGAGGTGGCAGAACGGAGTGCTTGGGTTGGGGTGTAGGGTTTGAGCATAGCCTGAAGGTAGGGAGGGGCAGTTCCTCTTGCTGCACCATGGTCTTGTAGTGGATGCGAACTTCGACTGGAAGCCAGTGGAGTGTGCGGAGGAGCGGGGTGACATGGGAGAACTTGGGAAGGTTGAACACCAGGCAGGCTGCAGCGTTCTGGATAAGTTGCAGGGGTTTGATGGCACAAGCGGGAAGCCCAGCCAACAGCGAGTTAAAGCAGTCCAGACGGGAGATGACAAGTGCCTGGATTAGGACCTGCACCTCTTCCAGCGTGAGGTATGGTCAAACTCTACTGATGTTGTAGAGCATTAACCTGCAGGAGGGAGTCACTACGTTGATGTTTGCAGAGAACTACAGGGTGTTGTCTAGGGTCATGCCAAAGTTCTTTGCACTCTGGGAGGGCGAAACTGTGTAGTTGTCAACTGTGATGGAGACGTATTTGAGCGGGCAGGCCTTCCCAGGGAGTAAGAGCAGCTTAATCTTGTCTAGGTTGAGCTTGAGGTGGTGGGCCGATATCCAAGCTGAGATATCTGCCAGGCATGCAGAGATGCGTTTCGCCGCTTGGGTGTCAGAAGGGGGGAAGGAGAAAAGTGTGTGTCATCTGCATTGCAATGATAGGAGAGACTATGTGAGGATATGATGGAGCCGAGTGACTTGGTGTAATGTACAGAGAGAAGAGGAGAGGGCCCTGGGGGACACCAGTAGTGAAAGTATGTGGTGCAGACACAAATCCTCTTCACGTCACCTGGTAGGAGCTGCCTGCCAGGTAGGATGCAATCCAAGAGTGTGCAGAGCCTGAGATGCACAGCCCTGAGAGAGTGGAGAGGAGCATCTGATGGTTCACTGTGTCGAAAGCAGAGGATAGATCTAAGAGGATGAAAACAGAGGAGAGAGAGTCAGCTTTGGTAGTGTAGAGAGCCTCCTTGAAAGGGGGAAATATATAAATAAATCACATGGAGATGTAGCTTCGGCTTCAAATCACTTGTAATGAGTGAGCTGGTAAGCCCCATGCGCCCCTATAGGAATTCCTATGTATAACCAATCAAACTCAGATCAGACATCAATAGAGCACATAGATCGTATAATCAACATTTACGCAAATGAATAGCATATTACTTACTGGTATACATTACGATTCTGTATTATTATTTAGTTATTATTAAGGCACTTTTAATCCTATCACACAATCCCTTTCAAAATTATTTATCGCCCCGATAACATCACCATTGACCTTAAGTGCTGTATGAACGTTACTGTCACGACTTCCGCCGAGGCTGCCTCCCCTCCTTGTTTGGGCAGGCTTCGGTGTTCGTCGTCACCAGCTTACTAGCCACTGCCGCTCCATATATCATCATTCCATTTGTCTTGTCTTGTCAATTACACACACCTGGTTCATATCCCCTCATTAGTCTGTGTATAAGTGTTCCCTCTGCCCCCTTGTCCTTGTGGGTGATTGTTATTTGTGAGAGTAGTGTAGCTCGGTGGAGCTACTCTCCCTTTGTATTGCCGGGGTAGATATTTCCCCTGTGCCTGTATATTGTTGGAGTATCCCGTACCGTGTATTGCCAGGGTAGATAGTTTCCCCTGTGCCTGTTTCCGAGTGTCGCTATCCAGCGCATTTGTGTAAGACGGAATAAACTCTGTATTCGGTGATTTACCCTCCTGCGCCTGATTCCTTCTATCACACTCATCACAGAATCACGCACCCTTCATTGAGTCAGTGGGAGAGGAGTGCATGCCTGGAGTCGTGGCACGGGTCCAGGAGCATTCCACGATGCTGCCAGCTTGGGGGAAGCGCTGGATCGGGTTCTTCAGGTCGTCCAATGCCTGGAGAGGAGAGGACACGATCTGTCGAGACCAGCTGGTCAACCGGATCCAGCAACCTACAGTGAGGGAAACATGTATTTGATCCCCTGCTGATTTTGTATGTTTGCCTACTGACAAAGAAATGATCAGTCTATCATTTTAATGGTAGGTTTATTTGAACAGTGAGAGACAGAATAACAAACAAAAAAATCCAATGTAAAACATTTTATAAATTGATTTGCATTTTAATGAGGGAAATAAGTATTTGACCCCCTCTCAATCAGAAAGATTTCTGGCTCCCAGGTGTCTTTTATACAGGTAACAAGCTGAGATTAGGAGCACACTCTTAAAGGGAGTGCTCCTAATCTCAGCTTGTTACCTGTATAAAAGACACCTGTCCACAGAAGCAATCAATCAATCAGATTCCAAACTCTCCACCATGGCAAAGACCAAAGAGCTCTCCAAGGATGTCAGGGACAAGATTGTAGACCTATACAAGGCTGGAATGGGCTACAAGACTGTCGCCAAGCAGCTTGGTGAGAAGGTGACAACAGTTGGTGCGATTATTCGCAAATGGAAGAAACACAAAAGAACTGTCAATCTCCCTCGGCCTGGGGCTCCATGCAAGATCTCACCTAGTGGAGTTGCAATGATCATGAGAACGGTGAGGAATCAGCCCAGAACTACACGGGAGGATCTTGTCAATGATCTCAAGGCAGCTGGGACCATAGTCACCAAGAAAACCATTGGTAACACACTACGCCGTGAAGGACTGAAATCCTGCAGCGCCCGCAAGGTCCCCCTGCTCAAGAAAGTACATATACAGGCCCGTCTGAAGTTTGCCAATGAACATCTGAATGATTCAGAGGAGAACTGGGTGAAAGTGTTGAGCTCTTTGGCATCAACTCAACTCACCGTGTTTGGAGGAGGAGGAATGCTGCCTATGACCCCTAGAACACCATCCCCACCGTCAAACATGGAGGTGGAAAAATTATGCTTTGGGGGTGTTTTTCTGCTAAGGGGAGAAGACAACTTCACCGCATCAAAGGGATGATGGACGGGGCCATGTACCGTCAAATCTTGGGTGAGAACCTCCTTCCCTCAGCCAGGGCATTGAAAATGGGTCGTGGATGGGTATTCCAGCATGACAATGACCCAAAACACACGGCCAAGGCAACAAAGGAGTGGCTCAAGAAGAAGCACATTAAGGTCCTGGAGTGGCCTAGCCAGTCTCCAGACCTTAATCCCATAGAACATCTGTGGAGGGAGCTGAAGGTTCGAGTTGCCAAATGTCAGGCTCGAAACCTTAATGACTTGGAGAAGATCTGCAACGAGGAGTGGGACAAAATCCCTCCTGAGATGTGTGCAAACCTGGTGGCTAACTACAAGAAACCTCTGACCTCTGTGATTGCCAACAAGGGTTTTGCCACCAAGTACTAAGTCATGTTTTGCAAAGGGGTTAAATACTTATTTCCCTCATAAAAATGCAAATCAACTTATAACATTTTTGACATGCTTTTTTCTGGATTTTTTTGTTGTTATTCTGTCTCTCACTGTTCAAATAAACCTACCATTAAAATTATAGACTGATCATTTCTTTGTCAGTTGGCAAACATACAAAATCAGCAGGGGATCAAATACTTTTTTCCCTCACTGTACACCCCAGCACCCGGAGGGATCAAGATATCCCGACCACGGGCGTTCGACGGGACGGCGGCGCTCTGCCAAGGATTCCTCCTCCAACTGGAGCTCTACTTCTCCAGCATCAGGCCGGCCCCATCGGAGCGGGAGAAGGTGTCCATCCTCGTTTCCTGCCTCTCGGGGAAAGCCCTGGAGTGGGCCAATGCGGTTTGGAATGAAGGAGGAGCCGCATTGGAGAACTACGGGGAGTTTGCTTGCCTCTTTCGGGCGTTCTTCGATCACCCGCCCGAGGGTCGAGAGGTGGACAAGTGGCTGGTCCACCTGAGGCAGGGGACGAGGACCGCGCATGACTTCGCGTTGGAGTTTCTGACGCCTGCTGCGGGGTCCGGGTGGAATGAGCGGGCCCTGATCGACCATTTCTGGTGACATCTGCGGGAGGACGTCTGACAGAAGCTAGCCTGCCGAGACACCATGTTGTCTTTCACGCAACTGGTGGACAAGGCCATCCGTTTGGACAACCTGCTGGAAGCCAGATTACGTCCTGGTAGGGGTCTGCCCGTTTCCACCCCAGACGACTCGGATCCCGAGCTGATGGAGCTGGGTGGAGCCGCCATCCGAGAGAGCGGAGGACGACAGCAACAGTGCCTCTCTGGTGGCACGAATGGACAGTCCACCACACGTAGTCATCAACGCTCTTTTGGGTCTGGAGGCGGCAGGCAGGACATTCTCGCATCACCCCAGATATCGAACACCCACACTCGTTCAGAGCCCTCTGCTGCGCACTGTACCTTACCTATCTTCTTTCCCGATCACATGGTAGTTCCCCAGTGTAAGGCGCTAGTCGATTCAGGCGCAGCTGGGAACTTTATGGACAGGGCATTCTCATGCCGTCAAGGCATTTCATTGGTTCCCCTATCCATTCCACTCCCTATCAGAGCACTTGATAGTCGACCATTAGGGTCCAGGTTTGTTAAGGAAGTTACTGTACCCGTCACCATGATCACCCAGGAGACTCATTGTGAGCAGGTTACTTTTTCGATTATTGCGTCTCCTGCTTTCCCTGTGGTATTAGGTATCCCTTGGCTACCACTCCACAACCCCACCTTCTCATGGCCGCAGAGGGTTCTCATGGGGTGGTTGCGAGAGTGTCAGGGTAGGTGTCTAGGTGTTTTACCGCTGATGCAACCACGGTGGAAAGTCCAGATGGTACCGCCACCGTGCGCATTCCCCCCGAACACCTCGACAAAATTACCACCTCAGGTGTGGAGATGGAGGGAGATCGCATTTCAGCCATGCGTAATTGACCGACTCCAACCACGGTTAAGGAGGTGCAGCGCTTCCTTGGCTTCGCCAACTACTATCGAAGGTTTCTCCGGGGATTTGGCAAGGTCGCTGCTCCCTTTACATACTTGTTGAATGTTGGGCCGTCCCAGCTCCGCTGGTCTGCTGAGGCTGATATGGCCTTGAGCAAACTGAGGGGTCTGTTCACCTCAGCACCAGTACTGGCCCACACCGATCCATCATTACCGTTCGTAGTGGAGGTGGATGCATCCGAAGTAGGGATAGGCGCTGTCCTATCTCAATGCTCGGGCACGCCACCCAAGCTCCGCCCCTGTGCCTTTTTCTCTAAGAAGCTCAGCCCGGTGGAGCAGAACTACGACGTTGGTGATTGGAAGCTGTTGGCTGTTGTCTGAGCTTTGACCGTGTGGAGGCATTGGCTCGAAGGGTCAAAACAGCCTTTCCTCGTCTGGACGGACCACCGTAACCTGGAGTACATCCGGGCAGCGAGGAGGCTGAATCCTCGCCAGGCCAGGTGGGCCCTAATCTTCACCCAGTTTGATTTTACACTGTCAAACATTCCGGGTACAAAGAACATGAAAGCAGATGCACTGTCACGGCTGTATGACACAGAGGAGAGGGCCAGAGACAACACCCCCATTCTCCCGGCCTCCTGCATTGTGGCACCGGTAGTATGGGCGATGGACAGGGATATAGAGCAGGCATTACGCACAGATCCATCTCCACCTCAGTGTCCAGCTGGGCTGCGGTACGTGCCTGCTCTTATCCGTGATCATCTGGTCTACTGGGCACACACATCACCCTCCTCTGGTCACCCAGGAATCGGTCGTACTGTGCGCTGCCTGACCGGAAAGTACTGGTGGCCTACCTTGGCTAAGGACGTGAAGGTGTACGTCTCCTCCTGCTCGGTGTGCACCCAGAGTAAGGCACCTAGGTACCTCCCAGTGGGTAAGTTACAACTTTACCAGTTCCACAACGACCATGGTCTCACCAAAGTGTTGATTTTTTGACTGATCTTCCCTTCTCCCAAGTTAACACCACCATCCTGGTCGTTGTGGACCGCTTTTCCAAGTCCTTTCGCCTCCTTCCTCTGCCCGGTCTCCCCACGGCCCTGCAAACTGTGGAGGCCCTGTTTACACACGTCTTCCGGCACTACGGGTTACCAGAGGATATAGTGTCCGACCGAGGTCCCAGTTCACGTCCAAGGTCTGGAAGGCGTTCATGGAACATCTGGGGGTCTCGATCAGCCTGACCTCTGGGTTCCACCCCGAGTCAAATGGGCAGGTGGAACGGGTAAATCAGGATGTGGGTAGGTTCCTGCGGTCCTACTGCCAGAACCAGCCAGGGGAGTGGTTGGTGTTCTTTCCATGGGCAGAATATACCCAGAACTCTCTCCGCCACTCCTCTACTAACCTAACGCCATTCCAATGTGTTTTAGGTTACCAACCGGTTCTGGCACCATGGCACCAGAGCCAGACCGAGGCTCCTGCGGTGGATTACTTGTTTCCCCCTGATTACTGTATTAATCCCTCGTTTCATGTGTCTCTCCTCAGGCCGGTGGTGGTTGGTCCGATCCAGGAGTCTGAGGTGCGGGAGGTTCCTCCACCTCCTCTGGACATCGCGGGAGCCCCGGCGTACTCTGTCCGTTCCATCCTGGATTCGAGGCTTCGGGTGGGAGGCCTTCAGTACCTCGTGGAGTGGGAGGGGTATGGTCCGGAGGAACGATGCTGGGTCCCGGTGAGGGATATCCTCAATTCCTCCCTGTTGCGGGATTTTTCCACTGTCGCCATCTGGCTCGGGGGGGGGGTACTGTCATGACTTCCGCCGAGGCTGCCTCCCCTCCTTGTTCGGTCAGGCTTCGGCGTTCGTCGTCGCCAGCTTACTAGCCACTGCCGCTCCATATATCAACATTCCATTTGTCTTGTCTTTTACAATTGTCAATTACACACACCTGGTTCTTATACATGGACTAATGAGGGGATAAGTGTTCTCTCTGCCCCCCTTGTCCTTGTGGGTGATTGTTATTTGTGAGAGTAGTGTAGCTCGGTGGAGCTACTCTCCCTTTGTATAGCTGGGGTAGATATTTCCCCTGTGCCTGTATGTTGTTGGAGTATCCCATACCGTGTATTGCCAGGGTAGATAGTTTCCCCTGTGCCTGTTTCCGTTTGTCGCTATCCAGCGCATTTGTGTATGACGGAATAAACTCTGTATTCGGTGATTTACCCTCCTGCGCCTGACTCCTTCTATGACACTCATCACAGTTACATTCAGGAACTATTTTGACATTCTTTGACTTGACATTCTGTCACGACTTCCTCCGAAGCTGCCTCCTGTCGTTGTTCGGGCAGGCTTCGGCATTCGTCGTCACCGGTCTTCTAGCCACTGCTGCTCCTCATCTCATCGTTCCATTCCATTTATTTTGTCTTGTCTTGTTAATTACACACACCTGGTTTTAATTCCCCTAATCAGTACCTGTATAAGTGTTCCCTCTGCCCCCTTGTCTTTGTGTGTGATTGTTTATTGTGGAGGTCAGTTTAGCTGGGTGGAGCTCTTGTATTTTGTATCGCCGGGATATTCACCCGTGTACCTTGTTGTTTCCAGTGCACTGTATATTTCCGCACTGGAGTGTTTGACGCATTGCTGCGTATCACTGTGTCAACGGAATAAACCTGTTATTCTGTGATTTACCCTCCTGCGCCTGACTCCTTTAAATCATATCACCACACATTCTTTGTATGGCTCGTTTGCATTTGACCTTATATGGCTCTTCAGACATTATTTTGTCTTATGTGGCTCTTAACACATGAGCAGGAACTCATATTTTTTTCTCTCTCATAGCAACAGGAACTCTCTTATACCTGAGTTAGTGCTCAACTGTATCATAAGTCCATGAGCTTCTTTGTTTCTGTATTCGGCTCTATTATAAGTCCATGAGCTTCTTTGTTTCTGTACTCGGCTCTATTATAAGTCCATGAGCACTTTCATATTCTTTGCACACTAAACAGTTTATTTCTGTATTGGCCAGTACTACTTTTTCTATTTATTCCATAGATATACTGCTGGTACTGGTATGGGCGAGCAGGAGTTGTCCATGAGGCCATTGCTTGTGTATTTGCATAGTGCGCAGGCTGGTTCTGGTACAGGACATTGTTTGTTGGTCCTGCATTGTGACAGCCTAGAGTTCCAAGGTTGTCATACTTGAAGAACTTTTGGCGGTCTGCGTTCTCTTCTAGGCAACTGAGACTTTTGTTCTACTTCAATGTTGCGGTCACTTTGAGCTGGTGACGGAGGAGCTGGAACTTCTTCGTCCATGGGTAACTCCACAGGTAAGTCCATTGTCTGTTCCACTTTGTTCTGAGTCTCTTCTGGCAGAGGCATTGGGTTGTCCAAAGGTGTGTCCTGTTTGGGGTCAACTGTGTGTTCTGCACGTTCTACATCAGTACTTTCACTTCTTTCTGGGTACACCTAAGACAGTATTTCATATCTGTAGTATAAATCATCATAGTCGTCATCGTCCTGTTTGAGTACTTCAATTTTTCAGTTGCTTTGGTTTGTGTGTGTTTGCTGTGTTTAACTTCAAGGAGCGAGTGGCCACACGGTAAGAGTAGGTTGCGGTGCAAGACTCGACTGGACCGTCCTTTTCCTAGTTCAGGTTTCATTTCATAGATCGGAATGTCTTCTCCCACCTGACGTACAACTATGTGAATGTTGTCTTCCCAGTGATTACGAAGTTTGCCTGTACCTCCACGTGGTGTCATGTTTCTGATGAGGACACAGTCGCCTGGTTGCAACACTGAGGTTCTGACTTTGCTGTCGTAGTTCCTTTTAGCCCTGTCTGCTGTATTTTTAATGTTCTCCCTTGCTATTCCGTATGTTTCCTGCATTCCTTGTTTCCATTTCTTAGAGTACTATTAATGATTGCTGTTTCCTGACCCTGAGTTCAAGTTGAAGAGCATGTCAATGGGTCGTTTCGGTGATCGTCCATGCAGGATGTAAAATGGAGAGAATCCTGTCACTTCACAGAGAGTACAGTTACAGTGCATTGGGAAAGTATTCAGACCCCTTGA
This sequence comes from Coregonus lavaretus, assembly GCF_964263955.1. Taxonomy (NCBI): domain Eukaryota; kingdom Metazoa; phylum Chordata; class Actinopteri; order Salmoniformes; family Salmonidae; genus Coregonus; species Coregonus lavaretus. The sequence goes on along the minus strand of NC_140006.1, from coordinate 21,602,939 downwards.
CCTGTTCCACATTTTGTTCTAAAATGGAGTAAATACTATATTTTCCTCAGCAATCTACACACAATACCCCATAATGACAAAGTAAAAACATGTTTTGAGAAAATTTTGCAAATGTATTAAAAATAAAAAACAGAAATACATTATTTATATAATGCTCTCAGACTCTAAATGTAGCATCCTTGAGATGTTTCTACAACTTGATTGGAGTCCACCTGTGGCAAATTCCATTGATTGGACCTGATTTGGAAAGGCATACACCTGTCTATATAAGATCCCACAGTAGACAGTGCATGTTAGAATAAAAACCAAGCCATGGAATTGTCCGTAGAGCTCCGAGACAGGATTGTGTCGAGGCACAGATCTCGGGAAGGGTACCAAAACATTTCTGCAGCACCGAAGATCCCCAAGAAAAGTGGCCTCCATCATTCTTAAATGGAAGAAGTTTGGAAGCACCAAGACTCTTCCTAGAGCTGCCCGCCCAGCCAAACTGAGCAATCGGATTGCACTCTTTGGCCTGAATGCCAAACGACACGTCTGGAGGAAACCTGGCACCGTCCCTACTGTGAAGTATGGTCGTGGTAACATCATGCTCTGTGGATGTTTTTCAGCGGCAGGGACTGGGAGTCTAGTCAGGATCGAGGCAAAGATGAACGGAGCAAAGTACAGAAAGATCCTTGATGAAAACCTGATCCAGAGCGCTCAGGACCTCAGACTGAGGCGAAGGTTCACCTTGCAACAGGACAATGACCCTAAGCACACAGCCAATACAACGTAGGAGTGGCTTCGGGACAAGTCTTCTGAATGTCCTTGACTGGCCCAGCCAGAGCCCAGACTTGAACCCGATCAAACATCTCTGGAGAGACCTGAAAATAGCTGTGCACCAATGCTCCCCATCCAACCTGACAGAGCTTGAGAGGATCTGCAGAGAGGAATGGGAGAAACTCCCCAAATACAGGTGTGCCAAGCTTGTAGCGTCATACCCAAGAAGACTGGAGGCTGTAATCGCTGCCAAAGGTGCTTCAACAAAGTACTAAGTAAACGGTCTGAATCATTATGTAAATGTTATATTTCTGTTTTTCTTTTTTTTTTACAACAATTTCTAAAATCCTGATTTTGCTTTGTCATTATAGAGTATTGTGTGTAGATTGATGAGGGGGAAAAACTATTTAATCCATTTTAGAATAAGGCTGTAATGTAACAGAATGTGGAAAAAGTCAAGGGGTCTGAATACTTTCCGAATGCGCTGTATATGCATACAGCAGCTTGTTCAGGTACTCATTCCAGTTTGTTTTCTGTCTGTCTGTGAGTACCTTGAGCATCTGTAATAACGTTCTATTAAAACTTTCAGCCTGTCCATTCCTCTGCGGATGGTAGGGAGTTGTCCTTGACCCTGCGATGCCTCAGTCTTGTGCAATTCCATGAAAAGCTGGTTTTCTAATTCTCATCCTTAGTCGTGATGTATTCTTGTAGGAAATCCGAACTTCAGAGCGTATTCATTGAAGATCCGGTCTGCCACAGTTTTTCCTGATTTTGAGGTTTGCCTGGGCAAAGCGCATGAAATGGTTGACTATCACTAGTACAGTGGGGAAAAAAAGTATTTAGTCAGCCACCAATTGTGCAAGTTCTCCCACTTAAAAAGATGAGAGAGGCCTGTAATTTTCATCATAGGTACACGTCAACTATGACAGACAAAATGAGAAAAAAAAATCCAGAAAATCACATTGTAGGATTTTTAATGAATTTATTTGCAAATTATGGTGGAAAATAAGTATTTGGTCAATAACAAAAGTTACTCAAAACTTTGTTATATACCCTTTGTTGGCAATGACACAGGTCAAACGTTTTCTGTAAGCCTTCACAAGGTTTTCACACACTGTTGCTGGTATTTTGGCCCATTCCTCCATGCAGATCTCCTCTAGAGCAGTGATGTTTTAGGGCTGTCGCTGGGCAACACAGACTTTCAACTCCCTCCAAAGATTTTCTATGGGGTTGAGATCTGGAGACTGGCTAGGCCACTCCAGGACCTTGAAATGCTTCTTACGAAGCCACTCCTTCGTTGCCCGGGCGGTGTGTTTGGGATCATTGTCATGCTGAAAGACCCAGCCACGTTTCATCTTCAATGCCCTTGCTGATGGAAGGAGGTTTTCACTCAAAATCTCACGATACATGGCCCCATTCATTCTTTCCTTTACACGGATCAGTCGTCCTGGTCCCTTTGCAGAAAAACAGCCCCAAAGCATGATGTTTCCACCCCCATGCTTCACAGTAGGTATGGTGTTCTTTGGATGCAACTCAGCATTATTTGTCCTCCAAACACGACGAGTTGAGTTTTTACCAAAAAGTTCTATTTTGGTTTCATCTGACCATATCACATTCTCCCAATCCTCTTCTGGATCATCCAAATGCACTCTAGCAAACTTCAGACGGGCCTGGACATGTACTGGCTTAAGCAGGGGGACAAGTCTGGCACTGCAGGATTTGAGTCCCTGGCGGCGTAGTGTGTTACTGATGGTAGGCTTTGTTACTTTGGTCCCAGCTCTCTGCAGGTCATTCACTAGGTCCCCCCGTGTGGTTCTGGGATTTTTGCTCACCGTTCTTGTGATCATTTTGACCCCACGGGGTGAGATCTTGCGTGGAGCCCCAGATCGAGAGAGATTATCAGTGGTCTTGTATGTCTTCCATTTCCTAATAATTGCTCCCACAGTTGATTTCTTCAAACCAAGCTGCTTACCTATTGCAGATTCAGTCTTCCCAGCCTGGTGCAGGTCTACAATTTTGTTTCTGGTGTCCTTTGACAGCTCTTTGGTCTTGGCCATAGTGGAGTTTGGAGTGTGACTGTTTGAGGTTGTGGACAGGTGTCTTTTATACTGATAACAAGTTCAAACAGGTGCCATTAATACAGGTAACGAGTGGAGGACAGAGGAGCCTCTTAAAGAAGAAGTTACAGGTCTGTGAGAGCCAGAAATCTTGCTTGTTTGTAGGTGACCAAATACTTATTTTCCACCATAATTTGCAAATAAATTCATTAAAAATCCTACAATGTGATTTTCTGGATTTTTTTTCCTCAATTTGTCTGTCATAGTTGACGTGTACCTATGATGAAAATTACAGGCCTCTCTCATCTTTTTAAGTTGGAGAACTTGCACAATTGGTGGCTGACTAAATACTTTTTTCCCCCACTGTAGCTCTGATACCAGTTCAGAGGGAAGTTTTGGTGTGTTCTGTTGGGGCGGGCATTTCTTTTCAGAACGGGCCTCATCAGTCTGAGCTGTTTGGACAGTAGCGGGTCACTGTGACATAGCCATTTCTATTTTGTTCTGTTTCTCTGTCGCGTTAGCACATGCAGTGTTCAGATTCTCTAGAAGCAGTTCATCTGTAGTTTTTGTGTCGAAGAGATATGGCTGCATGTAGTATCTGAACATTCCAGAACTTGGCTCTGCTTGCGGAAACATCTGGAAAGTATTACTATAGGGCCCCCCTAAGACAGAGGAGATTCGGATGTGTAAAGGCCAGGGATTGGTCTATCTAAAACCACCCATATAATGTTACATAGGATATAAATACCATGTTTTTGAACAAAGGACGGAGAGAATAACATATTAGAGATTGGGTCAGTTGTTCTCCAGATGTCTGCAGGAATCTGTAAATTGATACTGTAATCTTTGATGTACTAAACCATTATAATCAAGGACAGTGTCAGCGGATTTCTTGTCATCACAGCATATCAGCATTGTTTTCTTGGCACCACAGAATGGCGACAAGGATTTGGGACGTGTTGCGTCTTTTCTCAGCGTTCCATTCATGGGCGCCGAGCTGACTCCCGCTCAAGAGGCATGCAGATACGGTGAGCTTTCTCACAAACTTTGGGCGCTGGTCAGTTTGTGTGCTTGTGTGTGTGTGTGTGCGTTGAGGGGATGTACCGTTTTTGGACTTGTGTGTGCGCTTTGCTGTTATTTGCTGTGTGATGGGAATCCGTTCTAAATTTCTAAATTTGTTTGCGTTGGGAACAACGCAAACAGGGGAGAGTGTCTATTGGAATTGTTAACACTGGGCACATGGATATTTGGCTTGAATAAAATTAAAAGGAGTGTCCAGGGATAGCATGAAGGAATAAGGCCAGGAAATAAGGAAAAAGTATACTTTTAGGACGTCGCTGATTTAAGGAAGCCCTCAAACGAGGCGATCATTAGGATGGGCCGAAAATCCTGAAAACTCACTAGGTTGATTTTTAAGGTCAGTTCTGGGAACTGGAGTTTGTGGAAGATACATTCCATTGTAAGTTACCTCTCGACATATTGTTGACGAGGTATGTGTTCGAAGTAACCTCTCATTGAATATCTGCAACTCGAGGTAGCAGAAATTTAGGAAGGAACCATGAGAAATAAGGAGCGACGGTAGCATGCTTAGTGTATTGTATGAACGGATGCATTCCTCTTGAATTGTGTGTGTGTGAGAGGCAGACAGCCTACGCGTGTGTATAAAAGGGGAGGTCTCTGCTGTGTGTCGACTAAGGCTATGACAACAGGGGTTTTAGTTTTTTGTAAGGAAATATGTTAGTTAAGGTTAAAATCATATGAGTCTCTATAAAAGAGAACGTTTAATAATTGTTAAAAAACTATGAGCCCCTGGGAGGACGTTAAGGTTAAAACCTTGTATGAGTCTCTATAAAAGAGAACGTTTAATAATTGTTAAAAAACTATGAGCCCCTGGGAGGACGTTAGATGTAATGGATAAGAAAATAAGTCTACAGATTAGAGTAAAAGATGTGAAGATAGAGGAGAGAGAAAATAGATTGTGGTAAAGTTAAGAAACTTCGAAGTAGTATTTGTGTTCTATATTCTGTGTTGGTTTGTGAGTTTTGTTCAGTGTTACTGATTGTCTGTGTTGGAAATAACGGAGGGACAGCTGGTCCGTCTGCTTTCTGTTGTTTAGCTTGGAGAGAGCAGCTTGGGAGAGCTCCTCTCGCTTTGAAATCGCACTGGTGAATGAGCTGCGCATGCATGGGATTTTATGAGTTTAGAGTTACGTAGAGCAAATATGCCACTCCCCTGCCTGCACTGAGCTGCTGTGACACGCAGAATTAGTGCTGCAGGGATGTGAAAAGGGGGGAGATTTTGAATACACACGGATAAAGTATTCTGTTTGATAAGTGGCTGTTGCTTATCTATGAAACTATTTGATTGAGATCTATTGAATTTATAAATGAGAGATATGTTGACGGATTAAAAATAAAAATAATAAAATAAATAAATAAAATAAAATGTTAATGCACTATTTATAATATTCCTGAGTTAAGGTGTGGTCCTCTGTAGCTCAGCTGATAGAGCACGGCGCTTGTAACGCCAAGGTAGTGGGTTCGATCCCCGGGACCACCCATACACAAAAATGTATGCACGCATGACTGTAAGTCGCTTTGGATAAAAGCGTCTGCTAAATGGCATATTATTATTATTAAGCTGTTTGCTTATTTCTTAGCGCGAATGTGAACATAGGTATGCATAAAATACTAAATTGTTGTCTGTTTCCTTTGTTCTCCTGTCATGTGAGAGACGAGAAGGAGGAGACAGAGAGAGAGAGGAGGTGCTGACCAGTGCGTCACGCGACAGTGTGTGCTGCCACGGATCCAGTCCAATCAAGGCCAGTACTGTTCTATCCACAAAACTTACTTTCCCATACAGGATATTGTGTGTGCCTAGCATATTTCATGTTGTGGCAATTTAACAGGGACTTGGCAACAGACTGATCAATTGATGTAATTAAGAATTGCACATTGGAGTTTTTTGTGCATGGGTTGGTTTGATTAGAGTTGTCAAGAGTTCATCAAGTGTGGAGAAATATTACCGGAAATTATCCAGATGTGAGTCAAATTGAGCAGTCAATTTTGAGAGCTAAACTGCAGATGGGACTGCCCTCACCAGTAAGGAGCAAACTGGCAGAGGTGGTTGGACTTGGAAGCATGACAAAAGGTGTCTATACAGATCATATAGCCCATCAAGTGGATCTGTACCAGAAAAAGGAACACAACCAGAAAGAACAGGACCAAGAAACTCTCAGAAAACTCAATCAAATACAACTGGTGGAGAATAAGAAGGAGAAGAAACAAGCTTTGGTTATGCAGAATCAGTGTGCACCAAATCAACAATCACTGCCACAGCTTCAACCGAACCAGTTCCAACCGCAATTGTACCAGCCACCAATAGCGGTACCAGTTGTTTCATATCCACAGCCAGTTTCTGGACAGACACAGAATTGGAGAGGAAGAGGACGAGAAGGCTTAGGAAGAGGAAGAGGAGGAAGATTTAAGCCATACTTCCAGCAATCTTCAGAAGTGTGTTATAATTGTGGACAGGTTGGTCACTTTGCCGTGAGTGTAATGGGCCAGGAGGAAACACCAGAGGGAATTTCAGAGGAAGATACAGGGGCCAGTCAAGATCATCTGGAGGACCGTTGAACCCTTATAGGGGCCCGGAGCAAGGATTCTAGGGGTGCCCAGAAGATCCGAAAGGGGGGTGTCAGCTGGTAGCATCAGGACCGGAAAAAGATCCAACAATTGAGGTGAAAGTAAACAAACGACCATTGGAAGTGATGGCGGATAGCGGAGCTGCTTTTACCTGTGTTCGGCCTGAAGATGCTACACATCTCCCTATGTCCAATCAATTAATTAGGACAATTGGATTTGAGGGAGTGAAACAGCTGATTCCTCTTACGGAACCAATTGAGCTCTGCTATGAAAATCTGAAAATTACAATACCCATACTGGTATCAGAACATACACCTATTGCATTGTTGGGAAGAGATGCATTGTGTAAATTGAACTGTACAATAAAATGTACACCAGACGGCTGTCTCGTAGAAGTGCCAAAGGAAAAGGTTTACCAATTGTTGATGACGACAGAGATGGATTCTTCTTCAGTATTCTGGATTGGAAATCTCAGTTTAGATTTTTTGAAGCAGGCTAAGATATGGGAGAAATTCCTTGTGGCAAATATGCCAGATGCGAGGCTTCCGGAATTTCCATTTCATTGTACGCTCAAGTATTTCAAGAATGCTGCCCAATCGAACTAAGAGGAATGGTTGAGTCATCAACCAAAGAAAGTTCAACTCAGCTCATGTTGCATAATTTTAGGACCACAAGGAGCAGCTATGAAGATAAACACAGACGATTATCTGGATAAAGAATTTGAGATTGAGAAGAGTGTGCCACATGTGACCTTGTTGGTTTCTGAAGGCTATGAGCAGAAGCAAATAGGAGAAATGATGACAGAAGCAGAGAAAGCTGTTTTTGTACCGATTAAAGAGAATTTGGGGATTTGGAGGAGTGAAGATCAGCGATTTCTCAAAATCATGACTTCAGCTCAAGGACAAGGATAGCCACAAGCTGTACGGATGACACATGAATCTATTTGCAGTGCGAAGATGGATTCAGACCCTATGAAAGAGGAGATGTTGCAACAAGTTCCAGAATGTTTGTGGTCTCAACACAGTACCGATATTGGACTTGTGAAATCAGCCCAACCGGTGAAACATATTTGCTTGAACAGGTTGACTATGTCATAGGCAGGTGCACAATCTGTCTGAAAAATAATGTTTGCAGGGGTGTGACTGTTATTCCTGGTTACATTCCTACACCAAGAGGTGCATAAGATGTCCAACTAAGCGAAAAGATGCTCAGTCGGTTGCTAAGTTCTTGTGTAAAGAAGTCATAAGCAGGTGGGGACTTCCCGATCGAATATCCTCAGAAAATGGGAAAGAGTTTTGTGGATAAATCAGTGAAATTGATTGTTCAAAAATTGGAGAAAAAAAATTGGGGAAAAAAGTCAGATCAAAAAAGTTATGAAAACTAGGGTTGAAGTAACTCTAGGAAATGTTGAATATCCGATAATTTTTCACGTCTTTACATATTATTGTGATATTTAGTATTTTCTTATGAATCAAAGGGGGGAAATGGAATGTGATTCATTTTATATATAATTTTATATATCATTTTTATATTATTGTTGATATTGATGTTTTAATTCGTATGTGTTGTTTTGCAAAAGATACTGGTTGGTGTTTTCTTTTCTTCCAGAAGCATATGGGGGAATGTGTAGAGGGGATTCAAATACTCAAACATGGACAATATGAATGGACTTGAGGAAGTGGAACAAGGAAGGTGTGGAAATGTTCAGATTCCATCATCGACGTTGCATTAAAAGTCGACACTGCTGAGGAGATGCAGTGTAGTGGACTACATTCCAGTGTTATATTCTTTCTGTATTAATTATTGAAGAATGATGTTTTCTGTTGTTGGATACATGTGGGGACCTCAGATGTTTTTGTTTATTTCGTTGAAGCTTAGGGATATTGGGTGTAGGCAGGGACAGAGAGAATCCACAGGAGGGTCCGATGGGTCAACCAGCCTGAATGTGGACAAGTTTGATTGTTCTTTGTTTTCTGAGGCTTTCATGTGTATTCAATTGCATCAATTTTACTGTCTTGATTGATTGATGGATATTTGGAAAGAAAGCTGCCAGACATGTTTTTCGCTCTTACACTCCATAACGATTTGTTTACACTTCATAAAAATGTGTTCACACTACATACATTTTGTTTTATTGTTAAAGTTACACAAGATTTGTCATAATCCTATTCTTTTTGTTTTCGAGACTTAATTAGTCTCGAAGGGGGGAAATATGTAGTATCTGAACATTCCAGAACTTGGCTCTGCTTGCGGAAACATCTGGAAAATATTACTATAGGGGCCCCCTAAGACAGAGGACATTCGGATGTGTAAAGGCCAGGGATTGGTCTATCTAAAACCACACATATTATGTTACATAGGATATAAATACCATGTTTTTGAACAAAGGACGGCGAGAATAACATATTAGAGATTGGGTCAGTTGTTCTCCAGATGTCTGCAGGAATCTGTAAATTGATACTGTAATCTTTGATGTAATAAACCATTATAATCAAGGACAGTATCAGCGGATTTCTTGTAATCACAGCATATCAGCATCGTTGTCTTGGCACCACATGCATGTATGTTCTTATGTTGTCATTTTGTAGACCAGTCAGGACAGTATGCATGAACATGCTCTGAACCAGTGCTTGGTCATATTTAAGACCAGACTCTGCTTCCTGTGAGGAAAACAGGATTTTCTGTCTCAGATCTAAGGAACGGATTAGGAAGCTTTGTGGGGTCTCTTTGGTGCTCTGTACTGTCACGCTCTGGCTCCGGGACTGTGTAGTTTGAGCCAGGGTGTATTCATTTGGTTGTGTTGGGTATAGGGTGTGTTCATTTGGTTGTGTTTTGGTTTTGGTTGTAGTGTCTTGTCTGTTCATGTGACTCCCAATCGGAGGTAACGAGTGTCAGCTGTCGGCTCGTTATCTCTGATTGGGAGCCATATTTAAACTGTCTGTGTTCACCTTGTGTTTGTGGGTTTTTGTTCCGTATCAGTCTTTGTCACTGTGGACTTCACGTATCGTCATTGTTTGTTGTTTTGGTGTTCTATACTTTAATATAATTAAGTCATGTTCGCTCAACGCGCTGCGCCTTGGTCCGCTTCCTTAGACGATCGTGACAGAAAAACCCACCTAAAAAGGACCAAGCAGCGTGTCCAGGAGCAAGGAGACTGGACATGGGAGGAAGCGCCGGGTAAGGAGATCGAGAGGCTGGCGATGGCCCAGGTGGGCAAATCGTGGTCCTGGGAGGACATGCTCGGGGGCAAGGGACCTTGGGGGAGGATCAAGGACCTGGCGAGAGAGGAGCAACGGCGTCAGCAGGGCCATCGTCGGAAGGACGAGAGGCAACCCCAAAAAGTTTTTTGGGGGGGGCACATGGCTTGGGCGGCTGGGCAGCAGGAGGCTGCCACAGGGAGACGTGGAGAGAAGGCTACCGGATTACGGGAGCCATTGGCGAGTAGAGGGAGGGAAGTAGTGGAGGCACGGCGTGAGAGACTGAGGTGTGTTACCAGTCCGGACCGGCCCGTTCCTGATCCCCGGTTAAGGCCAGTGGTGTGTGTTCCCAGTATGGACCGGCCTGTTCCTACTCCACGCACCAAGCCTACGGTGTGCGTCGCCAGCCCTGTCCGGCCTGTTCCTGCTCCACGTACCAGACCTACGGTGTGCGTCGCCAGCCCTGTCCGGCCTGTTCCTGCTCCACGTACCAGACCTACGGTGTGCGTCGCCAGCCCAGCCCGGCCTGTTCCTGCTCCACGCACAGAGCCTACGGTGTGCGTCGCCAGCCCAGCCCGGCCTGTTCCTGCTCCACGCACTAAACCTACGGTGTGCGTCGCCTGCCCAGCCCGGCCTGTTCCTGCTCCACGCACTAAACCTACGGTGTGCGTCGCCAGCCCAGCCCGGCCTGTTCCTGCTTCTCGCATCAAGCCTACGGTGTGCGTCGCCAGCCCAGCCCGGCCTGTCCCTGCTCCACGCACAGAGCCTACGGTGTGCGTCGCCAGCCCAGCCCGGCCTGTTCCTGCTCCACGCACGAGACCTACGGTGTGCGTCGCCAGCCCAGCCCGGCCTGTTCCTGCCACCCGCACCAAGCCTACGGTGTGCGTCGCCAGCCCGACCCGGCCTGTTCCTGCCACTCGCACCAAACCTACGGTGCGCGTCGCCAGCCCGGTCCGGCCTGTTCCTGCCACCCGCACCAAGTCTACGGTGCGCGTCGCCAGCCCGACCCGGCCTGTTCCTGCCACTCGCACCAAACCTACGGTGCGCGTCACCAGCCCGGTCCGGCCTGTTCCTGGTCCACGCACAGAACCTACGGTGTGCGTCGCCAGCCCGAACCGGCCTGTTCCTGCCACTCGCACCAAGCCAAGGGTGCGAGTCGTCAGCCTGGTTCAGCTCGTCCCTGCTACTCGCACCAAGCCAAGGGTGCGAGCCGTCAGCCTGATCCAGCCCACTCCTGCTACTCGCACCAAGCCAGGGATGCGAGTCGTCAGCCTGGGGAGGCCCGTTCCGGCTCCACGCATCAAGCCTAGGGTGCGTTTCGTCGGCCCTGTCCGGCCCGTTCCTGCTCCCCGCACCAAGTCTGTGGTGCGTTTCGTCAGCCCTGTCCGGCCCGGTCCCGCTCTCCGCACCAAGTCAAGGGTGCGCTTCGTCAGCCCGGTCCGGCCCATTCCTGCTCCCCGCGCCAAGGCAGTGGTGCGCGTCGTCAGCCTGGTAAGGCCCGTTCGTCCTCCACGCACCAAGCCAGGGGCGCGTGTCGTCAGTCCGGCTCCGGCCAGCGGGGCTAGACAGGACCAGGGGTACTTTGGGGGGTTGGAGAGGAGGTGGGGATCAAGGCCGGAGCCAGAGCCACCGCCGAGGAGGTATGCCCGCCCAGCCCTCCCTTGTTTAGCCCGTATTGAGGCGCGGTCGCAGTCCGCGCCTTTAGGGGGGGGTACTGTCACGCTCTGGCTCCGGGACTGTGTAGTTTGAGCCAGGGTGTATTCATTTGGTTGTGTTGGGTATAGGGTGTGTTCATTTGGTTGTGTTTTGGTTTTGGTTGTAGTGTCTTGTCTGTTCATGTGACTCCCAATCGGAGGTAACGAGTGTCAGCTGTCGGCTCGTTATCTCTGATTGGGAGCCATATTTAAACTGTCTGTGTTCACCTTGTGTTTGTGGGTTTTTGTTCCGTATCAGTCTTTGTCACTGTGGACTTCACGTATCGTCATTGTTTGTTGTTTTGGTGTTCTATACTTTAATATAATTAAGTCATGTTCGCTCAACGCGCTGCGCCTTGGTCCGCTTCCTTAGACGATCGTGACATGTACTTCTGATGTGAGTTGGCTATGCAGTTCTGTTGCACCCTTCTCTTGGTAGTGAGACTGCAGTATTTTCCTCAGTGTGGGTAGAGTCAACTCTGACTTCCCTTCCAGATAGCTCTACATTTGCAGCCCTCGTGCAATAGCTCTTACCACTGCATCCACTACTTCTATCTCTGGATACCCTTCATTCAGTCCGTTTTTGATTTGGTGAGCAAGGCTGGAGAAGGTGAGTCTGTCTTTTTGGCCAGGTTCACCTATTTGACCAGATATCTTGAACTCTTTGCACCATACTAAGAGTGCATTTGCATTGTGTTTTGAGGAGTGGGTGGGGCCTGGTTTGTGTCAGTGTCGTTTCCATTTTTGTTAACAAGCTCTTGCATCTCAGTTTCCTTTTGTTTTAGTGAAAGCCTTAATTGTTTTAGTGAAAACCTTAATTGTTTTAGTGAAAGCCTTAATTGTTTTAGTGAAAGCCTTAATTGTTTTAGTGAAAGCCTTAATTGTTTTAGTGAAAGCCTTAATTGCTCTAGCTCTGTTTTTCGTTTTCTTCATTTTTATTCGCTTTGTCCGTTGAGAACATCACTATCCTCCTGCATCTAATTTATCATGTCTTTAAGGTTCAACAGTTCAGACATACAGTTGAAGTCGGAAGTTTACATACACTTAGGTTGGAGTCATTAAAACTCATTTTTCAACCACTCCACAAATGTCTTGTTAACAAACTATGGTTTTGGCAAGTCGGTTAAGACATCTACTTTGTGCATGACACAAGTCATTTTTCCAACAATTGTTTACAGACAGATTATTTCACTTATAATTCACTGTATCACAATTCCAGTGGGTCAGAAGTTTACATACACTAAGTTGACTGTGCCATTAAACAGTTTGGAAAATTCCAGAAAATTATGTCATGGCTTTAGAAGCTTCTGATAGGCTAATTGACATCATTTGAGTCAATTGGAGGTGTACCTGTGGATGTATTTCAAGGCCTACAATTCACTGTTACACAATTCCAGTGGGTCAGAAATTTACATACACTATGTTGACTGTGCCTTTAACCTCTTCATCACGAGGTTCCCCATATCCGGGGTACTCCTCCCGCAATCTCAAACAATGGCATAGTACGGTTTTTAAACATGTGTGAATACCTGAATGTTATACACTACTGGAACGAGAAGCGTCTCAACTGTGAATCTAGCTAAACTGTTGTTGCCCAAATTAAATAATATTCCGACAAATATATAAGCATATAGCAAAACCAGTTCTGTATTTTGAAACCGTGCATGTCCGTATATTCGTAGACAGATAACGTATTTTTCTCAACCTATCTACACAAACGATACACCATTCAAAAGCTTCGATCTCACAGATTCCAACAGTGATAGCCGTGTTCCTCTATTACCAACACTCACTAAACTATTAATCAAAGAACGTCAATAACAAACTTCAAAAAATGTTATTACAACAACAAACTGCGTCTTACCTTTGTTGTTTCTGTTACCAAAAGTAGTGTCTGATCGAATAAAACCACTTGAAAAGATACTCTAGGGTCTCTCTCTCATTCCGAGTCGATTTCAATGAGTTTCCATCGTTTTACATGGCCAACAATGTGTTTGAAGATGAAGTCAGTAGTTTGGTTCAATCACAACAGGCACTGTTTTGTCGCCATCTTCTGGTTATATGATGCAATCCCGATGGTTTGTCATTGTTCTCATTTAATTCTACAGATCCAGAGCTTTCGATAGAGGGGTCACATGTCAAAATCGACCAACCAATTGTTGAAATATCCAGGTGCGCACCTCATTGTCTCATATTAGTTAACTTGCTGCATTACGCACGGTTACGCAGAGCGCACCACAACACTAGAATTTCGGAGGTAAAACGCAAAGTTTATTCAAATATGGCAGGTTCTAGTAACAAATATACAGTTACAGAGGCGTTATTAATTGTAACAGATGAAAGTTGGACTCCATGTATCCCCATTGACTCTGAATCAGACGATGAGGACCTGCTTAGACCCGACGAACCAGACCCCAACGACGAGAACGAAGGTTATCGTGTCCAGGGCCCTACTCAAGCATCAGAAGAGTATGTAATCCCATTGTTATTTATTACTTCTAATACTACTATTACTAATTTATTGTATGAGTATAAAACATAAATTCTAAAATATATATTTGAGTAACTGAAGCTCAACGTAAGTTAGCGCTAGCTTAGCTAGCTTAGCTTAGAGGCCCACGCACAAGTTGACTTTCAATAGAACGCTATGTGTATTATTTATTGTCACTGAATTATCACTTTAGTCAACATTCTCATAGTTCTAACTATTTATTTTATATATCTGACTGTTTTGAGTCAGATTTGTCAATGAATGAATACAAGTGTGTTTTAGTCATGATTTTCTTTTCTCTTTTGTCTTGTTTGTACAGTGAAGATGATTATAGGGGTATGAGCCACAGCCAGAGCTTCTGCCTCCTCAGCCACAGCTTCCCCTTCCTCAGGCAGAGCCTCCTCTTCCTCAGCCTGGCCGCTTGTCTAGACAACGCACTTCTGCTCCCCTCCCTCGGCCACGGTCTTCATCTGACACTGAGTCCCCTGTAAAGAGCCCTCAACCCAAAATAAATGGAAAAGCTTTCGCAAAGTCAGCGCATCCAAGTCAGCGTGGTGGAGGTAGGCCTGCCACTCCAAGAGTCGGGGAGGAAGAAGAGGAAGAAGAAGATAGGTGGCATAATAGAGAAGAGAAAAAAGGGTCTACATTTTGTGTGCCAACTCACCCAAGGACACCATATCATTGTTTATAGTTTTGGGATGTGTGTAATTTTTGTTTTTAAATTTGTTGTTTATAGTTTCGAATAAATCTGCTCAGTTTGGAGTCAAACTTTCCCATTGTATGGTTTATTTTAATGGGAACACGTATAGAGGTCTGGGAGAACATGGGAAACAACATCAAAACAGTTGTATTTTGATGGAATGTACACATATAGTGATATGTTAGTGAAATTAAATGCCTTTTGCTGTCTGGTACCTGATAAAAGTCACATGGCACTGATTGTGCCCAAATCTACCCAAATGTCTCCATTTGGTAATCCGCCTAAACATACTTCAACTAAAACCCCTACAACTTTGGTTTACTTTACTTTATTGGCATCAAACTTCATATAAGTACTCATCAGATATTGGGCTATGGTCCCATAGTGTTTAGGGGCTGCAGCTGCATAAGTCCAATAAATTATTCCCTATAAAACCTGAAGTTACTTTCAGGCGGAATCAAAACCTCCCAATTTATGCTGTGTTCTAGCTTCATGTACTCTGACACAGTAATACCCACATTAATTATTTCACTTCAAGATACATCTCACATGTGTTACCTTTCTTTTGCTACCAATATTATGTTGATAGCCCTTGTCGTTTTGGAGATATACTCTATTCAATTTGGGCATGCATTTTCGAGGCAGGCACTTTAGCCAGGTACCTACTGATGAAGAGGTTAAACAGTTAAACACAGGGTAGATATTTCCCCTGTGCCTGAGTTTTGTTGTCGCATGCTTGCGTAACTGTTTATCGACGGAATAAACTCTTTGGATGCGTATTACTCTCCTGCGCCTGACTCCTTCTATCACACGCATCACAGAATCACCCACCCGCTATGGAGTCAGCGGGAGAAGGGCGCATGCCTGGAGTCGTGACACGGGTCCAGGAGCACTCCACGATGCTGGCCAGCTTGGGGGAAGCGATGGAAAATTCACAAAATAGATGGCATCATGAGGAAGGAAAATTATGTGGATATATTGAAGCAACATCTCAAGACATCAGTCAGGAAGTTAAAGCTTGGTCGCAAATGGGTCTTCCAAATGGACAATGACCCCAAGCATACTTCCAAAGCTGTGGCAAAATGGCTTAAGGACAACAATGTCAAGGTATTGGAGTGGCCAGTACAAAGTCCTGACCTCAATCCTATAAAAATGTTGTGGGCAGAACTGAAAATGCGTGTGCGAGCAAGGAAGCCTACAAACCTGACTCAGTTACACCAGCTCTGTCAGGAGGAATGGGCCAAAATTCACCCAACTTATTGTGGGAAGCTTGTGGAAGGCTACCCGAAACGTTTGACCCAAGTTAACCAATTTAAAGGCAATGCTACCAAATACTAATTGAGTGTATGTAAACTTCTGACCCACTGGGAATGTGATGAAAGAAATAAAAGCTTAAATAAATCATTCTCGCTACCATTATTCTGACATTTCAAATTCTTAAAATAAAGTGGTGATCCTAACTGACCTAAGACGGAATATTTACTAGGATTAAACGTCAGGAATTGTGAAAAACTGAGTTTAAATGTATTCGGCTAAGGCAGGGGTGTCAAACGTACGGCCCGCGGGCCGGATCAGGCCCGCAAACGGGTTTAATCCGGCCCGCGAGATGATTTCGAAAAAAATAAAAAAAAGAAGAAAAAAAATTTAAGTATAAAAATGCGCTGCAATTTTTCAATAAAATAAACTGCTGTTCCAATTGCGTCCACTGGATGGCGTAATAGCAATCGTGTTAAGCAAGCAAACTGTTTATACCGGGGCAGAGCAAGTAGGTCAAGCACGTGCAGCCAATGAGCTACTTTGTTTTGCCCACGATAATTATTACGGCTTCTACTTTTAACATTATGTGCTTTGGCACCCTCATTGCCCCAATATGTCTCTGTCAAAAAAGAGAAAAGTGGACGCAGAGTGCAGAGTGTTCCAAGAAAAATGGTCATCCTATTTAATCACGGAATTGAATGGGAAAGCTGTATGTTTGGTGTGTTCAGAGCATGTTGCAGTGCTGAAAGAATATAACCTTCGTCGCCACTATGTGAGTCTTCATGCCGACAAATATGACAACTTTCAAGGACAGCGGAGATGAGAGAAGGTGAATGAACTGTTGGCGGGTCTGAAGAAATAGCAGTCTGTGTTTACTCACAGCCGAGACATCAGTGACGCTGCAGTGAAAGCTAGCTACCTCATTGCTAATGAAATCGCAGTGGCTTCAAAACCATTTAGTGAGGGTGAATTTGTAAAAACATGCATGATGAAGGCAGCGGAGATTGTGTGCCCTGAAAAGCGGCAGGCTTTTGCAAATATCAGCCTGACAAGAAACACAGTTGCAGACAGGATTTCCGATCTTTCAGTGGATTTGGACAGCCAGTTGAAGCAAAAAGTTAGTCATTTATTGCATTTTCGGTTGCAATTGATGAAAGCACGGACATTACAGATGTTGCACAACTGGCCATTTTTTCATCCGCGGAGTTGATGACACATTGACCGTCACCGAGGAGTTCGTGGAGTTGGTGCCGATGACAGATACAACGACAGCAGCTGATATTTTTACCGCACTCGTCGGCGCGCTGGACAGGGTCGGAGTGGACTGGTCCCGCGCTGTCAGCCTGGCTACAGATGGTGCGCCCTCAATGATCGGGAAAAAAGCAGGCGTTGTGACAAAGTTCAGAGAGAAAGTGCAATCTGCAAATGGAGGACGTGATTTTTTGACTTTTCACTGTATTTTGCACCAGGAGGCTTTGTGTTGCAAGTCATTAAAGATGGATAACGTCATGAAGGTGGTCATCCAAACTGTTAATTTAATCCGATCCAGAAGCCTGAATCACCGTCAGTTTGACAGCCTTCTCAGAGAGAAAGACCACATCTATGGCCTGCCATACCACACTGAGGTAAGATGGTTAAGCCGAGGTGCTGTGCTGAGGCGTTTCTTTGATTTACGAGAAGAAATTGAACAGTTCATGGAAGAAAAGGGCAAACCAGTGTTAGAATTTCATTCCGCAGAATGGATGCCAGACCTTGCATTTATGGTGGATGTTACAGAGCACCTGAATAACTTGAACAAACAGCTGCAAGGGCGCAACAAAGTTGTCACGCAGTATTATGACAGCATACGTTCTTTCAAGTTGAAGCTGTCATTGTGGGAGACGCAACTTGCCGGTGGTGATGCAGCTCACTTCCCCTGTCTGAAAAATGTGTGCGCGACCCAACATGTGGCAGACATGAAGCGGTTCAAAGATAAAATAACTGGACTGTTACGGGAGTTTGAGCAACGCTTTCAGATTTATGTTTATATGTTTTTATGTTGATGTGCTATTGTTTTTAATTTATTTTATTTTATTTGTATATTTAACCTATTCTTGACTCTGTGGTTCTTGCACTTGTTTGGGGAACAGGATTTCATTATTTTTATCTACATTTCTGCCTGAGAAATGACACCCTGATATAGTTCTGTGATCTGTGATATACTTCTGTGAATCACTGAGGCATTGTGTGTTTGTGTGTTCTTTGTCCTCAGAACTTTCAAATAACTTGAGGTGTTTTATGATTAATAGTGATGTTGTGCTTTTGGACACTGTCCTCAGGCTCCAGCTTTATGTTTATATGTTTTTATGTTGATGTGCTATTGTTTTTAATTGATTTTATTTTATTTGTATATTTAACCTATTCTTGACTCTGTGGTTCTTGCACTTGTTTGGGGAACAGGATTTCATTATTTTTTATCTACATTTCTGCCTGAGAAATGACACCCTGATATAGTTCTGTGATCTGTGAAACAGTTCTGTTAATCACTGAGGCATTGTGTGTTTGTGTGTTCTTTTTCTTTAGAATTTTCAAATAAACTTGACGTGTTTTATGATTAATAGTGATGTTGTGCTTGTACTATTTTGGACACACTGTCCTCAGGCTCCAGCTTTATGTTGTATGTTGATCATATTAAAACAAAGAAAACAATCTGAAGTTGTTGTTTTTAAGTTATATATACCATGATTTTTCCGGTCCGGCCCACTTGGGAATAGATTTTCCTCCATGTGGCCCCTGAGCTAAAATGAGTTTGACACCCCTGGGCTAAGGTGTATGTAAACTTCCGACTTCAACTGAACCATCATCCTCTACATATTTTACTTCTTCCCATTAAAGATATTTTATAACATGTGAAACAAGGGTCATGCGCATTTTACTAGTTCGATTCTCTTGGTTTGGTCCTGATATTTTCAAAAAGTTATTTCAATGAGATTGTCTTTAGTCAGTTTATACAATGCTCCTTTCACTTCTATTTGCATATCCTTTAATGCTGGTTTCATTTTACTAGCAAAAAAGTTGACAACGCTTTTATTGAAGGTTCTCTTTTACTGAATGGACCTTGCTGCTCCCTGATGTTCACTCTGACCTCAGTTTGCACGCACTACTTTTCCAGTGTCTGTCGAACCTCCACTGTAGCCGTCTGTCACACTCTGTCGTCTGCCTGAGTTGATTTTGATGAATGATGAATGTCGGTTGAGGGTCTTCCTATCTCGTGGAGACGATCTTAGGTGCATTCATTTCAGCAGAGCCTCCAAAATGTTATACTCCTGAAAGGGGGAAATATATAAATAAATCACATGGTGATGTAGCTTCGGCTTTAAGTCACTTGTAATGAGTGGTCTGGGAAGCCCTGTGCGCCTCTGTA
The DNA here is from genome assembly GCF_964263955.1 of Coregonus lavaretus. Lineage (NCBI taxonomy): Eukaryota > Metazoa > Chordata > Actinopteri > Salmoniformes > Salmonidae > Coregonus > Coregonus lavaretus. Next base: position 21,583,737 of record NC_140006.1, on the reverse strand, counting down.
GGAATTCCTAGGTATAACCAATCAAACTTAGATCAGACATCAATAGAGCACACAGATCGTATAATCAACATTTAGATAAATGAATAGCATATTACTTACTGGTACACATTATGATTCTGTATTATTATTTAGTTATTATTAAGGCACTTTTAATTATATCACAAAAGCATTCTTGGTTGAACGACCCATCTTGAAGCCTGACTGGTTAGGGTCAAGAAGATCGTTCTGAGAAAGATAACGACAGAGTTGATCAGAGACAGCACGCTCAAGTGTTTTGGAAAGAAAAGAAAGAAGGGATACCGGTCTGTAGTTTTTTATGTCAGATGAGTCGAGTGTTGGTTTCTTGAGGAGGGGAGCGACTCGGGCCATTTTTAAGTCAGAGGGGACTCAGCCGGTGGTCAGGTATGAGTTGATGAAGTGAGGAATGGGAGAAGGTCTCCAAAGATGGACTAATAATACATTGAACAGGCAAGCTTTCAGTTTGCACTTAACTGTACAGTAGAGGCTGTTTATGAATTGACAAGTTACATAGGAAAGAGAGTATTATGGCTCAAAAGACGACTGGAATGCCTTATGTGTATGGTACAGTGGGAACTTGGACGTCTTGGCTGGATGGATGATTGATTGATACATTTTTATTTAACCTTTATTTTGACAGGGAGTCAATGCCGAGGCCAAGGTCTCTTTTCCAGATGAGCCCTGAATAGCACCACAATACACATCAATATACAATACACTCATTCAACTACAGATTCATATACACAATAAAATACAGGTTATTATACACAACAATACATGAAAAGCAATACAATAACAACCATCTGAAATGCCCTAGAGGCACCAAATCCTCACATTTTAAAGTGTATTGTAGATCATTCCACACGTAAGGTGCAAGGAAATTAATGGCTGATTTACCTAACTCTCTAGACACCAAAGGAGTCTCCAGAGTTAACCAACACTGTGAGCGAGTTTGATAACTTGTCATTTTAAATCTTAACAGTGATGTTAGGTAAGTCAGAAGTTTGTGGGGCAGGGCTTAAGGATGTGATCTACGTGACTTCAAAGACGTCCAGCCAATCTTTTAGTAAAGAATACAGTGATGAGTAATAAAACTGTCTCTTGTAATAAAACGAAGGGCGCTATGAAAAACGGCATCTAAGGGTTTAAGAGAAGAGGCAGCTTCCCTTTGATAAATAGTATCACCATAATCAAGAACAGGTAGAAAGGTTGACTGCACAATCTGCTTGCTGCTGACTAGAGAGAGACAAGATCTGTTTCTGTAAAAAAAAAGCCCACTTGAAATCTTAGTTTCTTAACAAGCTCAGTCATATGTTTTTTTAAAGATAAATCATTGTCAATCCAAATTCCAAGGTATTTGTATGCAGGGACTCATTCGATTATAGAACCATCCGATGAGTAAAGATGTAATCCATCTAAGACAATCTTATGAGAACTTGAAAAATACATGTATTTAGTTTTGCCTGTATTAAACCAAGAGAAAAAAAGTATATTTTAATATATTACAAGTATACTCAAGTATACTTAAATATACAAAAAATTCTAATAATATACTTCAAATACGAGATGTTGATTGTGTTGCATAACTTTGTTAATTAAATAAATAAAATAAGTATACATTTTTTTGTTATTTGTAAACTCAGGTTCCCTTTATCTAAATTTAGGTTTTGGTTGAAGATCTGATAACATTCAGTATCAAAAATATGCAAAAATAGAGAAAATCAGAAGGGGGGCAAATACTTTTTCATGGCACTGTACTTGAAGAAATTCAGACTTAACCCCATCAGTCACACTGGCCTGAGTTCTGTCACTAAGACAATCATGAAACCACAAATAGGCGTTAGAGCTCAGGCCTATCGAGGACAACTTATTCAATAAAATAGCATGATCAACAGAATCAAAAGCTTTTGACAGGTCAGTGTCTAAAGCATTGACAAGATCCTTAACAACTAAAGTGGTTACTGTAATAGTGCTATGCTCAGGCCTAAACCCTGATTGGTTTACATTCAAAATAAATGTATCTGATAAAAAATAGCAAAGTTGTACATTTACCAAGGATTCAAGAATCTTAGCTTGACAAGGAAGCCTTGAAATGGGGCGATAATTATTAACATCACTACTATCCCCGCCCTTATGGAGTAGCAGCACAAGAGCTGAATTCCATACATGAATATTTCCTGATAACAATGTTAAATAAAAAATGTGGGTCATTGAGCCAACAATGATGGGCGCTGAACATTTAAGCAGTCCGGGATCCAATTGGTCAGCCCTTGTGGACTTCTTGTTGTCTATTGAAGCATCCAGGACTTATTTTTCTGTAAATAGTCTAAAAGAAAAGCTTTGAATATCATTTCTCTGATCGTTCATCAAGTTTCCCCTATCAGCATCCAGCCCAATAACATTGTGAGTAGGATTATAAATTATTTTGAAGAGATAGCCCGCTGATAATGCGGGATAATAATGCCTTCTATTGCTCAATTCCCACAACAATGGGGGCATTGAGCTGAGCTAAGATGTGAGAGGACACAGAGAGATTGGCTGACCTCTGAGAAACATTGCCTTTCCATGCAGTAGACCACTTTGCCTTTTGTTTGACTCATATTCAAGCATTATACGTGCTGGGTGGCATCGTGACACAACTTAATGAGCATTACGACAGCAGTCAATCACAATGAGCCGTGCCCTTATAAAAACCTCCAGTCGGCTTCATTGGGTTTGAACCAGCTGGAGTAGCCAAGTGCTTGTTGAGCCTAGCGGACCATCCTCTTTAACAGGCTAACCCAGGGCTTCAGAATGTGAGATAGGCCTGAACCAATTTGGGCCACGCTCAATCAACCTGATTCTAAAGGGTCTGTGCGTGGCGACAAGGCTGGGTATAGTAGTACTGCAGTGTGTGCGAGAAGCAGATCTGCTCGACAAAGCAGCTTTTAAAGGTCATGTTTTCTCTGCCTCCGTGCCCACCAGAACCTTATAGAGGGCACGGTTTACACACTACATTGTATATGTAAATTAAACCATGCCATTCAACTCTACAGTGATTAATGCTGTTAACCGAAGGGTCGCTGGGCTCAGGAGTTGTGACTGGATGGAAAGCCGCTGTGAAAGCCACTCAGTGGCCACTATTTTTAGTTTACTGCAAACTAAGAAGTTGTTGAGAATAGCTCTCAAATCAAATGATTCCCCAGTGACATGGAAACAAGCAGTGTCTGACTCGCAACCCTTCTCCTTCGTGTATTGGAAAGGACATAAATAATATGGCACAGTTGTAACTTTCAGAAATATAGTTAAGCATATGTGCAAGTCAAGCCAATAAACTTTTTTTTATTTTTTTTGTCGTGGGGAGCACAATATCATGCTTCTGCCCTGCCTTACAAGAAGCCAATTATATTAGCAGCGTGGGACCTCCGCTCGACATCCCGTGACCTGATACTCTAATGAAATAAAAGTGGTTTCACACACATGCTCCTGCTGTGTCCTTGACGCTTTGAAATGTCTACTTTGCAATTTTAGTAATTTGGGCGATGGGGGTATTTTCAAAGATCCCATGGTGTCAAGCAGACTCCGCAGGGGAAGGATTTCAGGCAACCCGGCTCACATTTCAATATGACGTGACACCAGCCAGTATCCATCAGGGTATACTGCTGAAAAGTTAAAAAAATCTAGGTTTATTTTATAATACGTTTACATGTTAACATGTCATAATGTTCGCATCAGACCATTTAGCCCTCTTTTGTACATTACATATCGACTGAAATGTACAATACATATCGACTGAAATGTTGGAAAATGTCAATTGCATCAATTGCCTTTTACATACAAAAATATGAAATCCATATTACAGTACAAGTGTAATGTCAAAGTAGAAGAGACTTCTCTAAGTCATCAACTCCAAAGACCCCACATTTTACAAGAGTCAGGGATGTTTGTTGTAAATGCTCAACATGCTGTCATAAAATGTGCCAAGCTGTGTTTGATGGTGGGGGTTTAAAACTCCCTTGTCCTAATGAGCTCTCCCACCAACAAACAGATGTGAGCGAAGCAGCACTGTGTGAAGTTAACATCTGTACATAATTTGATATTGTAGCTGCTATTGTGGAAAACATGTTGTGGGCCCCCTTTCGCTGTGAGAAGAAGTCATTATCAATGTTCATGTTAATGCAGAGTAGGAGCCCTGTTCTGTTTTCCGGATTGAAGCAGTTTGACTGACTGCTATAAATAACATTCTCCTTTCCCTCCATCGGCTGCACATGTTCGTGCTGTCGTACTCCTACTTAGATTGGGAAAGGTTTCGGTGTGTGAGCAATCTGTTTTACAGCTCAGTGGCGACTTAGAGAACCTTACCGCTTGGCTAACAGGGACTCAGAGGCAGCTTTAGTCACTTCTCTATCACCTGGCTGTCATACAGACAGATGTTACCACGGTTACACATGTTGGAAACAGGGTCAGTGTGGGTCTTTCTACAGCTGCCTTGAAGGGTTTGATAGTGATGGTTTTGGTACTGAAGAGAAACCTTCATCAGTACAGAAGAAAAGTTTAACAGTGGGGAAGCGATATCTTACCGTTTTTAAGGACCACTTATTAATAGATGATTAAATAATGTTACTAATACATATTTTAGTAATAAGTCGTTAAAAGGCATTAATCAGTCAGACTTACATGTAACATTTGTATTTAAGATATTAATTGGACAGTAATGCATCTTCTTTAAGATGTATTGACGGCAGAGCAACATGAAATATCATGGGGCCGCAGGATAAAGTATCCGTTTTATCTTTGATATCCTCACATGCCCTGTCTCTCTTTAGTATTCTCCAGAACCTTACTGAATAATTGGTAGCATATTGCGAGAATGAAAAAAAAGCCTCTCTGAAAAGCCCTCCCTCTCATACAGAGACAGAGAGAGAGAGAATCTGAAGTCAAATGTCCACTGTTTGCTGATGATCTGGTGCTTCTGTCCCCAACCAAGGAGGGCCTACAGCAGCAACTAGATCTTCTGCACAGATTCTGTCAGACTGTCACGTACGTTAAGGAATGGGACGGACCAAGGTGCAGCGTGAACATGTTTATTAACTAATAAACACACGAAACAGTAACCAAAACAACAAACTTAACCGTGACGGTCCAAAGGCTAACACACAAGCCTAAACATGAACATAACAAAATCCCACAACGCAGGCAGGAAAACTGGTTGCCTAAGTATGATCCCCAATCAGAGACAACGAGCGACAGCTGCCTCTGATTGCGAACCACACCCGGCCAAACATAGAAATACATAACCTAGAATATATTCACACCCTGTACCTGCTCCCCGCACCAAGCCAGTGGTGCGTGTTCCCAGTCCGGCCCAAACTAGCTAGAGTTCTATAGGCCAGGGCGTGACAGTACCCCCCCCCCCCCCCCCCCCAAAGGTGCTGGATCAGGCACCGGTGGAGCGGACTGCTCTGGCTCCGGAGTGGAGCCTCTGACCGGTGCCGGACAAGGCACCGGTGGAACGGGCACGGGCCGTGCCGGACTGGCGACGCGCACCACCGGCTTGGTGCGAGGAACAGGCCGGGCCGGACTGGCGATGCGCACCACCGGCTTGGTGCGAGGAACAGGCCGGGCCGGACTGGCGATGCGCACCACCGGCTTGGTGCGAGGAGCAGGAACAGGCCGGACTGGGAACACGCACCACCGGCTTAGTGCGGGGAGCAGGAACAGGCCGGGCCGGACTGGGAACACGCACCACTGGCTTGGTGCGAGGAGCAGGAACAGGCCGGGCCGGACTGGCAACGCGCACCACCGGCTTGGTGCGAGGAACAGGCCGGGCCGGACTGGCGATGCGCACCACCGGCTTGGTGCGAGGAGCAGGAACAGGCCGGACTGGGAACACGCACCACCGGCTTAGTGCGGGGAGCAGGAACAGGCCGGGCCGGACTGGGAACACGCACCACTGGCTTGGTGCGGGGAGCAGGTACGGGGCGTACCGGACTGGGAACACGCACCACTGGCTTGGTGTGGGGAGCAGGTACGGGGCGTACCGGACTGGGAACACGCACCACTGGCTTGGTGCGGGGAGCAGGAACAGGCCGGGCCGGACTGGGAACACGCACCACTGGCTTGGTGCGGGGAGCAGGTATGGGGCGTAGCGGACTGGGAAACGGCGCTGGAGGTCTATGACTGTCTCCGTCCTCTCTGCTCCTCCTGGGCACGCTGCTTGGTCCATTGGTGATGGGATTTTCTGTCACGTACGTTAAGGAACGGGACAGACCAAGGTTCTGCGTGAACGGCGAACATGTTTATTAACTAATAAACACACGAAACAGTAACCAAAACAACAAACTTAACCGTGACGGTCCAAAGGCTAACATACAAGCCTAAACATGAACATAACAAAATCCCACAACGCAGGCAGGAAAACTGGCTGCCTAAGTATGATCCCCAATCAGAGACAACGAGCGACAGCTGCCTCTGATTGGGAACCACACCCGGCCAAACATAGAAATACAAAACCTAGAATATATTCACACCCTGACCAAACTAGCTAGAGTTCTATAGGCTAGGGCGTGACACAGACCTGGGCCCTGACAGTATCTCTCAGTAAGACAAAAATAATGGTGTTTCAAAAAAGGTCCAGTTGCCAGGACCACTAATACAAATTCCATCTAGACACCGTTGCCCTAGAGCACACAAAAAACTATACATTCCTCGGCCTAAACATCAGCGCCACAGGTAACTTCCGCAAAGCTGTGAACAATCTGAGAGACAAGGCAAGAAGGGCCTTCTATTCCATCAAAAGGAACATAAAATTCAACATACCAATTAGGATCTGGCTAAAAATACTTGAATCAGTTATAGAACCCATTGCCCTTTATGGTTGTGTGGTCTGGGGTCCGCTCACCAACCAAGAATTCACAAAATGGGACAAACACCAGAATTCTGCAAAAATATCCTCTGTGTACAATGTAAAACATCATATAATGCATGCAGAGCAGAATTAGGCAGATAAGAGCTGTTAAATTCCACAACCACCTAAAAGGAAGCGATTCCCAAACCTTCCATAACAAAGCCATCACCTACAGAGAGATGAACCTGGAGAATAGTCCCCTAAGCAAGCTGGTCCTGGGGCTCTGTTCACAAACAGACCCCACAGAGCCCCAGGACACCAACACAATTAGACCCAACCAAATCATGACAAAACAAAAAGATAATGACTTAACACATTGGAAATTTACAAAAAAACTGAGCAAACAAATGCAATTTGGCCCGAAACAGAGAGAACACAGTGACATACACAAAATTAAGGAAATATTTGACTATGTACAGACTCAGTGAGCATAGCCTTGCTATTGAGAAAGGCCGCCGTTGGCAGACGTGGCTCTCAAGAGAAAACAGGCTACATGCACACTGCCCACAAAAAAAAGCTGCACTTCCTAACTTCCTGCCAAATGTATGACCATATTAGAGACATACACTTCCCTCAGATTAAACAGACCCACAAAGAATTTGAAAACAAATCCAATTTGGATAAACTCCCATATCTATTGGGTGAAATACCACAGTGTGCTATCACAGCAGCAAGATTTGTGACCTGTTGCCACAAGAAAAGGGCAACCAGTGAAGAACAAACATCATTGTAAATACAACCTAAATTTATGTTTATTTATTTTCCTTTTTGTACTTTAACTATTTGCGCATCATTATAACACTGTATATAGACATATGATATTTGAAATATCTTTATTGTTTTTGAACTTTTGTGAGTGTATTGTTTACTGTATATTTTGTATTGTTTATTTCACTTTTGTTTGTTATCTATTTCACCTGCTTTGGCAATGTAAACATATATTTCCCATGCCAATAAAGCCCTTAAATTGAAATTGAATAGAGAGAGCGAGAGAGAGAGAAATGTCTGCTAAATGTCTGCTAAATTCTAACTCATGATCGTATAAGCTGGTAGCATAGCTAGCCATATAGAAATCGGTGGTGGTAGTTGAAGCCATTTTTCAATGTAGCAGACGGTGTCCACATAACACGATGGGGGCAATGAAACAACGGAAGCCCCATTCATTTTCAATGATGGGAAGCGAAGTGGGCGGGGGGACCGTTGGGCGATGTGAGCATGGGCGAGGGAGCGAGAACAGGGCGGGACCAAGTTGGGTAAAGTTTCAGTTCACTATAGCTTCCAGTCTCTACTGGATTGGCTGTTGATACCTAGCACTATCTAGCCTGCCTGCTAGCACCAACACGAGGGCTAAGCTAGCTTGGCGAATTTCACGTTGTAATTGAGCCATACTTTAATGCAGTTGATTGGTGATGATGACATGAACAAACATTACCGTTCAAAAGGTTGGGGTCACTTAGAAATGTCATTTTTTTCGAAAGAAAAGCTATTTTTTCGTCCATTAAAATAACATCAAATTGATCAGAAATACAGTGTAGACATTGTTAATGTTGTAAATGGCTATTGTAGCGGGAAACGGCTGATATTTAATGGAAAAGCCATATCTCAGACTGGCCAATAAAAATAAAAGATTAAGATGGGCAGTCTGAGATATGGCTATTTTTTTTGCAACTATGCCTAGAAGGTCAGCATCCCGGAGTCGCCTCTTCACTGTTGACGTTGAGACTGGTGTTTTGCGGGTACTATTTAATGAAGCTGCCGGTTGAGGACCTGTGAGGCGTCTGTTTCTCAAACTAGACACTCTAATGTATTTGTCCTCTTGCTCAGTTGTGCACCGGGGCCTCCCACTCCTCTTTCTATTCTGGTTAGAGCCAGTTTGCACTGTTCTGTGAAGGGAGTAGTACACAGCGTTGTACGAGATCTTCAGTTTCTTGGCAATTTCTGCATGGAATAGCCTTCATTTCTCAGAACAAGAATAGACTGACGAGTTTCAGAAGAAAGTTATTTTGTTTCTGGCCATTAAGAGCCTGTAATCGAACCCAAAATTGCTGATGCTCCAGATACTCAACTAGTCTCAAGAAGGCCCGTTTTATTGCTTCTTTAATCAGCACAACAGTTTTCAGCTGTGCTAACATAATTGCAAAAGTGTTTTCTAATGATCAATTAGCCTTTTAAAATTATAAACTTGGATTAGCAAACACAACGTGCCATTGGAACACTGGACTGATGGTTGCTGATAATGGGCCTCTGTACGCCTATGTAGATATTCCATAAAAAATCTGCCGTTTCGAGCTACAATAGCCATTTACAACATTAACAATGTCTACACTGTATTTCTGATCAATTTGATGTTATTTTAATGGACAAAAAATGTGCTTTTCTTTCGAAAACAAGGACATTTCTAAGTGACCACAAACTTTTGAACGGTAGTGTATATTGGCGTTGACATCCATAAAAGCATATACTCCGATTGTGAAATATCAACAATAGCTTAAATGTGGGCTAATTTTAATGGCCGGCAATGAGGAGATTCTGAATCTTTCCAACACGGGGAATGCTTGAGTGGGTTTTCCGTGGTGTTTAAATTTTTTTGGTCTCCCTAGTTCTCCTCCCATGCTGAGAGATCCTGTGGCAGCCTCCAGGAGGCTTATGTGTTACAAACACGCAGGCCAAACTGGCCCTCTCTCCCCTGAGCACTGTAATTATATGGACTGGTGCTGGTGGAGGTCCACTTCTAAGACATGTCCCCAAAGGCTACCTACTTACTGTATCTTACTGAATGTGCTATGCACATTTCCTCCAGCTTTAAAATGTAGTGACCAGTTTATTTCCATGAAAATAAGGTGTAACTTAGTACAACAGGGGTTATGATGAGATTGATAAAAAGAGTAAGGTTGTACTCAGTGGACATCCACACTGAGATACATCTCACCATTTCTCCCGGTCCCCTGACTAAGATCTGGCACATAATAATCAGCAATTTAGATATTTGTCTTGATCTTTGATATTTGAGAGGAAGAGCTATGCACTCGAGTTGAGGGCCAAGCCCTGATGTGTTTATTTGAATATTATTCAAATCAAGGAGCTATTGAAAGCTAATGTGTGCTGCTCAGCTTTGAGTGTTTCCAGTTTATTCCATCTATTAAATCATGCAATGGGCAGTGCTAATGAGTGAAACATTACTATACACAAATACTCTGGGTGTTATTGTCAATAATTCTGACCCCTAACTTTTTGTGAAATTACTTTCTCTTTCTCTGAGCAATTGTATTAGTATAAAATAAAATAATTTCACAATTTCTTTGAGAATACAATATAGCTAAGCATTTGAATTATTTATTTTTATACAGTCATTATTGCTAATCTTTATCAAGGGTGTCAATAATTTCAGACCCCACTGTATACACACACACACTTCGTATTATCATTTTACATCAACCACTCAGCTTGTGAAATTGAGAGAAATAGAAATGCAATGATCTTTGAAGCAATGTGACTGAGTTTGTTTGTTTGATTTACCCCAGTAGGAGCCCGATTTGAAATTGATATTGTGAAATACCACTGTGCATGTGTTTTGGAATTGATTTTTCTTCCAACCTGCAACGATATGCAGATAACATACATTCTATTCTCAGGTGCTTGATTGTTTGTTTATTCATTGTGAAACTAAACTGATATTGATTAAAGTAGAATAAATGTTGTTGAGAAACATTTTTGCAATAGGCAGGAGAGCGGTGCAGTGCACAATAATCTGTAATTGTGTCACGCTGTTTCACAAAGAATATCTGCTCTCAGAAATGGTAATGACACGTAAAACAGAAAGAAGAAAATTGTACTTCTGCAATACCAGGAATTAGTCTACAAAAGCTTAATAACACTCCTGATTCAAATAATTTCTTTGGACTGCTGGCAAAGCTTGTGTGCGCCCATTGCTTTCTCAGAACGTTACTCTAGTGATAAAGAAGTAGGCTGTGCAGTGCTTGTTGATTCATGACCTGATATTGTTCCGTTTGCAGACTGAGAGTGTGGGGCTCTTTGACGCAACAGACCTGGGCAATTGCTATCAATGAAATGTCGGTGGAGTATGGTGCTCATTGCGGTCATACCTTAAACATTTTAAGCCATTGAATTAAAGCAATATTTAATTATCAAAAGGGAAACAGTTCCTATTACCTTAGTGTTTATAATTTGTTGATTAAAACAAATAATGCTGGCATAGTTCAATCACAATGATAAAAGTTTTTTTAGAATTCTCTGTTGTCTATTATGAGCAATTTCCACACAGTAGAAACAAAGCACTAAATTATGGCTATAACAAAGAGAGAGTCTATATTGAATTCTAATTATAATTATCCACCCAATGCTAACTCATTATTATCTAACACCATGTGTATTCTCGGGCTCTATCTTAACCTCTCTATTTGTTACTCTTTGTTATTCAAAGTGTTTTTCTGAGGAACATGTTTTTCTTAATTGGAACATGTATCTCAGAAGTACTAATGATGAAGAATGTAAGCTACATACTGTAATGTATAATTTTTGCACAGTTATTGCACTGTATTGGCCACATAGGAAGTGGGCAGAGAGAGCAGCAGTGGGGAAGAGAGAAGTAGACTACAAGCCAATCAGAAGGCGACCCCGACCCAGTCACCTAGCAGTGTATCACTGACCTCTGACCTCATGTCCGAGGGGTACATCTGGCCCCTCTCGCACCTGTCAGCTGCTCCACCTTGTGTCCATGGGATGGGCGGCTGGGCGAGAGATGATTGAATCTCCACGGTGCCTATAAGAGGAGGCCTGGAGGATACAAAGGGGTGAGTAGGGTACAAGGAGTGGTGAGAGGTGAATGGCCACCTGAGCAAGGGAGTTAACATGGACATGATATGTCAGGAACCCTTGCAAGCATGGGGCCAAGCCTACTACATCACACGGCCGGAGAGCTAAAAACTGACCTCACAGTGAAATGGAGCCCGCAATATATAGCAGTCTGTTCAAAACTTTTGTACTTTACAGGCTCTAGAGATGTTAAAGTTGCACTTACAAAATAAATTGTCATATTATGCATTATCAAGGTGATTAGCATCATTTAGAGAAGTTTGATATGATTTCTCAAAATGGTCGTAAAACCACAAGCATATTTCTCCAAGGTGTACTTTTAGAGATGGATTTGGCACCAGAAGTCTACATTGAACAGTTTAAAAAGCAAATACATTGTTTTTTTGTAAACGATGTTTAAAGGGCACTCGCTGATTTGGCCTCGTTTTTCATCAATGCTTATTAAGAAACGCTAGTGGCCATGACTGAAGGCAAACGAGAGCTGTCTTGGGGGTGTGGTTTGATGTGGGTGTTTCTTGGGTGTGTCTTTGCCGTTCAGTTACAACAAACAAGCGGAGTAGTGAGTACAGTTCAGCTAGCTTAATTTGCTATGGAGAGAACAAAGTTTCAAATTTCAGGACTACTCTCCTCCTGACGGACACACCATCTCAAACTAATTCAGTTCTATGTGTAGGCTAAAGCCTGCCCTGATCTTGTGTTTATCCAAGCTGACAGCAGTTAGCTAGCATAGCTTGGTGATAGCTGCAGCTGGCTATCCTATCTAGATGATATTTCTCTGTCAAATCAGATAGCAAGAGCCAGTGTCTGGAATGTGTTTACAACGCTTTGATACAAAAATAGTTTTATCACGTCATGTAAATACATTTTACAGTGGAAAAGATATCAACTACTGCAAGTTGACTGCCCTGACCACGACTGTACATGTGGAGATTGCACATACATCGCCCAGCTTGAGTGTAGATAATGTACATCAACTAAAAAGAAATGGATGTGTTCGTGTTACAAAGACAAAACATTTTCTGCTGTAAATATAATATTGATGTGCTTATATAGACAATGGGACCATACTTGCGAATATAAGCAAGCCTTTAACTCCCTAAGGTCTATGTCCGAGCCCCCTCGGAAATCTAATTAGCATAATACAATAATCCCCATAAAAATCCTTCAGTTTAACCTAGAAATCCACCGCATCTGCCTATGTCGCACTTCCGGATCTGCGGTGAAAGGTGACAGAGCTAGAGCGGTGTTTGAAAGACCATGAGACATCCGGAAAATCATCCTTCTCACAAAATCGTCTGTAGCATCCGAACAGTTTGGACTACACACTCATTTACCCCTATATGGAAAGATGACACACGATGGTGTTCTCCATTCTGCTCTACGACCCCCACAAGCGTCTCATCTGAAGTCGGTACAGTCGATCTGCCAACTTCTGTCTGTACTGTCCGAACAGTTTGGGCTACACACTAATATGACCCCTCTTTGGAAAGGTGAGACTGTCATGCACACGTACATGTATGACATGTTTTGCTCTAGGACACCCACAGGCCTCAGAAGACTTGTCTGAAGATCCCTCGGTACCAGTTGAAAAAACGTATTGAAGTACACTGAACAAAAATATAAACGCAAACATGTAAAGTGTTGGTCCCATGTTTCATGAGCTGAAATAAAAAATCCCAGAAATGTTCCATATGCACAACAACATAATTTTCTCACATTTTGTGCACACATTTGTTTATATCCCTGTTAGTGAGCATTTCTCCTTTGCCAAGATAATCCATCCACCTGACAGGTGTGGCATATCAAGAAGCTGGTTAAACAGCATGATCATTACACAGGTGCACCTTGTGCTATGGACAATAAAAGGCCACTCTAAAATGTGCAGTTTTATCACACAACGCAATGCCACAGATGTCTCAAGATTTGAGGGAGCGGGCAATTGGCATGCTGACTGTACGAATGTCCACCAGAGCTTTTGCCAGATAATTTAATGTTAATTTCTCTACCATAAACTGTCTACAATGTCGTTTTAGAGAATTTGGCAATACGTCCAACCAGCCTCACAACCGCAGACTACATGTAACCACGCCAGCCCAGGGCCTCCACATCTGAGGAGTATTCTATCTGTAATAAAACCCTTTTGTGGAGAAAAACTCATTCTGATTGCCTGGGCCTGGCTCCCCAGTGGCTGCACCCCTACCCAGTCATGTGAAATCCATTAGATTAGGGCCTAATTTATTTATTTCAATTGACTGATTTCCTTATATGATCTTTAACTCAGTAAAATATTAGAAATTGGCTCAAACACATTAAGAAGGAAAGAAATTCCACAAATCAACTTTTAAGAAGGCACACCTGTTAATTGAAATGCATTCCAGGTGACTACCACGTGAAGCTGGTTGAGAGAATGCAAAGAGTGTGCAAAGCTGTCATCAAGGCAAAGGGTGGCCAATTGAAGAATCTCAAATATAAAACATATTTTGACTTTTTGATTCCATATGTGTTATTTCATAGTTTTGATGTCTTCACTATTATTCTACAATGTAGAAAATAGCAAAAAATCGAAAAACCATTGAATGTGTAGGTGTGTCCAAACTTTTGACTGGTACTATATATACAGCACATTCGGAAAGTATTCAGACCCCACAACCTTTTCCACATTTTGTTACGTTACAGCCTCATTCCAAAATGGATTAAACAAAACATTTTCCTCATCAATCTACACACAATACCCCATAACGACAAAGTGAAAACAGTTTTTTAGATATTTTTGCTAATCTATAAAAATAAAAAACTGAAATACCTAATTTACACAAGTATTCAGACCATTTGCTATGAGACTCGAAATTTAGCTCAGGTGCATCCTGTTTCCATTGATCATTCTTGAGATGTTTCTACAACTTGATTGGAGTCCACCTGTAGTACATTAAATTGATTGGACATGATTTGGAAAAGCACACACCTGTCTATATAAGGTCCCACAGTTGACAGTGCATGTCCGAGCAAAAACCAAGCCATGACGTCGAAGGAATTGTCCGTAGAGCTCCGAGACAGGATTGTGTCAAGACAAAGATCTGGGGAAGGGTACTAAAAAATGTCTGCAGCATTGAAGGTCCGCAAGAACACAGTGGCCTCCATCATTCTTAAATGGAAGAAGTATGGAACCACCAAGACTCTTCCTAGAGCTGGCCACCCTGCCAAACTGAGCAATCGGGGAGAAGGGCCTTGGTCAGGGAGGTGACCAAGAACCCGACGGCCACTCTGACAGACCTCCGTAGGTCCTCTGTGGAGATGGGAGAAACTTCCAGAAAGACAACCATCTCTGCAGCACTCCACCAATCAGGCTTTTATGGTAGAGTGGCCAGACGGAAGCCACTCCTCAGTAAAAGGCACATGACAGCCCACTTGGAGTTTGCCAAAAGGCACCTAAAGGACTCTCAGACCATGAGAAACAAGATTCTCTGGTTTGATGAAACCAAAATTGAACTCTTTGGCCTGAATGTCAAGCGTCACGTCTGGAGAAAACCTGACACCATACTTAGGGTAAAGTATGGTGGTAGCAGCATCATGCTGTGGGGATGTTTTTTAGCGTCAGGGACTGGGAGACTAGTCAGGATCAAGGGAGAGATGAACGGAGCAAAGTACGGAGAGATCCTTGATGAAAACCTGCTCCAGTGTTCAGGACCTCAGACTGGGGCGACGATTCACCTTCTAACAGGACAACGACCCTACGCACACAGCCAAGACAACGTAGGAGTGGCTTCGGGACAAGTCTCTGAATGTCCTTGAGTGGCCCAGCCTGAGCCCGGACTTGATCAAACATCCCTGGAGAGACCTGAAAATAGCTGTGCAGCGACGCTCCCCATCCAACCTGACAGCGCTTGAGAGGATCTGCAGAGATAAATGGGAGAAACTCCCCAAATACAGGTGTGCCAAGCTTGTAGCGTAATACCCAAGAAGATTTGAGGCTATAATCGCTGCCAAAGATGCTTCAACAAAGTACTGAGTAAAGGCTCTGAATACTTATGTAAATGTGATATTTCCGTTTTTATTTTTATAAATGTGCTAAATTTCTAAAAACCTGTTTTTGCATTGTCTTTATGGGGTATTGTGTGTAGATTGATGAGGGAAAAAAACTATTTAATCAATTTTAGAATAAGGCTGTAACATAACAAAATGTGGAAAAAGTCTAGGGGTCTGAATACTTTCCGAAGTTACTGTATACAGTACCAGTCAAAAGTTTGGACACACCTACTCATTCCAGGGTTTTTCTTTATTTTTACTATTTTCTACATTGTAGAATAATAGTGAAGACATCAAAACTATGAAATAACACAAATGGAATCATGTAGTTACCAAAAAAGTGTTAACAAATCAAAATATATTATATATTTTAGATTCTTCAAAGTAGCCACCCTTTGCCTTGATGACAGCTTTGCACACTCTTGGCATTCTCTCAACCAGCTTCGTGAGGTAGTCACATGGAATGCATTTCAGGGGTGGTATACAGAAGATAGTCCTATTTGGTAAAAGACCAAATCCATATTATGGCAAGAACAGCTCAAATAAGCAAAGAGAAACGACAGTCCATCATTGGTTCAAGACATGAAGGTCAGTCAATACGGAAATTTAAAGAACTTTGAACGTTTCTTCAAGTGCAGTCGCAAAAACCATCAAGAGCTATGATAAAACTGGCTCTGATGAGGACCGCCACAGGAAAGGAAGACCCAGAGTTGCCTCTGGTGCAGAGGATAAGTTCATTAGAGTAACCAGCCTCAGAAATTTCAGCCCGAATAAATGCTTCACAGAGTTCAAGTAACAGACACATCTCAACATCAACTGTTCAGAGAAGACTGCGTGAATCAGGCCTTCGTGGTCGAATTGCTGCAAAGAAACCACTACTAAAGGACACCAATAATAAGAAGAGACTTGCTTGGGCCAAGAAACATGAGCAATGGACATTAGACAGGTGGAAATCTGTGCTTTGGTCTGATGAGTCCAAATTTGAGATTCTTTGTTCTAGCCACCATCTCTTTGTGAGACGCAGAGTAGGTGAACGGATGATCTCCTCATGTGTGGTTCCCACCGTGAAGCATGGAGGAGGAGGTGTGATGGAGTGGGGGTGCTTTGCTGGTGACACTGTCAGTGATTTATTTAGAATTCAAGGCACACTTAACCAGCATGGCTACACCAGCATTCTGCAGCGATACGCCATCCCATCTGGTTTGGGCTTAGTGGGACTATCATTTGTTTTTCAACAGGACAATGACCCAACACACATCCAGGCTGTGTAAGGGCTATTTGACCAAGAAGGAGAGTGATGGAGTGCTGCATCAGATGACCTGGCCTCCACAATCACCCGACCTCAACCTAATTGAGAAGGTTTGGGATGAGTTGGACAGCAGAGTGAAGGAAAAGCAGCCAACAAGTGCTCAGCATATGTGGGAACTCCTTCAAGACTGTTGGAAAAGCATTCCAGGTGAAGCTGGTTGAGAGAATGCCAAGAGTGTGCAAAGCTGTCATCAAGGCAAAATGTGGCTACTTTGAAGAATCTACATGTTACTACATGATTCCATATGTGTTATTTCATAGTTTTGATGTCTTCACTATTATTCTGCAATGTAGAAAATGAGTAGGTGTGTCCAAACTTTTGACTGGTACTGTATATACAGTTGAAGTCGGAAGTTTACATACACCTTGGTCAAATACATTTAAACTCAGTTTTTCACAATTCCTGACATTTAATCATAGTAAAAATTCCCTGTCTTAGTTCAGTTAGGATCACCACTTTATTTTAAGAATGTGAAATGTCAGAATAATAGTAGAGAGAGTGATTTATTTCAGCTTTTATTTCTTTCATCACATTCCCAGTGGGGTCAGAAGTTTACATACACTCAATTAGCATTTGGTAGCATTGCCTTTAAATTGTTTAACTTTGCTCAAACATTTCCTGTAGCCTTCCACAAGCTTCCCACAATAAGTTGGGTGAATTTTGGCCCATTCCTTCTGACAGAGCTGGTGTAACTGAGTCAGGTTTGTAGGCCTCCTTGCTCACACATGCTTTTTCAGTTCTGCCCACACATTTTCTATAGGATTGAGGTCAGGGCTTTGTGATGGCCACTCCAATACCTTGACTTTGTCGTCCTTAAGCCATTTTGCCACAAATTTGGAAGTATCCTTGAGGTCATTGTCCATTTGGAAGACCCATTTGCGACCAAGCTTTAACTTCTTGACTGATGTCTTGAGATGTTGCTTCAATATATCCACATAATTTTCCTTCCTCATTATGTCATCTATTTTGTGAAGAGCATGAGTCTCTCCTGCAGCAAAGCACCCCCACAGCATGATGCTGCCACCCCCGTGCTTCACGGTTTGGATGGTGTTCTTCGGTTTGCAAGCATCTCCCTTTTACCTCCAAACATAACGGTGGTCATTATGGCCAAACAGTTCTATTTTTGTTTCATCAGACCAGAGGACATTTCTCCAAAAACTACGATCTTTCTCCCCATGTGAAGTTGCAAACCGTAGTCTGGCTTTTTTATGGCGGTTTTGGAGCAGTGGCCTTCTTCCTTGCTGAGCGGCCTTTCAGGTTATGTCGATATAGGAGTCGTTTTACTGTGGATATAGATACTTTTGTACCTGTTTCCTCCAGCATCTTCACAAGGTCCTTTGCTGTTGTTCTGGGATTGATTTGCACTTTTTGCACCAAAGTACGTTAATCTCTAGGAGACAGAACGCGTCTCCTTCCTGAGCGGTATGAAGGCTGCATGGTCCCATGGTGTTTATACTTGCGTACTATTGTTTGTACAGATGAACGTGGTACCTTCAGGTGTTTGGAAATTGCTCCCAAGGATGAACCAGACGTGTGGAGGTCTACAATATTTTTTCTGAGGTCTTGGCTGATTCCTTTTGATTTTCCCATGATGTCAAGTAAAGAGGTACGTAGTTTGAAGGTAGGCCTTGAAATACATCCACAGGTACACCTCCAATTGACTCAAATTATGTCAATTAGCCTATCAGAAGCTTCTAAAGCCATGACATCATTTTCTGGAATTTTCCAAGCTGTTTAAATACACAGTCAGCTTAATGTTTGTAAACTTCTGACCCACTGGAATTGTGATAGAGTGAATTATAAGTGAAATAATCTGTCTGTAAACAATTTTTGGAAAAATTACTTGTGTCATGCATAAAGTAGATGTCATAACCGACTTGCCAAAACTATAGTTTGTTAACACAACATTTGTGGAGTCGTTGAAAAACAAGTTTTAATGACTCTTAATTCACTCAGATATAGGACAGACAATTCAGAACAAACTTGCTGCTAAAGTGGTTGACTGGCAAACGATAGCGCCCTTTAAAGTGTAGGACTCTTGAGTTTTTACTCACCTTTGTAACAACACAGTGAGGTCAAATACTTAGTAACTTAGCTGTAGTCATTACCTATAAGTACAAACACTGTTATATTTTTGGGTTATTACATATTTATTAACTTATTTCCAGATATTTTCTAAACTACCCACAATCTCAACATCATATGGAGAATCTACTCAGTGCTAAAAAGTTTATGTTAGCCACTAGCCATGCTAGCATGTAATTACATTCCAGACCAATCACGAGGAAGTGTAATGTAAACAATTAACAGATGGGGCACATACAGCCATGCGGCATCCTCATGCTCTTCATGGACTTTGTGGCTGTGTTATCTAGTGGGAACCCACTAACATGGCAGGCTCTGTTGAAAACGAAAGAGAAAATCATACCTGCTTGCTCTAATTGTGTAGTAACTCGTTCTCTTTTTTGGTTTGTCAACTATTCGGCATGTTCTCTGTGAGGTAGGCTACGGGAGTTTTTTAACTTTTTCCACCTTGGCTTAGTGCTAGCGCGCTAGCTGACTGACTGACTGACATCTGGAATCTATCTATTTCAGATTTTTCACTATAGACCTTTTCAACTGTCAAAACAATAAGACTTTCTATATGCACTCCCAACCAAGAGGTTCCCCAGTAAACATCCGGTGCTGCAGCATGCCATAATTGCTAACTACCTACTACGTGGTCCTCTGTAGCTCAATTGGTAGAGCATTGCGCTTGTAACGCCAGGGTAGTGGGTTCGTCCCCGGGACCACCCATACGTAAAAATGTATGCGCACATGACTGTAAGTCGCTTTGGATAAAAGCGTCTGCTAAATGGCATATTATTATTATTATTATTATTATTATTATTATTATTACCTAGTTAGTTGGCTAGTTAGCACAAAATGATACAATCGTATTTCTTGATCCAACCAAAGAATGTAACAAATGATTTATATACACACATTGATTTGTTGCTACCAGATCCACTAAACAAAATCATCAGACGTTTATTTCCCATTTATTATCCATTTGCTCTGGTGGTGTTACATTTGGCTAGCACAGCAATTAACCACAGAGTTAGCGTAATGTGAAGGTAGAGAAAGATCAGCTTACCTTGTTAGCCAGCTTGATACATTTCTCTCACAACAGCCAACAATGTAACTAAACTAAATGTAGCTAGAATAGGAGTCAAACAACGGCCACATTGTTTACTTCAAAGTTAGCTAGCAGCAGTAATTGCCCCACTATCAACTTGGTCTTCGTCTGCTTCCTCCAAAACGCAACTATATTTTACCCATGTGTATTGCCCACTTAGTTTCAATTAAGAAACACAAGGAGTCGCTTGGAACAGGACAAGGACATGGATGCTTACAAGAAAGTACGCTCTGACCTCCAACGAGCCATCAAACATGGAGAAGGTCAATATAGGACTAAGATAGAATCCTACTACACCGGCTCCAACGCTTGTAGGATTTGGCAGGGTCATCCTTAAGGTCTACCTTGATTACAAGGGTAGGGCTTGCACTAATCCATTTCATGACGGCATGTACAGTAGCTGTAGAAGTGTCACGGTTTACTAAGCCAGAACCCAGAAGCAGACCAGGACAAGGTGAGTTGAAACGAAGGTGAGTATTTATTTAACAGATTCAAATAAACGATGTAGAATAATCCAGGGGACAGAGCGGACGGCGGAGATGAGTTGGTGGAGGTGCAGTGGTAGATCCAAGAATGGCTCGGCAGCCGCCGACAACCAGGCAGGGGTTGGGTGAAGGTTCCGGGGGATTGACTGCAGATAGAAACAAAACGGAGGTAAGTACACGGCAAGCCAACAAGGTGCAAAACAACAAAACTAACGCTAGAAACTCCAAGGCTGATACACTGACAAACATACTGTTCATGGCTAACGATCCGGCAGGGAATGGATGTCAGGTCAGGGCTTAAGAAGGGTGATGATCAGGACCAGGTGTGCAGACCGCTGATGAGATGCAGGTGCGGTTAATCGGGAGATCTCCCGCCTAGCAACGTCGCCCGGCAACCAGGCCGGGAGCGTTCACGAACCCTCAGGAAACTGGAGATTCCGAACAGAAAAATGGC
Source organism: Coregonus lavaretus (assembly GCF_964263955.1). NCBI lineage: Eukaryota > Metazoa > Chordata > Actinopteri > Salmoniformes > Salmonidae > Coregonus > Coregonus lavaretus. The sequence continues at coordinate 21,562,551 of NC_140006.1, read as the reverse complement.
AACACAGGCAGGAACCGACTCAGGATGCAGGGTTCATGACAGTACCCCCCCTCCGACGAACGCCACCGGGCGGACACCCCGGAGCGCCAGGATGGATGCGGTAGAAGTCACGAAGGAGGTCAGCATCCAGGATCTGGCGCCGAGGAATCCAACTCCTCTCTTCAGGACCATACCCCTCCCAGTCCACGAGATACTGGAAACCCCGGCCCCGCCGTCTGGAATCCATAATGCGGCCCACCGTGTAGGCAGGACCACCTCCGATCATCCGAGGGGGAGGAGGAGGAGGCGGAGGGGGTAACAGAGGACTGAGGAGAACAGGCTTGAGGCAGGAGACATGAAAGGTGGGATGGACTCTGAGCGTTCTAGGTAACTTGAGTCGAACCGCCACAGGATTGATCACCTTCTCCACCACAAACGGACCAATGAACTTCGGTGACAGTTTCTTAGACTCAGTCCGCAGAGGAAGATCCCGTGTGGCCAACCAGACCCTATCTCCGATGGTATAGGTGGGGGCGGGAATCCGGCGACGATTCGCCTGGAGCTGATACCGGTCAGAAACTCTAAGGACGGCCTTTCTGGCCCGATGCCAGGTCCGGTGGCAACGACGAATGTGGGCCTGAACAGAGGGCACTGAGAGATCCTTCTCCTGAGAAGGAAACAAGGGAGGTTGGTAGCCATACATGCACTGGAAGGGAGACATCCCAGTGGCAGATGTAGGGAGAGTATTGTGGGCATACTCAACCCAAGGCAACTGAGAGACCCAGGAGGTGGGGTTGGAGGAGACAAGGCAGCGTAGCGTGGATTCCATCTTCTGGTTGGCTCTCTCCGCCTGACCATTAGATTGGGGGTGAAAACCAGATGTGAGACTGACTGTAGCTCCAATGGCCAAACAGAAAGACGTCCAGACAGCAGAGGTAAACTGAGGGCCACGGTCGGAAACTATGTCACTGGGCAACCCGTGGACCCTGAAAACCTCCCTAACCAGGATCTCGGACGTCTCAGAGGCCGAGGGGAGCTTGGAAATGGGCACAAAGTGGGCGAACTTGCTGAATCTGTCCACGATAGTCAGAATGACCGTGTTCCCCTCAGAAGAGGGCAACCCAGTGACAAAGTCCAGGGCCAGATGCGACCATGGTCGCCGGGGAATAGGGAGGGGGTGAAGTAGTCCAGAGCTGGGCCGGTTGGCACTCTTATTCTACGCACACACTGGACAGGCAGCAACAAACCTCCGAGTATCTTCTCCCATGGCCGGCCACCAAAATCGTCTGCGAAGTAACGCCATCGTCCGGGCCACGCCAGGGTGACAAGCCATCTTGCTGGCGTGGGACCATTGGAGGACAGCAGAACGAACCGACTCAGGCACAAACAAACGACCGGGTGGACCGTTACCGGGACCGGGCTGCGTCCGAAGGGCCGCCATAACCTCCTCCTCAATCCTCCACATAACTGCTCCCACGACACAGTTCCGGGGAAGAATCGTCTCGGTCTTGGCCCCACTCTCCTCCGTCTTGGAGAACATCCGGGACAAGGTGTCCGCCTTGCCGTTCTTAGACCCAGGTCGGAACGTCAGGGAAAAATTAAAGCGTCCGAAAAACAAAGCCCACCTGGCCTGACGGGAGTTGAGACGTCTAGCCGATTGCACGTAAGCAAGATTCTTGTGGTCGGTCCAGATAATAAACGGTTGCTCCGCCCCCTCCAACCAGTGGCGCCACTCCTCCAAGGCAAGCTTCACCGCGAGAAGCTCCCGGTTACCCACATCGTAGTTCCTCTCCGCAGACGAAAGACGAGAGTAGTAGGCGCAGGGATGGAGTTTCCCGTCAGTGGAGCATCGCTGGGATAGGATGGCGCCAACCCCCACATCAGACGCATCCACTTCCACGACGAACTGACGGGCCGTGTCAGGTTGAGAGAGAATCGGTGCGTTGGTGAATCGCCTCTTCAAATCCAGGAACGCTTGGTCCGCTTCAGGGTTCCAACTGAAGGTCCTGGTACTGGAAGTCAGGGCAGTTAAAGGAGCGGCCACACGGCTGTAATCCCGGATGAATCTGCGATAGAAATTCGCAAACCCCAGAAACCTCTGGAGCTGCAATCTTGTACCGGGCTGGGCCCATTCCAGAACCGCCCTAACCTTCTCCTGGTCCATCCTGATCTCTCCCCTGGAGATGATGTACCCGAGGAAGGATGTAGTGTGGGCGTGAAATTCGCACTTCTCGGCCTTCACGAACAGGCGATTCTCCAACAATCGCTGCAGAACCTGCCTGACATGCTGGACGTGGCTGGAAGGTTCCTTCGAGAAGATAAGAATGTCATCCAGGTAAACAAACACAAAGAGACCGATCATATCTCTCAGGACGTCATTCACCATACTCTGGAACACTGCTGGAGCATTGGTCAGTCCAAACGGCATCACCTGATACTCGAAGTGACCCATCGGTGTATTGAAACCCGTCAACCACTCGTCCCCCTCTCTGATCCGGACCAGGTGATATGCATTGCGTAGGTCTAGCTTGGTGAACACAGTAGCACCCTGTAAGGAGTCGAAGGCAGAGCTCATCAAGGGCAGGGGATACTTGTTCTTGACCGTGATATCATTCAACCCCCGATAATCAATACACGGTCGAAGAGAGCCATCCTTCTTACCCACAAAGAAGAATCCTGCCCCCAGGGGTGATGATGAGGGACGAATGAGACCAGCCGCTAGGGACTCCTTGATGTAGGTCTCCAAAGCCTCACGTTCAGGTCGGGAGATGCTGTAAAACCGTCCCTTGGGATAGACAGCTCCAGGGAACAGGTTTATGGCACAGTCATATGGTCGGTGGGGAGGGAGTGACAGAGCCCTCTGCTTACTGAACACTTCCCCCAAATCGTGATATGTCTCGGGAACCAGGGACAAATCTGGGGGTCTAGCCTCAATCACCTGACTGGGAACAGAATGGGAACAGGCAGTCTTGAGGCAGTTAGCATGACACTCAAGGCTCCAACTAGTTACCTTGCCAGTCACCCAATCGAACGTGGGATTGTGTTCTTTCAGCCAGGGGTATCCAAGGACCAGAGGAACATGGGAAGAAGGCAGAATGAAGAATGAGATCACCTCAGAATGATTCCCTGACAACAGCATCTTAACCGGTTCAGTCCTCATCGTGATACGTGCCAGACTACTGCCGTTCAGAGTGGTAGCTTCAATGGCTTCCGGTAATCGCTCCTTGGAAAGCCCCAGCTGTTCCACCACTTTGGCATCAATAAAGCTTCCATCGGCACCTGAATCGACGAAAGCGTTAATCGCTAGACTCTGATTCCTGTTCATGAGGGTAGCCGGGAAACGGGGTCTGACAGAGGTATTGAGAGGTTGAAACTGGCTCGCTAAAAGTCCTCCCAACTTTAGCGAGCCGAGCAGTTTGACGACCGCCGGGAACAAGTGGACGGGACTCATTGCTTCTCCCTCCTTCTCTCTCGAACTCGGTTATCCACCCGAATAGACAAGGCTACCAAGCTGTCCAGGTCACTAGGCTCCGGATAGGAGATCAACTCATCCTTGAGCTGCTCCGACAGCCCCTGGTAAAAGGCCGCTTGCAGAGACTCCTCATTCCACCCACTCTCCACAGCCAAAGTCCTGAACTCGATCACGAAGTCGGCAACGCTGCGAGTTCCTTGGCGAAGCGAAAACAGGCGCCTAGCTGCGTCCATACCTCGGACGGGATGGTCAAATAGCTTCCTCATCTCGGCCGTGAACTCCTGGTATGAGGCCATGCAGGTGTCCTGTTGTTCCCAAAGGCTGAAGCCCACTCCAGAGCTCGACCACGCAGCAACACAATGACAAAGGCTATCCTAGCCTTGTCTGTGGCATAAGAGTGGGGCTGTAGATCGAACACTAATCCACACTGCATAAGGAAAGAACGGCATCTTCCCAACTCCCCCTCATATTTATCAGGCGTCGGAAACTTGGGCTCACGGAAGGGCACAGCTCCAGAAGCGGCAGGCGAGATGGGTGAAACCGGTCGTGGATTCTCCACCGGCAACCTGAGTTGAGCCTGGATCTTCGTCAGACTGGTAGAAAAGTTCCGAACGGACAAAGCTATCTCCTGTAGCGCCGTGCTATGTTGTCCCAACATCTTCTCCTGATGGGTAATGGCATGGCGAACAGAGTCCAGGTCCGCTGGGTTCATTTCTGGCCGGATCGTTCTGTCACGGTTTACTAAGCCAGAACCCAGAAGCAGACCAGGACAAGGTGAGTTGAAACGAAGGTGAGTATTTATTTAACAGATTCAAATAAACGATGTAGAATAATCCAGGGGACAGAGCGGACGGCGGAGATGAGTTGGTGGAGGTGCAGTGGTAGATCCAAGAATGGCTCGGCAGCCGCCGACAACCAGGCAGGGGTTGGGTGAAGGTTCCGGGGGATTGACTGCAGATAGAAACAAAACGGAGGTAAGTACACGGCAAGCCAACAAGGTGCAAAACAACAAAACTAACGCTAGAAACTCCAAGGCTGATACACTGACAAACATACTGTTCATGGCTAACGATCCGGCAGGGAATGGATGTCAGGTCAGGGCTTAAGAAGGGTGATGATCAGGACCAGGTGTGCAGACCGCTGATGAGATGCAGGTGCGGTTAATCGGGAGATCTCCCGCCTAGCAACGTCGCCCGGCAACCAGGCCGGGAGCGTTCACGAACCCTCAGGAAACTGGAGATTCCGAACAGAAAAATGGCAACACAGGCAGGAACCGACTCAGGATGCAGGGTTCATGACAAGAAGTCAAATCTGGTATCCTTCAACATGGTTAGCCTCATTAATTGTCTAATGAAAAAGAAAAACCCACACACTGATCTTGCCAGTATCAATCAGTCTTTTATTTTATTTCAAGTTATTAGCAAATGATTAACACACACAAGTTATCTCAGATGTGTTAGTGCTTTTCCTATTTCTAATAGTATCATTTCAAATGGAGAAAACATCTCAGCAAAATGTAAACAATGTATGAGGATTTGTGAATCCTGTTTCAGTTAAATGACAAGCCACATGTACAAATGCATTGGACATGTGTACAAATCCACTGTAACCAAAAGGGTAGGGTACAGATAGTGGAGGCAAGACGAAAACACCATGGAGAGTGACCACAGTGAAGGGTAACTTTTACATGGGCTGCAAAGTAGCTATGTAATGTATGAGTTCCATCCCTGTATGGCTGACCGGGCCAGGACGCAAACCCTAATCAAATTAAACTTGTAGATAGCATGCCTGTAATGTACTATACAGGTATTCATAGCTGAACTTGAGTGACGTAACGTGATTGTAGCAGAATGAAGCAAATCGGTGCAAAATTGCAGGAGGAGATCCTCCCACAGCCGAGATGCTTACAGTATTAAAATATAGATACATTCATGATAGACAGCAGGAGACACTACTTCAAGTCTCAGGGAGGATGACATCACATCACAGTGGCAACTAGAACTCACCTGCCTATTTACTCTGTTCCATCTGACTGCGCAATCCACTGTCTTATCAGCCCAGCCAGGCAATTTATAAACTTGATCTCTACTATAAAAAGCATCAAGACATTTTCTTGCATTTCTTTTAGACTAACACTTAGTTTTCAACAGCAAAGATGTGTATGAACCTTGCTGTCTGTCTCTCTGACATTTGCAACATTGTTTCAATATTCCAAATCAATCTCCAGCAGTCCCATAGTAATGAACGTGTCGGGAGTCGGGACGAGACAGACAAGCAGTGTTTCTCAGCCAGTTGAATCAGCTGGCATAATTTTTATGGATGTAGACAATGAAATGTCAATTGAAAAAAGGTGAAAGGAAACAAAGTGCAGCATATTTGCAGTCTTTCCAGCTTCAGTTTGAAGTGATGGTGTTAGCTGTGTTGTTGGCTAGCTCCTCTGAACAACAGTGTCCTGACGAGGGAGCACATTTTCTATGCCAGGCAAAATCGCACCTCATTAGCTCATTGTTAAGGAGGTGCCAAATAAATCAAGCTACTGTTGTTATTCTGGCTGCACTGTTTGACGTGACTGTAAGTCAGCCATAGTTGGCTAGCTAGCAAGCAAGGGATAAGAACGTTGCCAGCCAGTATGGCAATGGAACATTTAGAACGAACGAAAGACTGACCGACTGGGTCACGTCGCTGGCAACCAAACCGATAGAACGAACGAAACCCTAGATTTGTGTCGGGACTATATCTTGTGGAAGGATGAAATAGTATGAATAAATTAATCTAAATTAATAAATGTGTTAATGAAAATATGTCAATCATTATTTTAATATGTTGGTAACCCTCTGTATAAAAGTGGTGGTGCCCTTGAAGCCGGTGTTTGGAGGATATTTTGGCAAGGTTTTCCGGCCCGAGACGAACAGCGCCCGTGCCGGTATGTCCTTCAAACACGGGCTTCGAGGACATTGTCACTTAAATATCACTAATTATTACCACTGGTGTAAAAACATTTTTTTTTCAATAAAAAACTAGAACTCACCTGCAGCTCACCTCTGCTAGTCATACCTCTTTCACCTCCTCCTTCGCCACTGACTGTGATCTGAGTCAATGTAGCAGAATGAAATTGTCTTATTAATAATCACCTTTTGTCCCTTCTGAGGTGTTTGCCAGTGGCAGTAGATCAGCTCCAGGTCCCTGCAGGTCCCTGACCGGGAGACCCATGGGGCGGCGCACAATTGGCCCAGCGTCGTCCAGGTTAGGGGAGGGTTTGGCCGGCAGGGATCGCGCACTAGCAACTCCTGTGGCGGGCCGACATGGTCATGAAAATGTTGATAAACTATTATTATAATTTTTGCACATTTCAAAAAATGCAAAACTGAAATTGTACATTTACATTGACATCATTTAGCAGACGCTCTTATCCAGAGCGACTTACAAATTGGTGCATTCAACTTATGAAAGCCAGTGGGACAACCACCTTTTTTTTTAAAATGGGGGGTGGGGGAAGAAGGATTAATTTATACTATTCCAGGTATTCCTTAAAGAGGTAGGGTTTCAAGTGTCTCCGGAAGGTGGTCAGTGACTCCGCTGTCCTGGCGTCGTGGGGGAGCTTGTTCCACCATTGGGGTGCCAGAGCAGCGAATAGCTTTGACTGGGCTGAGCGGGAACTGTGCTTCCGTAGAGGTAGGGGAGCTAGCAGGCCAGAGGTGGATGAACGTAGTGCCCTCGTTTGGGTGCCATTCCCCTCACAGCTCCGTAGGCAAGCACCATGGACTTGTAGTAGATGCGAGCCTCAACTGGAAGCCAGTGGAGTGTGCGGAGGAGCGGGGTGACATGAGAGAACTTGGGAAGGTTGAACACCAGACGGGCTGCAGCATTCTGGATAAGTTGTAGGGGTTTAATGGCACAGGCAGGGAGCCCAGCCAACAGCGAGTTGCAGTAATCCAGACGGGAGATGACAAGTGCCTGGATTAGGACCTGTGCCGCATTCTGTGTAAGGTAGGGTCGTACTCTGCGAATGTTGTAGAGCATGAACCTGCAGGATCGGGTCACCGCTTTGATGTTAGCGGAGAACGACAGGGTGTTGTCCAGGGTCACGCCAAGGTTCTTTGCACTCTGGGAGGAGGACACAATGGAGTTGTCAACCGTGATGGCGAGATCATGGAGCGGGCAGTCCTTCCCCGGGAGGAAGAGCAGCTCCGTCTTGCCGAGGTTTTTGCTTGAAGTGGTGATCTGACATCCACACTGATATGTCTGCCAGACATGCAGAGATGTGATTCGCCACCTGGTTATCAGAAGGGGGGAAGGAGAAAATGTATTGTGTGTCGTCTGCGTAGCAATGATAGGAGAGACCATGTGAGGATATGACAGAGCCAAGTGACTTGGTGTATAGAGAGAATAGGAGAGGGCCTAGAACTGAGCCCTGGGGGACACCAGTGGTGAGAGCACGTGGTGCGGAGACAGATTCTCACCACGCCACCTGGTAGGAGTGACCTGTCAGGTAGGACGCAATCCAAGAGTGAGCAGCGCCGGAGATGCCCAACTCAGAGAGGGTGGAGAGGAGGATCTGATGGTTCACATTATCAAAGGCAGCGGATAGGTCTAGAAGGATAAGAGCAGAGGAGAGAGAGTTAGCTTTAGCAGTGTGGAGAGCCAAACCAGTCTTGAAACCTGACTGGTTTGGATCAAGACGGTCATTCTGAGAGAGATAGCAGGAGAGTTGGCTAGAGACGGCACGCTCAAGAGTTTTGGAGAGAAAAGAAAGAATGGATACTGGTCTGTAGTTGTTGACATCGGAGGGATCGAGTGTAGGTTTTTTGAGGAGGGGTGCAACTCTCGCTCTCTTGAAGACGGAAGGGACATGGCCAGCGGTCAAGGATGAGTTGATGAGCGAGGTGAGGTGAGGGAGAAAGTCTCCGGAAATGGTCTGGAGAAGAGAGGAGGGGATAGGGTTAAGCGGGCAGGTTGTTGGGCGGCCGGCCATCACAAGTCACAAGATTTCATCTGGAGAGAGAGGGGAGAAAGAAGTCAAAGCATAGGGTAGGGCAGTGTGAGCAGGACCAGCGGTGTCATTTGACTTAATAAATGAGGATCGGATGTCGTCAACCTTCTTTTCAAAATGGTTGACGAAGTCATCCACAAAGAGGGAGGAGGGAGGGGGAGGAGGAGGAGGATTCAGTAGGGAGGAGAAGGTGGCAAAGAGCTTCCTAGGGTTAGAGGCAGAGGCTCGAAATTTAGAGTGGGAGAAAGTGGCTTTAGCAGCGGAAACAGCGGAAAAGAATGTAGAGAGGAGGGAGTGAAAAGATGACCTCCATTTCCGCTCGGCTGCCCGGAGCCCTCTTCTGTGACCTCGCAATGAGTCGTCAAGCCATGGAGCAGGAGGAGAGGACCGAGCCGGCCGGGAGGATAGGGGACATAGAGAGTCAAAAGATGCAGAAAGGGAGGAGAGGAGGGTTGAGGAGGTAGAATCAGGAGATCGGAGGGAGAAGGATTTAGCAGTGGGAAGAGATGATAGGATGGAAGAGGAGATAGTAGCGGGAGAGAGAGAGTGAAGGTTGCGACGGCACATTACCATCTGAGTAGGGGCAGAGTGAGTAGTGTTGGAGGAGTGCGAGAGAGAAAAGGATACAAAGTAGTGGTCGGAGACTTGGAGGGGAGTTGCAGTGAGATTAGTAGAAGAACAGCATCTAGTAAAGATGAGGTCAAGCGTATTGCCTGCCTTGTGAGTAGGGGGGGACGATGAGAGGGTGAGGTCAAAAGAGGAAAGGAGTGGAAAGAAGGAGGCAGAGAGAAATGAGTCAAAGGCAGACAGGTCAACATTCACAAGGCCGCAGGGCCAGACGGATTACCAGGACGTGTACTCCGAGCATGTGCTGACCAACTGGCAAGTGTCTTCACTGACATATTCAACATGTCCCTGACTGAGTCTGTAATACCAACATGTTTCAAGCAGACCACCATAGTCCCCGTGCCCAAGGACTCTAAGATAACCTGCCTAAATGACTACCGACAGTAGCACGGACGTCTGTAGCCATGAAGTGCTTTGAAAGGTTGGTCATGGCTCACATCAACAGCATTATCCCAGAAACCCTAGACCCACTCCAATTTGTATACCGCCCCAACAGATCCACAGATGATGCAATCTCTATTGCACTCCACACTGCTCTTTCCCACCTGGAAAAGAGGAACACCTACGTGAGAATGCTATTCATTGACTACAGCTCAGTATTCAACACCATAGTGCCCTCTAAGATCATCACTAAGCTAAGGATCCTGGGACTAAACACCTCCCTCTGCAACTGGATCCTGGACTTCCTGACGGGCCGCCCCCAGGTGGTAAGGGTAGGTAACAACACATCTGCCACACTGATCCTCAACACGTGGGCCCCTCAGGGGTGCTTGCTCAGTCCCCTCCTGTACTCTCTGTTCACCCATGACTGCATGGCCAGGCACGACTCCAACACCATCATTAAGTTTGCCGACAACACAACAGAAGTAGGCTTGATCACCGACAACGATGAGACAGCCTATAGGGAGGAGGTCAGAGACCTGGCCGTGTGGTGCCAGGACAACAACCTCTCCCTCAACGTGACCAAGACAAAGGAGATGATTGTGGACTACAGGAAAAAAAAGAGGACTGAGCACGCCCCCATTCTCATCGACGGGGCTGTAGTGGAACAGGTTGAGAGCTTCAAGTTCCTTGGTGTCCACATCACCAATGAACTACCATGGTCCAAACACACCAAGACAGTCGTGAAGAGGGCACGACAAAGCCTATTCCCCCTCAGGAGACTGAAAAGATTTGGCATGGGTCCTCAGATCCTCAAAAAATTATACAGCTGCACCATCGAGAGCATCCTGACTGGTTGCATCACCGCCTGGTATGGCAACTGCTTGGCCTCCGACCGCAAGGCACTACAGAGGGTAGTGCGTACGGTCCAGTATATCACTGGGGCCAAGCTTCCTGCCATCCAGGACCTCTATACCAGGCGGTGTCAGAGGAAGGCCCTCAAAATTGTCAAAGACTCCAGCCACCCTAGTCATAGACTGTTCTCTCTGCTACCGCACGGCAAGCGGTACCGGAGTGCCAAGTCTAGGTCCAAAAGACTTCTCAACAGCTTCTACCCCCAAGCCATAAGACTCCTGAACAGCTAATCATGGCTACCCGGACTATTTGCACTGCCCCCCCACCCCATCCTTTTTACGCTGCTGCTACTCTGTTAATTATTTATGCATAGTCACTTTAACTCTACCCACATGTACATATTACTTCAACTACCTCAACTAGCCGGTGCCCCCGCACATTGACTCTGCACCGGTACCCCCCTGTATATATAGCCTCCCTACTGTTATTTTATTTTACTTCTGCTCTTTTTTTCTCAACACTTTTTTTGTTGTTGTTTTATTTTTACTTTTTTTGTTAAAAATAAATGCACTGTTGGTTAAGGGCTGTAAGTAAGCATTTCACTGTAATGACTGCACCTGTTGTATTCGGCACATGTGACCAATAAAATTTGATTTGATTTGATTTGACGTAGGGAGGTTAAAGTCACCCAGAACTGTGAGGGGTGAGCCATCCTCAGGCGTCAAGCTCATTGATGAACTCTCCAAGGGAACCTGGAGGGCGATAAATGACAAGGATGTTAAGCTTGAATGGTCTAGTGACTGTGACAGCATGGAATTCAAATGAGGAGATAGACAGATGGGTCAGGGGAAAAAGAGAGAATGTCCACTTGGGAGAGATGAGGATTCCTGTGCCACCACCGCGCTGACAAAGATGCTCTCGGGGTATGCGAGGAAAGAGCAGTAGGAGTGGCAGTGTTTTCTGTGGTAATCCATGTTTCCATCAGCGCCAAGAAGTCAAGGGACTGGAGGGTAGCATAGGCTGAGATGAACTCTGCCTTGTTGGCCGCAGAACGGCAGTTCCAGAGGCTGCCGGAGACCTGGAACTCCACGTGAGTTGTGCGCGCAGGGACCACCAGATTAGAGTGGCAGCAGCCACGCGGTGTGAAGCGTTTGTATGGCCTGTGCAGAGAGGAGAGAACAGGGATAGACAGACACATAGTTGACAGGCTACAGAAAAAGGCTACAATAATGCAAAGGAGATCGGAATGAACTAAACATCTGGGAAAGCGAGAGAGCAGGGCCTCCCTCAGTTACGTTTCACTGAAACACTCAAATATAACTCTCCCAACATCAACTTTAGAAATTATAATTGTTGTAAACTACAGCGGTTCAATGTTTTCTAGGAATAGACTCTAACTTAGTTTAGTCAGCTAGCTAACTTGTGTCTAACGTTGTGTAAAGTTTTGGGATAGTTTTGACAGTTTGAGTGAGTACTTCGTCAACTTATTCAGCCAGTTAGTTAGCTAGAATAGTTAGCATACTAGCTAGTCATTGCTCTCTGCCAACGAACCAACCCCTCCTCCCACGGCACGAAACACAGAGAGAGCCAAGCTAACGTTAACTAGTCACCAATGTCCCGAATTCCCTTGAACGACTCTGGTTACCAGTATGTAAAAACAAAACAAAAATAAATGTAGGTTATAACTTACCCTTAGTAGCTACTATTAGCCAGTTAAGTGCAAAGCTAGCCACTGAATCGATTCAGCCAGTTCGCGTCTGTCCCAACGGAGAGAAAGCGTCTCCAAACATTACAGCTAGGTCGTTCCAGCTATTGTTTAGTTAGCTATCCAGGTAGCAACAAGCTAGCTACATTTAGAGTACAGTAGCTACTAACTACCTAACGTTAACACTTCAGATAATGAGGTTAGAAAAACAGCTGAATGGTAGGTAGCTAGCTGGCATAATTACAGGTACTCTTAAGCATGAAATAACATTGGAAACAACTATCCACAGTTGCTAATAGTTACCAGTAGCTACCCGCTAGCTAGCTAGCTTTATTGGTCCAGGTAGTGTGTTAGCTAGCCTCGTGCTTCACCGGGCTCAGATGAATACAATACTTACAGTGGGGAAAAAAAGTATTTAGTCAGCCACCAATTGTGCAAGTTCTCCCACTTAAAAAGATGAGAGAGGCCTGTAATTTTCATCATAGGTACACGTCAAATATGACAGACAAATTGAGGAAAAAAAATCCAGAAAATCACATTGTAGGATTTTTTATGAATTTATTTGCAAATTATGGTGGAAAATAAGTATTTGGTCACCTACAAACAAGCAAGATTTCTGGCTCTCACAGACCTGTAACTTCTTCTTTAAGAGGCTCCTCTGTCCTCCACTCGTTACCTGTATTAATGGCACCTGTTTGTACTTGTTATCAGTATAAAAGACACCTGTCCACAACCTCAAACAGTCACACTCCAAACTCCACTATGGCCAAGACCAAAGAGCTGTCAAAGGACACCAGAAACAAAATTGTAGACCTGCACCAGGCTGGGAAGACTGAATCTGCAATAGGTAAGCAGCTTGGTTTGAAGAAATCAACTGTGGGAGCAATTATTAGGTAATGGAAGACATACAAGACCACTGATAATATCCCTCGATCTGGGGCTCCATGCAAGATCTCACCCCTTGGGGTCAAAATGATCACAAGAACGGTGAGCAAAAATCCCAGAACCACACGGGGGACATAGTGAATGACCTGCAGAGAGCTGGGACCAAAGTAACAAAGCCTACCATCAGTAACACACTACGCCGCTAGGGACTCAAATCCTGCAGTACCAGACGTGTCCCCCTGCTTAAGCCAGTACATGTCCAGGCCCGTCTAAAGTTTGCTAGAGTGCATTTGGATGATCCAGAAGAGGATTGGGAGAATGTCATATGGTCAAATGAAACCAAAATATAACTTTTTGGTAAAAACTCAGCTCGTCGTGTTTGGAGGACAAAAAATGCTGAGTTGCATCCAAAGAACACCATACCTACTGTGAAGCATGGGGGTGGAAACATCATGCTTTGGGGCTGTTTTTCTGCAAAGGGACCAGGACGACTGATCCGTGTAAAGGAAAGAATGAATGGGGCCATGTATCGTGAGATTTTGAGTGAAAACCTCCTTCCATCAGCAAGGGCATTGAAGATGAAACGTGGCTGGGTCTTTCAGCATGACAATGATCCCAAACACACCGCCAGGGCAACGAAGGAGTGGCTTCGTAAGAAGCATTTCAAGGTCCTGGAGTGGCCTAGCCAGTCTCCAGATCTCAACCCCATAGAAAATCGTTGGAGGGAGTTGAAAGTCCGTGTTGCCCAGCGACAGCCCCAAAACATCATTGCTCTAGAGGAGATCTTGATGGAGGAATGGGCCAAAATACCAGCAACAGTGTGTGAAAACCTTGTGAAGACTTACAGAAAACATTTGACCTGTGTCATTGCCAACAAAGGGTATATAACAAAGTATTGAGAAACTTTTGTTATTGACCAAATACTTATTTTCCACCATAATTTGCAAATAAATTCATTAAAAATCCTACAATGTGATTTTCTGGAAAAAAAATTCTCATTTTGTCTGTCATAGTTGACGTGTACCTATGATGAAAATTACAGGCCTCTCTCATCTTTTTAAGTGGGAGAACTTGCACAATTGGTGGCTGACTAAATACTTTTTTTCCCCACTGTACCTACAATAACTACCTAGATAAACTACCTACAATACCTAACTACAATACCTACATACAATCTAAATACATGGTTTAAGCTTTACGCAACACCATATAAGAAGCCAAGCATACCTCCCGCTAGAGAAACACAACCTCACCCGACCAGTATCCTGTTACATCCTTGCAAAAGTATTCATCCCCCTTGGCGTTTTTCCTATTTTGTTGCATTACAACCTGCAATTTAAATGGATTTTATTTGGATTTCATGTAATGGACATACACAAAATAGTCAAAATTGGTGAAGTGAAATGGAAAAAATTACTTGTTTCAAAAAATTCAAAGAAATAAATAATGGAAAAGTGGTGTGTGCATATGTATTCACCCCCTTTGCTATGAAGTCCTAAAATAAGATCTGGTGCAACCAATTACCTTCAGAAGTCACATAATTAGATAAATAAAGTCCACCTGTGTGCAATCTAAGTGTCACATGATCTCAGTATATATACACCTGTTCTGAAAGACCCCAGAGTCTGCAACACCACCAAGCAAGCGGCACCATGAAGACCAAGGAGCTCTCCAAACAGGTCAGGGACAATGTTGTGGAGAAGTACAGATCAGGGTTGGGTTATAAAAAAAAAAATCTGAAACTTTGAACATCCCACGGAGCACCATTAAATCCATTATTAAAAAATGGAAAGAATATGGCACCACAACAAACCTGGCAAGTGCAAACTGTATTTAAAAAATAATCCAATCTGGTTTTCGTGCCCACCACAGCACAGAGACAGCCTTAGTTAAAGTGGTAAATGATATTAAAGCCAACACAGATGCCAAACAGCTCTCTGTCCTTGTACTCCTAGATTTAAGTGCTGCATTTGACACTGTTGACCATGATGTCATTCTGGACAGACTGGAGAGGTGGGTTGGCTTCTCTGGTCCAGTTCTAAATTGGTTTAGGAGCTATTTAACCGGTCAAGAGTTTTTTCTCACCCTTGGTAAACATAACTCAGAGAAAATACATATCACGTGGCGTTCCACAAAGTTCGATTTTGGGTCCAGTACTGTTAAGTTTATATACGTTACCCCTTGTCAGTGTTATCAGAAAGCACAGCATTGATTTTCACTGCTGCACAGACGATACACAACTTTACATTTCTGTGTTACCAGGGGATTTTAGCTCCACGGATAAATTATTAGACTGTATAACTGATTTAAATACTTGGATGGCTCACAACTTCCTCCAGCTAAATCAAGACAAGACCGAGGTACTTATTGTTGGAGCCAAAGCACAGAGAGAGAATCTAGCCGCACATTTTAATTCACGGGCAATAAATATAAAACACCAGGTAAAAAACCTAGGTGTTATTTTAGATTCTGAACAAAATTTCGATTCACACATTCAGGAATGTGACCAAAACAGCTTTTTACCACCTGAGGAACATTGCCAAGGGGCAGCCATTTCTCTCTCAGGCTGATACAGAGAGACTCATCCATGCTTTTATTACTAGCAGGCTTGACTACTGTAATGCTCTCCTGTCTGGTCTACCCAAGAAAGCCATTGGTCAACTGCAAAACATACAGAATGCTGCAGCATGGGTACTGACCAAGACCAGACGGAGAGCACACATTACACCGGTTTTACGGTCTCTGCACTGGCTGCCTGTGAGTTTTAGAATTAATTTAAAGATGATTCTATTGGTTTTTAAATCAATCTATGATAGTGCACCCCAATACATGTCAGACATGCTTTTAAGTTATGTACTCAGTAGGTCCCTCAGGTCCACTGGCACTGGCCTTTTAACTATCCCAAAGCCTAGGACCAAGAGGCATGGAGAGGCAGTCTTTAGTTATTATGCCCCCAGCCTGGAATAGCCTGCCAGAGAACCTGAGGGGGGCCGAAACTGTGGACATATTTAAAAGAGATCTTAAAACACATATTTTTAGCTTTGCTTTTTCTTAGGGTGCTTTTTAGTTGTTCAGTTTGTGTCATTCTTTAGTTTTTTAGTTTGTTGTGCAGTAAATATTTCAGCTTTTATTTTCATTGTTTTTTATTTGTTTTTTCCTGTAAAGCACATTGCGTTGCATTCCATGTCTCTCCTGTATACAGTCGTGGACAATAGTTTTGAGAATGACACAAATACTAACTTTCACAAAGTCTGCTGCCTCAGTTTTGATGATGGCAATTTGCATATACTCCAGAATGTAATGAAGAGTGATCAGATGAATTGCAATTAATTGCAAAGTCCCTCTTTGCCATGAAAATGAACTTAATCCCCCAAAAACATTTCCACTGCATTTCAGTCCTGCCACAAAAGGACCAGCTGCCATCATGTCAGCGATTCTCTCGTTAACACAGGTGAGAGTGTTGACAAGGACAAGGCTGGAGATTTTTACATGTTTAGTCATTTAGCAGACGCGACTTACAGTTAGTGAGTGCACACATTTTAGTTTTTTAGTTTTTCTTTTGTTGTTTATTTCATACTGGCCCCCCGTGGGAAACGAACCCACATCCCTGCCGGCCAAACACTCCCCTACCTTGGACCAATTGTGCGCCGCCCATGGGTCTCCCGGTCGCGGCTGGCTGTGACAGAGCCTGGACTCAAACCAGGATCTCTAGTGGCACAGCTAGCACTGCGATGCAGTGCCTTAGACCACTGCGCCACTCAAGAGATCACTCTGTCATGCTGATTGAGTTAGAATAACAGACTGGAAGCTTTAAAAGGAGGGTGGTGCTTTAAATAATTGTTCTTCCTCTGTTAACCATGGTTACAGGCAAGGAAACACGTGCCGTCATCATTGCTTTGCACAAAAAGGGCTTCACAGGCAAGGATATTGCTGCTAGTAAGATTGCACCTAAATCAACCATTTATCGGATCATCAAGAACTTCAAGGAGAGAGGTTCAATTGTTGTGAAGAAGGCGTCAGGGCACCCAAGAAAGTCCAGCAAGCACCAGGACCATCTCCTAAAGTTGATTCAGCTGCGGGATCGGGGCACCACCAGTGCAGAGCTTGCTTAGGAATGGGAGCTGTGAGTGCATCTGCACGCACAGTGAGGCAAATACTTTTGGAGGATGGCCTGGTGTCAAGAAGGGCAGCGAGGAAGCAACTTCTCTCCAGTAAAAACATCAGGGACAGACTGATATTCTGCAAAAGGTACAGGGATTGGACTGCTGAGGACTGGGGTAAAGTCATTTTCTCTGAATCCCCTTTCCGATTGTTTGGGGCATCCGGAAAACACCTTGTCCGGAGAAGACAAGGTGAGCGCTACCATCAGTCCTGTGTCATGCCAACAGTAAAGCATCCTGAGACCATTCATGTGTGGGGTTGCTTCTCAGCCAAGGGAGTGGGCTCACTCACAATTTTGCCTAAGAACACAGCCATGAATAAAGAATGCTAGCTGGCTGTGGGTTCTTATGACGAGGTGCCCGGACGATTTTCACGGAATAATACTGCACCTAGTTAGCTAGCTGAATAAACTAAGTTAGTCTATTCCTAGAAAACATTGAACCGCTGTAGTTTACAACAATTATAGTTTCTGAGGTGGAAGTTGGGAGAGTTATATTTTGGAGTTGTGGTGAGGGAGGCCCCGCTCTCTCCTTTCCCAGATGTTTAGTTCATTTCATTCCGATCTCCTCTGCATTATTGTAGCCATCTGCTGCAGCCTGTCAACTATGCCTCTGCCTATCCCTGTTCTCTCCTCTCCGCACAGGCTACACAAACGCCTCTCACCGCGTGGCTGCTGCCTCTCTAACCTGGTGGTCCCTGCACTCCCACGTGGAGTTCCAGGTCTCAGGCAGCCTCTGGAACTGCCGTTCTGCTGCCAACAAGGCAGAGTTCATCTCAGCCTATGCTACCCTCCAGTCCCTCGACATCTTGGCGCTGACAGAAACATGGATTACCACTGAAAACACTGCTACTCCTGCTGCTCTCTCCTCGTCTGACCATGTGTTCTCGCATACGCCGAGAGCATCTGGTCAGCGGGGTGGTGGCACAGGAATCCTCATCTCTCCCAAGTGGACATTCTCAATCTTTCCCCTGACCCATCTGTCTATCTCCTCATTTGAATTCCATGCTGTCACAGTCACTAGCCCATTTAAGCTTAATATCCTTGTCATCTATCGCCCTCCAGGTTCCCTTGGAGAGTTCATCAATGAGCTTGACGCCTTGATAAGTTCCTTTCCTGAGGATGGCTCACCCCTCACAGTTCTGGGGGATTTCAACCTCCCTACGTCTACATTTGACTCATTTCTCTCTGCCTCCTTCTTTCCACTCCTCTCCTCTTTTGACCTCACCCTCTCACCGTCCCCCCCTACTCACAAGGCAGGCAATACGCTTGACCTCATCTTTACTAGATGCTGTTGTTCTACTAATCTCACTGCAACTCCCCTCCAAGTCTCCGACCACTACTTTGTATCCTTTTCTCTCTCCCTCTCCTCCAACACTACTCACTCTGCCCCTACACAGATGGTAATGCGCCATCGCAACCTTCGCTCTCTCTCTCTCCCGCTACTCTCTCCTCTTCCATCCTATCATCTCTTCCCTCTGCTCAATCCTTCTCCCTCCAATCTCCTGATTCTGCCTCCTCAACCCTCCTCTCCTCCCTTTCTGCATCCTTTGACTCTCTATGTCCCCTTTCCTCCCGGCCAGCTCGGTCCTCCCCTCCAGCTCTGTGGCTTGATGACTCATTGCGAGCTCACTTCTTTCTCCCCTCTCTCTCCAGATAAAATCTTGTGACTTGTGACGGCAGGCCGCCCAACAACCTGCCCGCTTGACCCTATCCCTTCCTCTCTTCTCCAGACCATCTCCGGTGACCTTCTCCCTTACCTCACCTCGCTGATCAACTCATCCTTGACCGCTGGCTATGCCCCTTCCGTCTTTATGAGAGCGAGAGTTGCACCCCTTCTCAAAAAACCAACACTCGATCCCTCTGATGTCAACAACTACAGACCAGTATCCCTTCTTTCTTTTCTCTCCAAAACTATTGAGCGTGCCGTCTTTAGCCAACTCTCTTGTTATCTCGCTCAGAATGACCTTCTTGATCCAAACCAGTCAGGTTTCAAGACTGGTCATTCAACTGAGACTGCTCTTCTCTGTGTCACAGAGGCTCTCCGCACTGCTAAAGCAAACTCTCTCTCCTCTGCTCTTGTCCTTCTAGACCTGTCTGCTGCCTTTGATACTGTGAACCATCAGATCCTCCTCTCCTCTCCGAGCTGGGCATCTCCGGCGCGGCTCACTCTTGGATTGCATCCTACCTGACCGGTCGCTCCTACCAAGTGGCGTGGCGAGAAGCTGTCTCCGCACCACGTGCTCTCACCACTGGTGTCCCCCAGGGCTCAGTTCTAGGCCCTCTCCTATTCTCGCTATACACCAAGTCACTTGGCTCTGTCATATCCTCACATGGCCTCTCCTATCATTGCTACGCTGACGACACAAAACTAATCTTCTCCTTTCCCCCTTCTGATAACCAGGTGGCGAATCGCATCTCTGCATGTCTGGCAGACATATCAGTATGGATGACGGATCACCACCTCAAGCTGAACCTTGGCAAGACGGAGCTGCTCTTCCTCCCGGGGAAGGACTGCCTGTTCCATGATCTCGCCATCACGGTTGACAACTCCGTTGTGTCCTCCTCCCAGAGTGCGAAGAGCCTTGGCGTGACCCTGGACAACACCCTGTCGTTCTCCGCTAACATCAAGGCGGTGACCCGATCCTGTAGGTTCATGCTCTACAACATTCGGAGAGTACGACCCTGCCTTACACAGGAAGCGGCACAGGTCCTAATCCAGGCACTTGTCATCTCCCGTCTGGATTACTGCAACTCGCTGTTGGCTGGGCTCCCTGCCTGTGCCATTAAACCCCTACAACTCATCCAGAATGCCGCAGCCCGTCTGGTGTTCAACCTTCCCAAGTTCTCTCACATCACCCCGCTCCTCCGCACACTCCACTGGCTTCCAGTTGAAGCTCGCATCTGCTACAAGACCATGGTGCTTGCCTACGGAGCTGTGAGGGGAACGGCACCTCCGTACCTTCAGGCTCTGATCAGTCCCTACACCCAAACGAGGGCATTGCGTTCATCCACCTCTGGCCTGCTGGCTCCCCTACCTCTGCGGAAGCATAGTTCCCGCTCAGCCCAGTCAAAACTGTTCACTGCTCTGGCACCCCAATGGTGGAACAAGCTCCCTCACGACGCCAGGACCGCGGAGTCACTCACCACCTTCCGGAGACATTTGAAACCCCACCTCTTTAAGGAATACCTGGGATAGGATAAAGTAATCCTTCTACCCCCCCCCCCTTACCCCAACCCATCTACATTTTGGGTCCATGGCCAGGAAACTCCCCAGACCTTAATCCCATTGAGAACTTGTGGTCGATCCTCAAGAGGCGGGTGGACAAACAAAAACCCACAAATTCTGACAAACTCCAAGCATTGATTATGCAAGAATGGGCTGCCATCAGTCAGGAGGTGGCCCAGAAGTTAATTGACAGCATGCCAGGGAGGATTGCAGAGGTCTTGAAAAAGAAGGGTCAACACTGCAAATATTGACTCTTTGCATAAACTTAATGTAATTGTCAATAAAAGCCTTTGACACTTATGGAATGCTTGTAATTATACTTCAGTATACCATAGTAACATCTAATAAAAATATCTCATAACACTGAAGCAGCGAACTTTGTGAACACGACTGTATACTCTCTGATGAATAGTTAATATATAGTATGCTATAATCAGTGATTCTTAATGTAAAATATTTTCTTCAATTATTTCAGGGGGGATTGGCGATATATAGACCCTGAACTCAATTAGAGTAATAACATAACACTTTTAAAGTCAATAGTTTTGTTCAGTGTCTCTTGCACAAGGGTATACCTGGTTTATGTGAGTTTTGGGGTTATGGTATGGGCAGGCATAAGCTACGGACAGCGAACACAATTGCATTTTATTGATGGCAATTTGAATGCACAGAGATATCGTGACAAGATCCTGAGGCCCATTGTCATGCCATTCATCTGCCTCTATCACCTCATGTTTCAGCATGATAATGCACAGCCCCATGTCGCAATGATCTGTACACAATTCCTGGAAGCTGAACATTTCCCAGTTCTTCCATGGCCTGCATACTCACCAGACATGTCACCCATTGAGAATGTTTGGGATGCTCTGGATCGACGTGTACGACTGCGTGTTCCATTTCCCACCAATATCCAGCAACTTTGCACATCCATTGAAGTGGACTGGGACAACATTCCACAGGCCACAATCAACAGCCTGATCAACTCTATGAGAAGGAGATGTGTCGTGCTGCATGAGGCAAAATGGTGGTCACACCAGAACTGGTTTTCTGATCCACGCCCCTACCTTTTTTTAAGGTGTCTGTGACAGACAGATGCTTATCTGGATTCCCAGTCATGTGAAATCCATAGATTAGGGCCTAATGAATTTATTTAAATTGACTTATTTCCTTATATGAACTGTAACTCAGTAAAATCTTAGAAATTGTTCCAGGTTGCGTTTCTATTTTTGTTCAGTATAGTTATACCTGTTTTATCAGAGTAGACCTGTTTAATCAGACTTGGACATAGCCACGTGTAGAACTGGTCTGTATGGGTATATTAGGGCTGAAGTACAGGTGTAGACCTGGTTTATATGAAAGTTTATGCTTGGGCACTGGGGTAGACCTGTTTTTATATGAGTATCAAGCTTTATGCACATGCATTTACCTGTGTAATGCCCTGTTAAAACCATGTGTTAGAAACATTATGTTTTGCTGTTCAGCCTATGTTGTTGTTGCATTGCATCAAGCACGTTTAGCTTTGATGTGCAAACTGCAAAGAAATGACATGTCAATCATTTGAGAATCACTCTTGGTTGAATTATTTGATGTACCATCTACTGAATTACTTTGACCTTTGAACTAGAGTGGCCTGATTTGGTTTGGCCAATAAGAAGCCTTCTTACGTTTTTGGGCCAATCAACTCTGGGTTTAGTGTTGCGGGGCACTTGAACGAGTGATGCTGCTCAAGACATGAGTAATCGGGTGTAGAGATGTACCAGGCTCATACAGGTAATGGGTCTGAATGGAATTCTATTGCCCTTTCAAATCCTACTGGTAACACATTTGTGGTTGAAAAAAAGTGAATGAGGCTGGGGAACATGTGTTATACCACTGTACTATGAGGTTAACTATGAAATTGTTAGGGTATACAGGTCAAAGGTCACAGGACTAAGATATGCAAAAAACTGGGTTGGAGTGTGCAGTGGACAGCTGGATATAGGTAAATGTTGTTGACTTGGGGGAATACAGGCCTTGGCAAAGTGGGTAACAAGGCAGAGATAGGCAAGTAACAGGGCTGAGGTGTTTTCGCAAAGGAACTTGAGTCTTTGGGTAAGAACAAGGGCTTATAAGGCTAGGAAATGGGTGCATCAGGACTTGATTGTATCAATATTAGGGTATTGGCATGTAGGGTATCAGGGTACCAGGGCTGGGGTGTGTGGGTAATTGGGTTTAGGTGTGTGGGTAAGTGGGCTGGGGGATAGGGGCAATGTATGTTCCCATCGGTCACAATTGTTTCAGAGAATAATTCATACTTTTTCACATACTTTTTAAGATTATTTTTCAAAAAGTAATATGGATTACATGTAATAGTTACTAATGGTATAATATTTGAATAGTGGCATGTCTGTGGGAAAAATAGGAACAAATGTTTTTTAATTTTTCTGCTTGTTTCTCATAACAATGAGTTCAATTCTACTTATGCCAACAAAGATAGATGGCTGCAAAAGTTTACGTTAGAGTTTGAAGGCAGAACGCAGTGATGCAACGCTGCTGCCCTTAATTTGACGCAGACAGTTTGCTGCACTGGCAGTGTCCTCATGTCTCAGTGCTAGGAGTTTCCCACTGGGCACAGACGTCATTTACATTTGGTTGAGTCTTTGGATTTAGGTTAAAAAAGACAAAATTCCATTACGTTGATGACTTTTTTCAAATCCAATCAGTTTGCCACGTTGATTCAACGTCATCGCATTGAATTTTTCTGTTGAAATGATGTGGAAACAACGTTGATTCCTACCCTCCCACACACTACAGTTGAAGTCGGAAGTTTACATACACTTAGGTTGGAGTCATTAAAACTCGTTTTTCAACCACTCCACACATTTCTTGTTAACAAACTATAGTTTTGGCAAGTCGGTTAGGACATCTACTTTGTGCATGCACAAGTACTTTTTCCAACAATTGTTTACAGACAGATTATTTAACTTACAATTCACTGTATCACAATTCCAGTGGGTCAGAAGTTTACATACACTAAGTTGACTGTTAAACAGTTTGGGAAATTCCAGAAAATTATTTCATGGCTTTAGAAGCTTCTGATAGGCTAATTGACATCATTTGAGTCAATTGGAGGTGTACTTGTGGATGTATTTCAAGGCCTACCTTCAGACTCAATGCCTCTTTGCTTGACCTCAGAATAAAAATTGTAGACCTCCACAAGTCTGGTTCATCCTTGGGAGCAATTTCCAAATGCCTGAAGGTACCACGTTCATCTGTACAAACAATAGTACGCAAGTATAAACATCATGGGACCAGGCAGCCGTCATACCGCTCAGGACGGAGACGCTTTCTGTCTCCTAGAGATGAACGTACTTTGGTGCGAAAAGTGCAAATCAATCCCAGAACAACAGCAAAGGACCTTGTGAAGATGCTGGAGGAAACAGGTACAAAAGTATCTATATCCACAGTAAAACGATTCCTATATCGACATAACCTGAAAGGCCGCTCAGCAAGGAAGAAGCCACTGCTCCAAAACCGCCATAAAAAAGTCAGACTACGGTTTGCAACTGCACATGGGACAAATATCGTACTTTTTTGAGAAATGTCCTCTGGTCTGATGAAACAAAAATAGAACTGTTTGGCCATAATGACCATCGTTATGTTTGGAGGAAAAAGGGGGTGCTTGCAAGCCGAAGAACACCATCCCAACCGTGAAGCACGGGGGTGGCAGCATCATGCTGTGGGGGTGCTTTGCTGCAGGACTGGTGCACTTCAAAAAATAGATGGCATCATGAGGAAGGAAAATTATGTGGATATATTGAAGCAACATCTCAAGACATCAGTCAGGAAGTTAAAGCTTGGTCGCAAATGGGTCTTCCAAATGGACAATGACCCCAAGCATACTTCCAAAGTTGTGGATAAATGGCTTAAGGACGACAAAGTCAAGGTATTGGAGTGGCCATCACAAAGTCCTGACCACAATCCTATAGAAAATTTGTGGGCAGAACTGAAAAAGCGTGTGCGAGCAAGGAGGCCTACAAACCTGACTCAGTTACACCAGCTCTGTCAGGAGGAATGGGCCAAAATTCACCCAACTTATTGTGGGAAGCTTGTGGAAGGCTACCCGAAACATTTGACCCAAGTTAAACAACAAAGGCAATGCTACCAAATACTAATTGAGTGTATGTAAACTTCTGACCCACTGGGTATGTGATGAAAGAAATAAAAGCTGAAATATATCACTCTCTCTACTATTATTCTGACATTTCACATTCTTAAAATAAAGTGGTGATCCTAACTGACCTAAGACAGGGAATTTATACTAGGATTAAATGTCAGGAATTGTGAAAAACTGAGTTTAAATGTAATTGGCTAAGGTGTATGTAAACTTCCGACTTCAACTGCATATCAACCCACCCACACCCATCGCCCACAAGCAAATCTGTCACAGCCACTATAAATGACAGTCACTTCATGGACGAGAGATGTCCTCAGTGTGTGTGTGCGTGTGTGTGTGTATGCGTCTGCGTGTGTCTGTGAGCGTGAGAGAGAGTGCTTTTAATTCATTTTCATTAAATAAATCCTCTCACCCACACACATAAGCAAACCATAAACCCACTGCACATTAAAACCCATAATCACTGGTATTGTGAAATGGTGTTTACACTATTTAAACAGTATAGAGCCATACATGGTGCTCTTTTCTGCTCTTTCTCTCTATAATACCTCTGATACGTAAAAAAAGGTATCTTCAGAAACTCAGGAGGTGGCACATGCTTTTACCCACTTAGTTAAGATTAAGAGGATAAAGTCATTATCTACTGATGTCTCTTTTAGACTCCTGTCCTACTGATGCGTATGAAGAGCCCACACTATCTACCTCCCTGCCCTCCTTCTTTCCTTCCCCCTCTCACTCTATCTCGCCATTATTTGGCGTAGTGCTGATAATAGAGCCTGGTCTTACCCGAAGCATTTCTCATTCTGTGTGTCCCATCTGGATTTGCCACTGCCGGGGTCCTAAAGTCTCCTTGATTCTTTCCTCTTTGTTGTAATGGGCCTCTAGGACACAAGGTGCCAATAGTACTGGAATGACTGTGAGGCTAACCAACATAAGGGTAGCTGGAAATGGATATGCCTTGACAACCATTACAAGAACACTTATGGTGGGCAAGTGGAGGTCTTTCTCTTCGCTGTGTCTATCTGTTGGTACATTTTTCCATTTGAGGTACTAGCTAACTCCTCCACTAAACTTTTCTCTCTGGTTCTGGTTCGGTTCCCCTTGAGAGCTTTTTGTGTGACTTTGCACTTTTTAAGAGGGAGAAGGGAAGATAGTTATCTGGGTCTGTATCCCTCCAGCTAGTGCAGCTGAGTTCAACAGATATTGCTGCTCTGCTCTACGCTGTGGTGCAGTGAGATAGGAAAGCAAGGCAGAAATCTGGGTCAGGTTCTCTGGCTGCTGTGCCCAGGTTCAGGCACAGTGTGGGGATCTACAGGGAGAGATGTCAATGCTATTTTAGTTCCAGATGGTTGGGGGGGGGGGGGGTTGCGGAATTGAGTTTGAAAGTGTCTCTTCTTTCTGCAGGTGTGGCAGATGGTGGTGTCCCCGACCAGGAAGTCAAGCTGGAAGACGGTACTGTGTGTCTGAACGTTCTAGAACCTACTACAGTACCAGTCAAAAGTTTGGACACACCTACTCATTCAAGGGTTTTTCTTTATTTTTACTATTTTCTACATTGTAGAATAATAGTGAAGACATCAAAACTATGAAATAACACATGGAATCATGTAGTAACCAAAAAAGTGTTAAACAAATCAAAATATATTTTATATTTGAGATTCTTCAAATAGCCACCCCTTTGCCTTGATGACAGCGTTGCACACTCTTGGCATTCTCTCAACCAGCGAACAGTCTAGAAGGAGTTCCCACATATCATGAGCACTTGTTGGCTGCTTTTCCTTCACTCTGCCGTCCGACTCATCCCAAACCATCTCAATTGGGTTGAGGTCGGGGGATTGTGGAGGCCAGGTCATCTGATGCAGCACTCCATCACTCTCCTTCTTGGTTAAAAAGCTGTTACACAGCCTGGAGGTGTGTTGGCTCATTGTCCTGTTGAAAAACAAATGATAGTCCAACTAAGCGCAAACCAGATGGGATGGCGTATCGCTGCAGAAATCTGTGGTAGACATGTTGGTTAAGTGTGCTTTGAATTCTAAATGAATCACAGACAGTGTCACCAGCAAAGCACCCCCACACCATCACACCTCCTCCTCCATGCTTCACAGTGGGAACCACGCATGCGGAGATCATCCGTTCACCTACTCTGCATTTCACAAAGACACAGCGGTTGGAACCAAAAATCTCAAATTTGGACTCATCAGACCAAAGGACAGATTTCCACCGGTCTAATGTCCATTGCTCGTGTTTCTTGACCCAAGCAAGTCTCTTCTTATCATTGGTGTCCTTTAGTAGTGGTTTCTTTGCAGCAATTCGACCATGAAGGCCTGATTCACACAGCCTCCTCTGAACAGTTGATGTTGAGATGTGTCTGTTATTTGAACTCTGTGAAGCATTTATTTGGGCTGCAATTTCTGAGGCTGGTAACTCTAATGAACGTATCCTCTGCAGCAGAGGAAACTCTGGGTCTTCCTTTCCTGTAGCGGTCCTCATGAGAGCCAGTTTCATCATAGCGCTTGATGGATTTTGCGACTGCACTTGTAGAAACTTTCAAAGTTATTGAACTTTTCCGTATTGACTGACCTTCATGTCTTAAAGTAATGATGGACACATCACTCACACACTCTCAAGCCGTTTAGACAGCACACCTCAAAGATAGACTACACTGCTCCTAGACTACAGAGACTGGAGTCAAACTACAGTAGTGTTTATCTGATTAACTGTATACATTTTACACTAATCACTAAATTATTTGGATAGATGCATTTGGGCCATTGCATGACCTATCCCCAAGCAATTATTTCTGATGAGGTCACTTAGATTCTTAGTTTTGTGATTATTTACTGTATTCATTGATGTTATGGGTGGAATGCATTTTGAGAAGAGTGCAGATTGTTGTATTTATTTATTTTTTATTTTTTATTTATTTAACCTTTATTTAACCAGGTATGCCAGTTGAGAACAAGTTCTTATTTACAACTGCGACCTGGCCAAGATAAAGCAAAGCAGTGCGATAAAAACAACACCAACACAGAGTTACATATGGAATAAACAAAACGTACAGTCAATAACACAATAGAAAATCTATATACAGTGTGTGCAAATGTAGTAAGTTATGGAGGTAAGGCAATAAATAGGCCATAGTGCAAAATAATTACAATTTAGTATTAACACTGGAGTGATAGATGGGCAGAAGATGATGTGCAAATAGAGATACTGGGGTGCAAATGAGCAAAATAAATAACAATGTAAATAACAATATGAGGATGAGGTAGTTGGGTGGGCTAATTACAGATGGGCTGTGTACAGGTGCAGTGATCGGTAAGCTG
Organism: Coregonus lavaretus; assembly: GCF_964263955.1. Taxonomy (NCBI): domain Eukaryota; kingdom Metazoa; phylum Chordata; class Actinopteri; order Salmoniformes; family Salmonidae; genus Coregonus; species Coregonus lavaretus. The sequence continues at coordinate 21,534,787 of NC_140006.1, read as the reverse complement.
CTCTGACAACTGATGCTTAATGTTAGTGAGGGAGATAAGTGTCTCCAGCTTCAGAGATTTTTGCAGTTCGTTCCAGTCATTAGCAGCAGAGAACTGGAAGGAATGGCGGCCAAAGGAGGTGTTGGCTTTGGGGATGACCAGTGAGATATACCTGCTGGAACACATACTACGGGTGGGTGTTGCTATGGTGACCAATGAGCTAAGATAAGGCGGGGACATGACCAATATAGCCACATGTATTGTTGAACCCCCATCGGTTTTCATAGTTGACAATGTGGCAAATGCACAGAAGCATACTTTCAACCTCGGTATGTATCCACCCTTATGTATCAACATTTTACCAACAATAAATAACACATAGAATGGAAAGAGAAATACATTCAAAGTCTAATTGAAAGTCTGTACATAACTGAGCTGATGTGATTGCAGTGTTGCAATACAATATTTGGAAATGAGAATAAGAATGTCCGTCTTCAGCAAGGCCAGTCAGTCAATGCTGTAGCTGTTAGCTACTGCTTTCATTATATACAGGTTATACACAGGTACATTCTGAGTACAGCAGAACAAACAATCAATGTGATTGTCAATCAGTGATGACAACTACCCATAACCTTAGGGGTTGTTTTGCTAAAGGTCGGTTTTAGCATAAACAGTCATCATAATGGAAAAATTATGTGTGCTTACTAAACTCGCAACCAAACATTTAAGTGCCCTCGAAGATGTGTTAACACCTGACCTTTGATGATTTATGTTAATTAATGTGTAATACTGGGTGTTACTATGTAAGACCACAACATATTGGGAGGAGAATAAGCAAATTGATGTTTTGCAAAGTGCCCACATGCGACTTATCAGTGATTAACAAAATTGCAGTGAAGGACGTCGTATTATATAGAATTATAGTATATATAGTATTTCAAGACACATAGTACTGAACATTTGTATTTTTCAGATTCATTCAAAAGGTGTAGCTGTTTCGGAGGGAATAACCACCAATCCCTATCACACAGCTATTCTAATCAAACATATTTGTGTGTCACACCCTGACACAGAGATCTCTAGTTGGTTTGGTCAGGGTGTGAATTTCTATGTGTAGATCTGGAATGTGTATTTCTATGTTGGCCGGGTGTGGTTCCCAATCAGAGGCAGCTGTCGATCGTTGTCTCTGATTGGGGATCATACTTAGGTAGCCATTTTGCCTACCTATGTTGTGGGATGTTGTTTCAGTTTGGCTTGTTGGATGTTTAGCCTTTTGAACTTCACGTTGTGTTGGATTTTGTTATTTTGTCGGTGTTTAATATAATAAACGACTATGTACGCATACCACGCTGCACCTTGGTTCGATCCTTTACACAACGAATGTGACATTGTGAGGTTTTGTGAACTATCTATCTGAACCGTTCTCTTCCTAGTTCCTATCTGTATTATGAGTCAGGGGATACAATCAAAGAGACCTCATGCGGAGCCAATCATGGCACTCACGGGTGGGTGAATATAGAACGGAAAAACAACCTGCTGGCTACCCCCCTCCTCCCTCCTCCCTCCATCATCATCCTCTTGACGCCTGCAACGAAATGACCACCAAGGGCTGAAACATGCACATCAGTGTAAACGTGCTCATTTATCGGTGGGGTGAGTCAATCAGTGAGCTGAGGTTCAAGAAGATGAGAGTGGGCATAGGGAGATACTCATAGCAGGCGGTGGTGGTGGTGGGGGGGAACATTCTCTGATAAACATGTATTTCATTGTTTTACTGGTGCTGCTCAGACTTCACGCTCTACAGTGCCAGCTTTTTACCTACCCTACTCTTTAAAAAGACTGGGAGGGGTTTACTTAAAACAATGTCAAGTGGCACGGCTACAAGTGTTTTTAGATTAAGGAGATGGGAGGCAAGCAAGAATGGAGAGGTGGGAAACATTGCACTGAATGAGAAGGAATAAAGCAGCTAGCAGACCAAGAAAACAAATCATTACTGAGTGCCATTGTGACCAAGAAGGCAATGAATGTTACATAAGATTCTGAGTGTGAGCGTTCAGTACCCCTCCAGAGCAGAGATTTTCGACATGCCGAATCTTAATAGAGTGCATACTGTAGCCTTACTATACAATAGATATAAGATCAAAGCCATCAGAGCAGAGGACAATATAATTCACCTGTTTTTCTCTCTTTCTCACTCCTTCTCTCCTTCCCTCTTACTCTCTCTTCCGCTCTCATACACTCACATGCATGCACACCCATGTGCACACTTGCTCATCCCAGTTCTTCTCCTAGACTAATTACTTTAAGTGAAAAAAGCTCTCCTTAGGGAGGCCAATTTCACTCAGTGTCTGACGAGCAGAAATTAGATGTCTAATGGAATGGAATAGTTGTGCAAATTGAAGAAACAAAACACTTTTTTAAATCTAGATGCCCACCTAAATTAGATTTTAATTTGGACCGCATTCACAAGTAATGGAGTGCAGTCGGCTTGGTATGGCACCTCTATCGCTCTCCATTGCCTGTGGCTTTTTTATTTATGCAGGTCGCCTGTAGTATCCATTATCAACTCCACTGCCCACCATTTTGAGCTCACTAGCCATAATACAGTGATGTCATGACAGCTAATCTTTATTTAACCAGGTAAGCCAGTTGAGAACAAGTTCTCATTTACAACTGCGACCTGGCCAAGATAAAGCAAAGCAGTGCGATAAAAACAACAACACAGAGTTACATATGGGGTAAACAAAACATAAAGTCAAAAATACAACATAAAATATATATACAGTGTGTGCAAATGTAGTAAGTTATGGAGGTAAGGCAATATCTAGGCCATAGTGCAAAATAGTTAAAATTTTATATTAACACTGGAATGATAGATGTGCAAAAGATGATGTGCAAATAGAGATACTGGGGTGCAAATTAGCAAAATAAATAACAAAATGGGGATGAGGTAGATGGGTGGGCTAATTTCAGAATGGCTGTGTACAGGTGCAGTGATCGGTAAGCTGCTCTGACAACTGACGCTTAAAGTTAGTGAGGGAGATAAGAGTCTCCAGCTTCAGAGATTTTAGCAGTTCATTCCAGTCATTGGCAGCAGAGAACTGGAAGGAATGGCGGCCAAAGGAGGTGTTGGCTTTGGGGATGATCAGTGAGATATACCTGCTGGAGCGCAGACTACGGGTGGGTGTTGCTATGGTGACCAGTGAGCTAAGATAAGACGGGGATTTGCCTAGCAGTGATTTATAGATGACCTGGAGCCAGTGGGTTTGGCGACGAATATGTAGTGAGGGCCAGCCAACAAGAGCGTACAGGTCACAATAGTGGGTAGTATATGGGGCTTTGGTGACAAAACGAATGGCAGTGTGATAGACTACATCCAATTTGCTGAGTAGAGTGTTGGAGGCTATTATGTAAATGACATCGCCGAAGTCAAGGATCGGTAGAATAGTCAGTTTTACGAGGGCATGTTTGGCAGCATGAGTGAAGGAGGTTTTGTTGCGAAATAGGAAGCCGATTCTAGATCTAACTTTTGATTGGAGATGCTTAATGTGAGTCTGGAAGGAGAGTTTACAGTCTAACCAGACACCTAGGTATTTGTAGTTGTCCACATACTCTAGGTCAGACCCGCCGAGAGTAGTGATTCTAGTCGGGTGGGCGGGTGCAAGCAGCGTTCGGTTGAAGAGCATGCATTTAATTTTACTAGTGTTTAAGAGCAGTTGGAGGCTACGGAAGTAGTGTTGGTGAACCAGGGGAGGCAGTCATTAGAGAAACCAAGGCTATTTAGTCTGCCAATAAGAATGCGGTGGTTGACAGAGTCGAAAGCTTTGGCCAGGTCGATGAAGACGGCTGCGCAGTACTGTCTTTTATCGATCGCGGTTATAATATCGTTTAGGACCTTGAGCGTGGCTGAGGTGCATCCATGACCAGCTCGGAAGGTACGGTGGGATTCGAAATGGACGGTGATCTGTTTGTTAACTTGGCTTTCAAATACTTTCGAAAGGCAGGGCAGGATGGATATACTTCTGTAACAGTTTGGATCGAGAGTGTCACCCCCTTTGAAGAGGGGGATGACCGCGGCAGCTTTCCAATCTCTGGGGATCTCAGACATTACGAAAGAGAGGTTGAACAGGCTAGTAATAGGGGTTGTGACAATTTCGGCAGCTAATTTTAGAAAGAAAGGGTCCAGATTGTCTTGCCCAGCTGATTTGTAGGCGTCCAGATTTTACAGATCTTTCAGAACATCAGCTGTCTGAATTTGTGTGAAGGAGAAGCGGGGGGGGGGCATGGGCACATTGCAGCGGAGGGTGCAGAGCTGGTGGCCTGGGTAGTGGTAGCCAGGTGGAAAGCATGGCCTGCCGTAGCAAAATGCTTGTTGAAATTCTCGATTATTGTAGATTTATCGGTGGTGACAGTGTTTCCTAGCCTCAGTGCAGTGGGCAGTTGGGAGGAGGTGCTCTTATTTTCCATGGACTTTACAGTGTCCCAAAACTTTTTGGAGTTAGTGCTATAGGATGCAAATTTCTGTTTGAAAAAGCTAGCCTTTGCTTTCCTAACTGAGTGTCAGTTCTGAATGTGAATATAACTACAGGAGCAGAATAACTGATGATGTCTGACAGAGAAAATAAATAAGCGTTTGTCTATTCTTCTATTTAAAATGTGGGGGTTGTGACAAAAAGATGGGGGTTGTGACTAGGGTTGGAAAGCTACCAGTAATTTACCAAAGTTACCGGATCTTCAGTAATTTTGTAATTAACAGGTAATCTATGTTAACTTTGGTCATTTATACTTGAATAACTTTTAAAACATTTGTTCATTTATAGCAGTGGTCACCAACCAGTTGATCTCCAAGGCATTTCTAGTCGATCCAAAACATTTCTGTAAAAAAAACAATGATAAAGCCTTGCGTTCCTCTTCTTTTTTTTTATCTCATGCTGTTGGCGGTAGGTGCACCTGATTCAGCTGCCCTGCGCGCCGGGTATGCGAAGTGTTCTGATTTAGAACCATTTCATGTGTCTGAGGTCGGGCACTGATGTTGGGCGATTAGGCCTGGCTCACAGTCGGCATTCCAATTCATCCCAAAGGTGTTCAATGGGGTTGAGGTCAGGGCTCTGTGTAGGCCAGTCAAGTTCTTCCACACTGATCTCGACAAACCAATTCTGTATGGACCTCGCTTTGTGCAGAAGGTCATTGTTATGCTGAAACAGGAAAGGGCCTTCCCCAAACTGTTGCCACAAAGTTGGAAGCACAGAATCGTCTAGAATGTCATTGTATGCTGTAGCGTTAAGATTTCTCTTCCCTAGAAATAAGGGGCCCCAACCATGAAAAACAGCCCCAGACCATTGTTCTTCCTCCACCCAACTTTACAGCACTATGCATTTGGGCAGGTAGCGTTCTTCTGGCATCCGCCAAACCCAGATTCGTCCGTTGGACTGCCTAGATGCCAGAGAACGTGTTTCCACTGCTCCAGAGTCCAATGGCGGCGAGCTTTACACCACTCCAGCCAAAGCTTGGCATTGCATATGGTGATCTTAGGCTTGTGTGCCGATGCTCGGCCATGGAAACCCATTTCATGAAGTTCATGACGAACAGTTCTTGTGCTGACGTTGCTTCCAGTGGCAGTTTGGAACTCGGTAGTGAGTGTTGCAACCGAGGACAGACGGTTTTACGCGCTTCAGCACTCGGCGGTCCCGTTCTGTGAGCTTGTGTGGGCTACCACTTCGCGGCTGAGCCGTTGTTGCTCATAGACGTTTCCACTTCACAATAACAGCACTTACAGTTGACCAGGGCAGCTCTAGCAGGGCAGAAATGTGTCGAACTGACTTGTTAGAAAGGTAGACTTGCTATGACGGTGCCACGTTGAAAGTCACTGAGCTCTTCAGCAAGGCCATTCTACTGCCAATGTTTGTCTATGGAGATTGCATGGCTGTGTGCTCGATTTTATACACCTCTAAGCAACGGGTTTGGCTGAAATAGCCAAATCCACTAATTGGTGTATTTATAGTGTATAATTGCATTGGCAAGGCCAATATGCGATGATCATGTATTGGGCATTTAGCCTACTGCACAAACCTCATTGCTACAGTGTTGTTTTTAATAGGTTAATATTGCCTAGGCTTACGTTTTTTAAGTCATGAAAAAATAAAAAATCTGAGCGGTAGATCTCGGCTTGCATTTTTACTCAGAAAGTGATTTTGACTTAGAAAAAGTTGGTGACCACTGATATATATATATATTTTTGTCCATATTGTCCATGAGTTTCTTGTCGATAGACTATATGGTTCAAGAGAAAATAGCCTAATTTATGAAAAAAAGCATCTATTCAACAATAGGATTATTTTCAATGAACTCTGCAACTCTTCCAACTATTGACTGTCACCAGTTTGAAGCCAAAACATTTACAACAAAGACATATTGACAGAAATAAATAAAAGTGTGTAAAAAATATATACAGGATATTTCATGCTGAAACCATCACACTAAACCCCAATGGTATTCACTAAGTTTATGGTTTATATTTAGGATAATGTTTTACAGCTTTGTCATAAAAAAATTATCCTTCAAAATGTTCCAGTAATATACCCTCCCTTTACAACCCTGGTTGTAACAAAATATTTCCATGGTCACAGAATTTTAGCTTTACTCGCTGAAGAGCTTGACATTGAGATTGAGCTTTGCATGTCATCTCTAGCATGAGACACTAGCTCCAATTAAAAGACATTGCTCAAATGTCCCCTGAGGAACGCTCTTGGTGCTTTCTGTAATGTGTGTCAGGAAGACAGAGACAGTTTAGCTGTGAGAATGTCTTCTCTCTGCATATTTTTGGGGGAGGATCAAACTGGAGAATGTCTGTGATGTTGACTCCCTTTGTCTAGTAGCACAGAGATGAGAAGATCCAGCGGTTTCAGTTAAAAATAACCAGGACAGTTGTATGGGAAGGGCTGATGGGAAGAGGTTGGGTGTGTGGGAGCTGGGGAGAGCAGTCCAAGAGGCTGCCACAATGGCCCCAAGGTCAGCTAATGGTTATTGAGAGTTCTGAGTCGTACTGCAGCTTGTCTGCTCCTTTTTGTTGGAGCGTGTGTGTGTGGGTGGTTCGAAGGAAGGACGGAAGTCAAAAGCTTGAGAGAATCCCGAAGACCAAGAGGAACTTTTTTAAGTTCTCACAAAATCCTCCGAAGTCTAAATAAAGACATCCAATTTAATTTTCCACAAAAATCCAATGATTGGTCAATAACGTAATACAGTGGGGGAAAAAAACGTATTTAGTCATCCACCAATTGTGCAAGTTCTCCCACTTAAAAAGATGAGAGAGGCCTGTAATTTTCATCATAGGTACACATCAACTATGACAGACAAATTGAGAAAAAAAAATCCTGAATATCACATTGTAGGATTTTTTATGAATTTATTTGCAAATTATGGTGGAAAATAAGTATTTGGTCACCTACAAACAAGCAAGATTTCTGGCTCTCACAGACCTGTAACTTCTTCTTTAAGAGGCTCCTCTGTCCTCCACTCGTTACCTGTATTAATGGCACCTGTTTGAACTTGTTATCAGTATAAAAGACACCTGTCCACAACCTCAAACAGTCACACTCCAAAATCTACTATGGCCAAGACCAAAGAGCTGTCAAAGGACACCAGAAACAAAATTGTAGACCTGCACCAGGCTGGGAAGACTGAATCTGCAATAGGTAAGCAGCTTGGTTTGAAGAAATCAACTGTGGGAGCAATTATTAGGAAATGGAAGACATACAAGACCACTGATAATCTCCCTCGATCTGGGGCTCCACGCAAGATCTCACCCCGTGGGGTCAAAATGATCACAAGAACGGTGAGCAAAAATCCCAGAACCACACGGGGGGACCTAGTGAATGACCTGCAGAGAGCTGGAATCAAAGTAACAAAGCCTACCATCAGTAACACACTACGCCGCCAGGGACTCAAATCCTGCAGTGCCAGACGTGTCCCCCTGCTTAAGCCAGTACATGTCCAGGCCCGTCTGAAGTTTGCTAGTGTGCATTTGGATGATCCAGAAGAGGATTGGGAGGATGCCATATGGTCAGATGAAACCAAAATATAACTTTTTGGTAAAAACTCAACTCGTCGTGTTTGGAGGACAAAGAATGCTGAGTTGCATCCAAAGAACACCATACCTACTGTGAAGCATGGGGTTGGAAACATCATGCTTTGGGGCTGTTTTTCTGCAAAGGGACCAGGACGACTGATCCGTGTAAAGGAAAGAATGAATGGGGCCATGTATCGTGAGATTTTGAGTGAAAACCTCCTTCCATCAGCAAGGGCATTGAAGATGAAACGTGGCTGGGTCTTTCAGCATGACAATGATCCCAAACACACCGCCCGGGCAACGAAGGAGTGGCTTCGTAAGAAGCATTTCAAGGTCCTGGAGTGGCCTAGCCAGTCTCCAGATCTCAACCCCATAGAAAATCTTTGGAGGGAGTTGAAAGTCCGTGTTGCCCAGCGACAGCCCCAAAACATCACTGCTCTAGAGGAGATCTGCATGGAGGAATGGGCCAAAATACCAGCAACAGTGTGTGAAAACCTTGTGAAGACTTACAGAAAACGTTTGACCTGTGTCATTGCCAACAAAGGGTATATAACAAAGTATTGAGAAACTTTTGTTATTGACCAAATACTTATTTTCCACCATAATTTGCAAATTAATTAATTAAAAATCCTACAATGTGATTTTCTGGAGAAAAAAAATCTTGTTTTGTCTGTCATAGTTGACGTGTACCTATGATGAAAATTACAGGCCTCTCTCATCTTTTTAAGTGGGAGAACTTGCACAATTGGTGGCTGACTAAATACATTTTTCCCCCACTGTATGTGGTCTTTTATTGTAATTCAACACAAAACTGACAATGTAGGAACCCTTCAGAGACCAAAAAACACAACAAAACCTTGAGAACACAGGCTGAGATAAGCCTTGATATGGTCTGATTAGGATGCTGGTGGTGTGGTGTACAGCATTCTGATGTAAAACAGAAATTAAGCTTTCATATCATCCATATGGGAATTCTCTCTCTGGGCTGTCAGGAGCTTCCTCTGGCAATCTAAGCCAGTCAGAGAGACAAAGCAGAGATGTGTTGAAAGGTTTGCAACAGGAATAGTAACTTATCACCGGCCCCAGGCCCCCTGGCACTTGGCTACAGTCAGGGCTTAGACCCAGCCAGCCAGTCTTTCCCCTCCCGGCCCCTCTCCCCCTCTGTCTCCCACTTTACTTTTCCTAACTTCAGCTGCCACACTAAGACCTACTGTATCTGGACTGCCATATAAATACATATTTAGTGCATGTGTGCACAGCATTTCGTCACTAGCTAGCAATTCCACATCAGCTACACATGCCCGTATGTGTGTGAGTGATGATAAGACTACAATTTTTCCAATGCTTGACATGTGTGTATGACTATCTATTGGAGAGCATTCTAGAAAGTGTTATGACCCTGGGACTTGGCCAGGAGAGGATTTTTTTTTTTTTTCATTTATTCTTTTTACATTAAAAAGATTCAGATTCCAAAGGGGTCAGAGATATTGTAAGTGTGTGAATGATTATGGTTGGGGTGTATCATCTGGTTCTAGAGGCAAATGGTTCAGACACATGTGTTTAATTGGGGTTCCTCCACATTTGACCTCTTTATAGTGAATGTTAGCGCTGATAGAGAATGTGGTGGGAAGCTGGCTGGTGGGAGACGGAGAATGTTAAACAGTAAGACAGGTTAGAGCAAGGCTGTGTAGCAGCTGCATCAACATCACTCCTGATAAGATGCTTGACATATAAAGGTTGGTGTAAGACCGTGAGTGGCAGAATAGGAGTATATTAGAGAAAAAGGGTAATGTGTTGTTTTATGTACGTACGTCTACATTGAATAATTCAAAGCACATAGTCTATAGAGTAAATTGCATTACCGCATCATAGATTACCTCTAAACCTTGCTTAAGTAGAGTGTTACAGTATGTGGGAGATAATATTCAAGGATTAATTCTGCAGAAATAATTTGTCATATGAATTCAGCTCGTAATTAAAGACCATCTGGCATGGTCTGATTCCCTACAAAGTTTTGCTTCCTTTTATTAAGTAGTTGACAGTAAACAGTTTTGGAGTTGGGGACTTGAAAACTTAAGAGACCAGAATGACTTACTTTCACAGTTCATATCAAACCCATACAATTTGCCGAGATGGAGGACATTCAAGAAGCTGCGGTTATTTTCTGAGCCACAATGGTTACGCAGTGAATGCTAATCTGAAAATAGGTGGACAAAGGACAAAATAAAAATTGCATTACAAACACTGATACAGCATGGAGTGTGTTGCATTGAGAATTACCTGCAATAAATGAAAGTGTCAGCGAGCCTGAGGAGAGAGGGAGAGATAAAACGAGAGAGCAGTAAAAATAAAATAAATGTGCCGGCCGCCTGCAGATTTGTTGTGTGAAATAGCCGTTATCTGGAGAGGCAGCAAGGTCTTCCAGCTAGCATGTCATGAGGAATGCTAACGTGTGGCCTGGCATGTAATTAACAGATAAAAATGTGGGTTCATTAAATGCATATGCAGTGTCATGTGTTCCCAGTGCCAGTATCGATCGGCAGGCAGGTAGGCCGCCTCCACGGTCCTTCCCACTACACCGGACACTGTGACACTGAACATCCATCACAACCTCCACCATATTTATAGAATTTTAATTAGCTCCTCGCTCAAGCCAACATCATTAGCTTTTCTCTTTTTTTATTTCCAGCAAACAGCCAGCCACACATGTTCATAATTTTGCTGTGAGAGAAGCAGTGGGAGCCCCTACCAAGGACACAGAGAGACATGGGATTGGAGTGAGGGAGAGAGCGGGAGAAAGGGGTGACAGTTTAAAATGACAATGAAAAATTATGCAGTTGAAGAAAATAAGAAAAGCCTAACATGTGGCATGACACACACACAGGCATTAATGTCACCTTGGAATAATTTACAAAATGTCTGTTAATAGTCAATATTTTGGGTGCTGTGTGAATCACTACGTCAGAGGACATAGTCACTAGACAAGATAACCTCTTGAGATGCAAACCAAGTGCACTAAAGCCCAGCAGAGCTGGACAAAAACAAGGCTGACATCTGGCTGGCCCTGAAGAGCATGACCTTATGTGAGACCATGTTAAAAACAATATTCAGACAATTGCCTTGATCTGCAACATAGCCCACACTGACATTATTGCCCCCTTAATGTTCAAGGTTTCAACAGCATTACACAAAAGTTTTCATCCAATAACAAAAACAACATATCAACTTAAATGAATGTGAATTGACCAAGGTCCAGTTTTTCAAAGGAACTCAAAAGGTATGAGCCTGTCAGACCAGACCAATGAAAGACACAAGGTTATGAATAGGTAGTACTCAGCTCAAAAACCATTTTGTTCATGTTAGAAGGCAACACATTTTCTCTCCTTTCAATCAGACCTGAACAGAATTGTGGGGAGCGATGAAGAGAGTCCACGTCCCTATTCATGAAGTCCCAATTTGTCTGGTGATGTGGACTGGAGGGCCTAAAGAGCCATTCTGGCCTTGCCTTACCTCTCCGTCTGCCAGGAGGTCACAGAGAGGACAAACCCAAAGTGAAAAGCTACACATTTAGTGTTAGCCCGACGTTCAGCTTCAGCATCTGAGGCCCACTGTACGAGACTGATATAAACTGTATACAGACTACCATCCTGTATTACACCAATACAAACACTGTATATAGACCACCAGCAAGAGGTCTCAAGCAGCTGCTGTGGAAATCTACTGAATACAAGTTCCTTTTGAGGCCCAAAAAAACTTTTGTCAATGTACAAACATACTCTTTTAGACATTTTTAATTGCATGCCAATGTTTGAGCCTTTTACAGTAGCAACATCATAATTAGTGTCAGAGACACTTTGTCAACAGTGTTTTAATTGACCCTTCGCTAAGCCCCGCCCCAGATTTTGGGCAACCAATCGCAGCGTTCCAATGGACAGCAACTACAGTGAGGGAAAAAAGTATTTGATCCCCTGCTGATTTTGTACGTTTGCCCACTGACAAAGAAATGATCAGTTTATAATTTTAATGGTAGGTTTATTTGAACAGTGAGAGGCAGAATAACAACAACAAAATCCAGAAAAACGCATGTCAAAAATGTTATAAATTGATTTGGGCAAACGTACAAAATCAGCAGGGGATCATATATTTTTTTCCCTCACTGTATCATCGAGTCCGACACCTCGGATAAGCTCACGTTTAAATCGCATGAAAGTCAATGAGGGCAATGGCAAAAACTGAGTTTTCTTCAACAGATAATAAACATCATACTTTTGCTACATTGTTTGCTAGCTCAGCTGATTAGCTAGCTCTCAGTCTCATTGACTTCCAGACGTTGCTAACGCTACCTAGCTAGCTAGCCACATTAATATAACTTGTTTTCTCCAAATGTATGTTAGCTAGTGTTGTGTCTAAGGAATTTATGACTTTGCTAACGTTTGCAAATGGTATCTTAGAGGATGTTGACTCAGCTTAAGGGAGCATCTGGAGAGTAGTTCTATAGGGGCACCCTAAAGCCGAGGAAGTCTGTTAGGTGGAGTCCTGGGATTGGTCTGTAGGGGAAAACACCCATATTATGTTACATAGGGCATAAGATATAAATACCATGGTTAAAACAAAGGAGGGGGAGAATAACATATTACAGATTGGAGCCGGTTATTCTCCAGATATCGGCAGATATCTGTAAATTGACGCTGGAATCCTTTGATACAATAAACCTTTATAATCAAAGTACAGTGTCAGCGGAATTCTTGTTCTCACAGCATCTCAGCATAGTTTTCTCGACACCACAAAATGGCGACGAGGTATTGGTCGTGTTGCGTCTTTTCTCAGCGTTCCATTCATGGGCGCCGAGCTGACTCTAGCTCCAGAATCCGGCAGATAAGGGTGAGTTTTCTCACTACTTTGGGCACTGGTTAGTTCGTGTGTCTGTGTGTGTGTGTTGAATGAATGCACCGTTAAGAACTTGCGTGTGTGCTTTGCTGTTATTTGCTGTGGGATAGGAGTCCGTTCTAAATTTCTAAATGTGTTTGCGCTGGTAACAACGCAAACAGGGGGGAGTGTCTATAAGTATTGAAGAATAGAATGAAGGAATAAGGCCAAGGAAAATTTATACAAATTAGGACATTGCGAATCTATGGAAGCCCTCTAACGAGGCGATCATTAGGATGGGCCGAAAATCCTAAAAGCACATTAGGTGGGTTTAGGTCAGTCCCGGGGACTGTGGGTAGTGGTATATACATTCGATTGCAAGTTACCGCTCAACTTATAGTTGACGAATTATATGTTAGATGTAACCTCTCATTGGATGTCCGCGAACTCGTGGTAGCATAAATTTAGGAACAATGAGAAAACGGCGCAATGGAGGTAGAATACTGCCTTAGGGGTCCGTAGGAACGGAAAAAGCCTCTTAAACTGTGTATGTGTGTGTGAGTTTGGGAGAGAGAAAAATGGTGGAGTGGAGACGTCTCTGTTGTGTCTGAGCTGTGTGTCGACTCATGTTGGGATGGGATTTGTGTTGGAGATCTTGTGAGTCTCCGTGGGTGAGAACGTTGGTGGTTGTTAACTATATGTGAGCCCCCTGGAAGGACGTTAAGGTTAAAAATGTCATGACTCTCTATAAAAAGAGAACGTTTACTAACTATTAGAATATCATGAGCCTACAGGGAGGAGTTTTTAACAGTGTATAGAGATGTTTTGTAATGGATAAGAAAATAACTATAAATCTGCAGATTAGGATAAGTGAAGTTAAGAAACTTCAAAGTAGGATTTTGTGTTCCATGTTTTATGTTGGTTTGTGAGTTCTGTTAAGTGTTACTGTTTGTCTATGGGGGGGAAGAATGGAGGTACAGCGGGTCTGTCTACTTTCTGTTGTTTATGCTTGGAGAGAGCTGGGAGAGAGCTCCTTCCACTCTGAAATCACATTGGTGAATGTACTACGCAGAAGGAGGAGACAGAGAGAGAGAGAGGAGGTGCTGACAAGTACATCATGCGACAGAGTGTGCTGCAACGGATCAAGTCAAATCAAGGCTAGTACTGTTCTATTCACAAAACGTACCTTCCCATAGAGGATATTTTGGGTGCGTAGCATATTTGATGTTATGACAATTTGACAAGGACTTGGCAACAGACTGATCAATTGATGTAATTAAGAATTGCATTTTGGAGTTTTTGTACATGAGTGGGTTTGATTAGAGTTCAGTGGGGAAATCGAGCACTGACATTATTCTGTAAAATTAAGGTAATTGGGTGCTTATTAAGCAATGGGTTTGTGAGTGCTGTAGTGTTGCTGGATTAGAGGTCTTTTATTTTTTGGATTGCTCTAAGGTGACTACTTTCATTTACTTTCCTGATCGGATGTGGTAAGATCGCCACTAATCAATAATTGGGTAAAATAAAATAAAATAAATAAATTGATGAATAAATTAATAGATAGATTGATTGATTAATTAATTAATTTGGGGAATAAAAAAAAAGAGGGAACTATAGGCTACATATTCTAAAATAATGAAATAATTCACAATAAAGGAATATAAAAGAGTTGTTACAAGGGGAAAAATGACATAAAAACGATGAAAGTAATTACTCCTGTTGATGTAGTAGAAAATAGTAATCCTTTAGTTAATGGTATTGCAAGGTTATCTGGAAAAGGGAATAAACGTTGGCATGACATTGAACAACCATGGCTAGTGGAAGGGATTCTTAACCCTGACGTCATCAACATGATGAAAGTGGTTGAATAATAGAGAGAGGAGAAGCAGAAACGACCATAAAGATGAATCCAAAACTCCAAAAGTAAGAAGAAAACTAGATGTCTGGAAACTAAGGGTGGAGTGAGGTTCAGGAAGATGGAACTTGAATATGATGAAGATGATGATGATGATGATGATCAGAGTGATTGAGAGGAGATCATGGGTGGATATGACTCTGTGATCAGAAGGAAGTGGCAAGAGAGGAAAGAAGGGGTGATGGAAGTTGAAGAAAGAAGAAGGATACTAGAGATTCGATCTCTGATGAAAGTGAAGATGGAAACAGTGATGAAGATTTGGAGATTAAAGGTGCTTTATGTTAAAGAGGATTTTATCCTACAATGATTAGCAAAGAATAAATAGAAAGAGATATAGACCGATGCGTATCATGCCTGGATAAAGCGAATAATTCAGAAGAAGTAAGAGAACTGGAACAACAACTCAAGAAGCTGAAGATACAGAAGAAAAAACTGCTGAGAAAAGGATCCCAAGAATTGGAGAAAAAGTATACATTGAGGCCAAGGAAAGAGGGCACCAGTAAGAAAATGATGCCAGTGATCATTCGAGGACAAAACCTAGAATATAAGCCTTTGCAAAATACCGATATGTCAGATATACTTGAGAAGTTGTCTACTCTTCAAGATGGAGCATATCCTTGGATTTCAAAAATTGGAAGAAATTATGGTGGGAACATAGTCTGCCATAGGAGACATTAAGAGACTTTTGGCTAATCTCCTTGGGATTCCAGATATGGAAGACATTTTTCAGAGAGCGGGACTTAATAGATATGTGGGGACTGAAGTGAATGACCCTGAATTGTTGGCTGCAAGTAGAAATAGGCTGTGGAGAGCACTGAAAGATAAGTTTCCAACAAATGTGCATCCTGATAACATTCTGATTGATCCACTAGGACAAAAAGAAAATCTGAGAGCCTATGTGTCAAGAGTTCATCAAGTGTGGAGAAATATTGCTGGAAATGATCCAGATGTGAGTCAAATTGAGAAGTCAATTTTGAGAGCTAAACTTTAGATGGGACTGCCCTCACCAGTAAGGAGCAAACTGGCAGAGGTGGTTGGACTTGGAAGCATGACAAAAGGTGTCTATAGAGATCATATAGCCCATCAAGTGGAGCTGTACAGGAAAAAAGGAACACCACTAGAAAGAACAGGACCAAGAAACTCTCAGAAAACTTGATGAAATACAACTGGGGGAGAATAAGAAGGAGAAGAAAAGCTTTGGTTATGAAGAATTAGTGTGCACCAAATCAACAATCACTGCCACAGCTTCAACTGAACAAGGTAAAATGCAATTGTACCAGCCACAACTAGTGGTACAAGTTGTTTCATATCCATAGCCAGTTTCTGGAAAGACACAGAATTGGAGAGGAAGAGGACGAGAAGGCTTAGAAAGAGGAAGAGGAGGAAGATTTAAGCCATACTTCCAGCAATCTTGAGAAGTGTGTTATGATTGTGGACAGGTTGGTGACTTTGCCTATGAGTGTAATGGGCCAGAAGGAAACACAAGAGGGAATTTCAGAGGAAGATACAGGAGCAAGTGAAGATCATCTGGAGGACCGGTGAACCCTTATAGGGTCAAGAAGCAAGGATTCTAGGGGTGCCTAGAAGATCCGAAAGGGGGGTGTCAGCTGGTAGCACCAGTTAGGGGGAAAAGATCCAACAATTGAGGTGAAAATAAACAACGGACTATGGGAAGTGATGATGGATAGCGGAAAGGCTTTTATCTGTGTTCAGCCTGAAGAGGTTACACATCTCACTATGTCAAATCAACTAATTAGGATAGGGATTTGAGGGAGTGAAACAGTTGATTAATCTTAAGGAACCAATTGAGCTCTGTTATGAAAATGAGAAAATTACAATACCCATACTGGTATCCGAACATAAACCTATTGCATTGTTGGGAAGAGATGCATTGTGGAAGTTGAATTGTACAATAAGATGTACACCAGACGGCTGTCTGGTAGAAGTGCCAAAGGAAAAGGTTTACCATTTGTTGATGATGACAGAGATGGATTTGTTTACAGTATTCTGGATTGGAAATCTCAGTGAAGATTTTTAGGAGCCAGACCACCTTGGAAGAATCAGTATCCATTGAAAGATGAAGCAATCCAAGGGATTGAACCACAAATTGAAGGACTTTCAAAAGCAGGTGTTTTGAAGACAATAGAAAAAATCCTTAGAGTAGGAATCAATTGTTGTCTTTGGGAGAAACCATGAGGGGTTGATAGTAGCGCCTCTGGACCTATTAGGTCTGATGATTTAGGAAGTTAGGGGTTAGCTAATGTTGCAAGGGGGGAGATTAGGAGAAAGATTATAAAGGAGTAGGGAATGTGTAGAGGTGATATTGCTCTCATGTGGAGAGATAATTATGGAGAAGAAGTGTTGTTATGAGGATAAGAAGTAGAAGCTGTTTCACCTAGTGAAAGGAAGTATATTTTGTACAACGATATGAAGTGGAAGAGGGTTATGAGTGATTGCTAACTTATTTTGAGTAATGTTAGAGGGAAGACTAGGGAGAATACTATCATGGAGGTATAGGATGAGTTGTTTGATTTTAATGGAAGACAAGAAGATATATCTGATCAATACTGTTCGTTAGGGAAGAGAGAAACTAAATGGAAGGCATATGGATTTGATTCTTCTGTTTGGAAATTAAAGATGGATGGGCAGGTAGGAATCTTTGGTTGAAGGAGTTAACTCATTCTGTAAGATCAGTGAGGAATCTTGAGGGTTTATATCTGTTGAGAATTCCAGCACTAGGAACATGGGGTTGAATCTTAGAGAAGGTAGCTCAACCTCTATCAAGTATGTGTAAATCTTATGCTTTATTATGGCTGTTGTATCAGCAACAATCATTAAGAGATAAAATAATGTAGTTGTGGAAGCATTTGTTTAGGCCTAGGTTTAAGTGTTATTGGTTAAATGAATTAACCTATGTGAATTTGTTAGATAGGAAGGAAAATCAGTTAACAGCGATTCATGAAGCATTGGACGTAAAACCAGTGAGGGCTAAAAGCTGTTTTTGTGGAAATAAAACATATGATGGAAAGAGGATGTTTAGGGGAATAGCAGATGGTGATGATTATATGATGCCTTTGGGGTAAGCAGGAACATAAGGTTAGTAGAATGAGAAATGTAATGTAACTTTTGATGTTTCATTTAGTAAGAATAGAAGGACTTTGATGGTGAGAGAAGTTTTTGCATGGTAATGTGACTATTGGGAATTTTAGAAACATCTGGGGTTTGTGGTGAGAATGAATATATTCTTACCCTATGGATGGAAAGGATGTTGTTACATGTAGAAGTTTAAGCTTCCATATGAGGTTTTTACAATTAAAAGAGGGGAAGCAAGGGAAAGAGTTTAATAGTCTGGGAGCCTACCATTGGAGGATAAGTCTAGGAGAAAAGTGGGGACTTTTTCCATGGTATGGTGTAAAATTTTGGGAAGATAACATAGATAATATTACCTATACTTTGAAAGGTTTTGCAAATGAAACAATAAGAGGGTTTAACCTTCTGTCAAGACTCAAAGGAGTATTGATGGATAGGTATCAATTTTGAATTTTTCCCGTTTTTAAATATTATGGTGATAGTTAGTATTTTGTGATGAATCAAAGGGGGGAAATTGTATGTGATTCATTTTATATATCATTTTTAAATTTTTAGTTGATATTGATGTTTTAATTTGATATTGATGTTTAAAATTTTGGGAAGATAACATAGATAATATTACCTATACTTTGAAAGGTTTTGCAAATGAAACAATAAGAGGGTTTAACCTTCTGTCAAGACTCAAAGGAGTATTGATGGATAGGTATCAATTTTGAATTTTTCCCGTTTTTAAATATTATGGTGATAGTTAGTATTTTGTGATGAATCAAAGGGGGGAAATTGTATGTGATTCATTTTATATATCATTTTTAAATTTTTAGTTGATATTGATGTTTTAATTTGAATGTGTTGTTTTGCAAAAGATACTGTTTGGTCTTTTATTTTCTTCCAGAAGTATATGGGGGAATGTGTAGAGGGGATTCAAATACTCAAACAGGGACAATATGAAGGAACAATATGAATGGACTGGAGGAAGTGGAACAAGGAAGGTGTGGAAAGGTTCAGATTCCATCATCGACGTTGCATTGGAAGTCGACACTGCTGAGGAGATGAAGTGTAGTGGACTACATTCCAGTGTCTGCAATGATATATAGACATATTTGCATGTGTAATACATAATTTGTGTCATATTCTTTCTGTATTAATTTTTGAAGAATGATATTTGCTGTTGTTGGGTACATGTGGGGATCTCAGATGTTTTTGTTTATTTCGTGGATGCTTAGGGATATTGGGTCTAGGCAGGGATAGAGAGAATCCACAGGAGGGTCCGATGGGTCGACCAGCCTGAATGTGGACATTTTTGATTGTATTTTGTTTGCTGAGGCTTTCGTGTGTATTCAAATTGCATCATAGTTTAAAATGCATTGATAAAGATGTATGAATTGATCTGGAGTACTTAGGTGGTTGCCTGGGGCAGAGGGGCTGTGAGAGAATCTTACTGTCTTGATTGATTGATGGATATTTGGAAAGAAAGCTGCCAGACAGGTTTTTCGCTCTCACACTCCATAAAGATTTGTTCATATTTCATAGAAATTTACTCACACTCCATAAAGATTTGTTCATATTTCATAGAAATTTATTTACACTCCATAGAAAATTTTGTTTTTGGTTTATTGTTAAAGTTACTCAATAAGAGAAAAATTGTTATTTGTCATAATCCTATTTTTTTTGTTTTCGAGACTTAGTTAGTCTCGAAGGGGGGAAATATGTGGTGTCTAAGGAATTTATGACTTTGCTAACGTTTGCAAATGGTATCTTGGAGGATGTTGACTCAGCTTAAGGGAGCATCTGGAGAGTAGTTCTATAGGGGCACCCTAAAGCCGAGGAAGTCTGTTAGGTGGAGTCCTGGGATTGGTCTGTAGGGGAAAACACCCATATTATGTTACATAGGGCATAGGATATACATACCACGGTTAAAACAAAGGAGGGGGAGAATAACATATTACAGATTGGAGCCGGTTATTCTCCAGATATCGGCAGATATCTGTAAATTGACGCTGGAATCCTTTGATACAATAAACCTTTATAATCAAAGTACAGTGTCAGCGGAATTCTTGTTATCACAGCATCTCAGCATAGTTTTCTCGACACCACACTAGCTAAGTAAGCAATTTCATGAATACAACTCCCATCTGCTGTCGAGATCAGGATACGATTTGAGAGCACTAGTTAGCTCCAAAAGTGATTATAGCTTTGACTGCATGCTGAAAGTGAATTCACAGCCATTCAGTGGCTACCTACACTACAAACTAACTTTTACTAGGTTCCCGTGAAGCAATTGTAATGAAAGTCCACCATAACATACCCAAGAGTTTCCTGATTAGCAAGGGGTAGTATGTGTTTAATTTCATTGTGTATTAGAAACACAGTTTGAGATCATCGTGAGGGGATTTCACCAGTGGTTGAATGGTGAATTGGGCTACAACAGTAACCAAGCAAATGGTAAATTGTTACCTTTATGTAATTTCATTTAGATTCCAATTAAGATTAATGGAATTAAAGTAGGTAAAGATTGTTTATTTTCCCATCGTTTAAGTAGATGCACTGTACTCAGCGCAATGCCAAACTTGAATGAGTCATGTGAAGCTGAAGGGCTCTTTAGCTGTAGAACAACAAAGCCTGTTCTGGCCACTTGATAAGTATAGGGGCCACCATGATGACCTCTCAGATGCTACGGTATAGAGACATAGTTCCATAAAGACATTATAGAGAAGCGCCTAACTGTGCCTCATGGGGATAGCAATCTTCAATTACACAATGTACCATCGCACCATTTTTATTTTGATAATTGGTTTTCTTTTGTCAGTCCACATACATTTTCATACACACACATTTGGGGGTGACCTAATTGCACCACAGGGTAGGTGTAATTCACAGGTGGCTGGTGGCAACTTAATTGGGGAGGACAGGCTCATAGTAATGGCTGGAACGGAATTAATGGAATGGTATCAAACACATGGTTTCCATGTGTTTGAGCCATGTATTTGATACCATTCCATTCACTCCATTCCAGCAATTATTATGAGCCGTCCTCCCCTCACCAGCCTCATGTGGTGTAATTACATGGAGCCTTTATCTGTTCCATGCTGCACTACAGGCTGCCTGTGGACTCAATCACTTTGGGCATGTTCTGCTGTTGCTTGGAGACTGAATGATTTAACCCACACGTGTCAAACTCATTCCATGGAGGGCCGAGTGTCTGCGGCTTTTCACTCCTCCCTTGGACTTGAGTGATGAATTAAGGTCACTGATTAGTAAGGAAGCCCCCTCACCTGGTTGTCTTGGTCTTAATTGAAAGGAACAACTAAAAACCAGCAAACACAAGGCCCCCCATGGAATGAGTTTGACACCCCTGATTTAACCCATTAGCATCACCTGGACCAAGCATTCAGAAAGCTCTGTGTGACTGCATAGACGGTGAGGGGCTACTGTTCAATGTATGCTTGATTTTCAAGTGTTTTTACAGCTTTTTGTTGTATGTAATTTAGGCTGGGATTAATTTTTTCCAGACAGCTCTTTCAGACAGCAGCATGTGTGACACTTAACACTTGATTTAGAAAATTGGGAGTCCCACGATGTGACTGGATTGGTTATAAGCTGGCTGAAGTCATTCAGGGCACACAACCATAATGCTGACCTTACTATTGTTGTTTTAAGCTTTTGTTGTACTGTAATTTATTACATTTACATTTACATTTACAGTCATTTAGCAGACGCTCTTATCCAGAGCGACTTACAGTTAATTTATTTTACAACCCTAGGAAAACTAATAGAGCTGCTGGCACTGGGAGAATATCTAGAGGTGGGCATGCTGCGTTACTACTACTAGTTAGGTTGATGTTTGGGGTGATTGGGGTCGATGACAAATAATCTTGTCAGCGGGGCCGTCATGTGTGGCGGATGGGAGGCAGTTTGTGCTGCGGGGCCCAGTTAGTAATTAATCACTGTGTTACAGTAATACATTCCTTCGATCGGAGCGTCAGGGAATCATTTCTCTGGACAGTGGCCCATGAAAGGTCATCCACACCGCCCGCCACCGGCCGGTCGTTGGTCATTCCGGGAGGTCCAGAGTTGCTGTAGTGGCACCAGGCACAAGGCTCATCCAGTCAATGCAACTTAATGATTGATGCACATATGAAATGAGTCACGGGAACATCACGACCAAGGTGGGATTGAATTATTGTGTTGTTGGAGTTCTTAGCCATTGCTATGAGTGAAATTCTGTCTACTGAAGCAGTACGGGTTCTCTGGAATATGGTACAACTAGTGCCAGGGATTCAGGTGTGCACAGTGTGACTGGAATTATAAAGTGCAAGAGATAGGACATTTGGTAAAAAATTTATAATTATAATAATAATAAGAAAATAACTGTGAGTCATTTCATAACTTATTGATCATCTGATTTACCAGCTCAATAAAATTATGTGATCATGACGATCCACCATCCAGTTCCTGATTGTCTGTGAAACTCTGTGAACATTGAATGCCGCCCCAGAGAAAAGCACTGAGCTCTAACACGTGACACGGGTTCAATCCACCGAACTAGTGTTCTTCTACACTATACATCACCATTCTCTGGCATATTTGCATTACTTACCATCCATGCTCTGTGTTGATACATACCTGGCCTCCCAATAGGCCTGTGTTGATCCCGGTCTGACAGTAAATCCATAAAATGCATTCCCTCAGCCTCAGCGCCGAAGGATATAAAAAAAATATTTTCAGCTCAGTCTCAGGAACATGAAAGGGATCGACATGTAAGGGCGTCGGCGAGGTTTAAGTTTGCCAGTCTTTGGTATAAATAAACAATAAAGCGGTCACTGAGCTTACTGAGGGATTTCTGCTATGCTATATTGAATTTTTCACAACCACCTGGGAGACATCTATTCTACCATAAGGAAGTTGTGTACATCTGTGGCCTGTTGGAGATGTACAGTGAGGGGAAAAAAGTATTTGATCCCCTGCTGATTTTGTACGTTTGCCCACTGACAAAGAAATGATCAGTCTATAATTTTAATGGTAGGTTTATTTGAACAGTGAGAGACAGAATAACAACAAAAAAATCCAGAAAAACGCATGTAAAAAATGTTATAAATTGATTTGCATTTTAATGAGGGAAATAAGTATTTGACCCCCTCTCAATCAGAAAGATTTCTGGCTCCCAGGTGTCTTATATACAGGTAACGAGCTGAGATTAGGAGCACACTCTTAAAGGGAGTGCTCCTAATCTCAGCTTGTTACCTGTATAAAAGACACCTGTCCACAGAAGCAATCAATCAATCAGATTCCAAACTCTCCACCATGGCCAAGACCAAAGAGCTCTCCAAGGATGTCAGGGACAAGATTGTAGACCTACACAAGGCTGGAATGGGCTACAAGACCATCGCCAAGCAGCTTGGTGAGAAGGTGACAACAGTTGGTGTGATTATTCGCAAATGGAAGAAACACAAAAGAACTGTCAATCTCCCTCGGCCTGGGGCTCCATGCAAGATAATATAATAATAATAATAATATAATAATATAATATGCCATTTAGCAGACGCTTTTATCCAAAGCGACTTACAGTCATGCGTGCATACATTTTTGTGTATGGGTGGTCCCGGGGATCGAACCCACTACCTTGGCGTTACAAGCGCCGTGCTCTACCAGCTGAGCTACAGAGGACCACCTCGTGGAGTTGCAATGATCATGAGAACGGTGAGGAATCAGCCCAGAACTACACGGGAGGCTCTTTTCAATGATCTCAAGGCAGCTGGGACCATAGTCACCAAGAAAACAATTGGTAATACACTACGCCGTGAAGGACTGAATTCCTGCAGCGCCCGCAAGGTCCCCCTGCTCAAGAAAGCACATATACAGGCCCGTCTGAAGTTTGCCAATGAACATCTGAATGATTCAGAGGAGAACTGGGTGAAAGTGTTGTGGTCAGATGAGACCAAAATCAAGCTCTTTGGCATCAACTCAACTCGCCGTGTTTGAAGGAGGAGGAATGCTGCCTAAGACCCCAAGAACACCATCCCCACCGTCATATATGGAAGTGGAAACATTATGCTTTGGGGGTGTTTTTCTGCTAAGGGGACAGGACAACTTCACCGCATCAAAGGGACGATGGACGGGGCCATGTACCGTCAAATCTTGGGTGAGAACCTCCTTCCCTCAGCCAGGGCATTGAAAATGGGTCGTGGATGGGTATTCCAGCATGACAATGACCCAAAACACACGGCCAAGGCAACAAAGGAGTGGCTCACGAAGAAGCACATTAAGGTCCTGGAGTGGCCTATCCAGTCTCCAGACCTTAATCCCATAGAAAATCTGTGGAGGGAGCTGAAGGTTCGAGTTGCCAAACATCAGCCTCGAAACCTTAATGACTTGGAGAAGATCTGCAAAGAGGAGTGGGACAAAATCCCTCCTGAGATGTGTGCAAACCTGGTGGCCAACTACAAGAAACGTCTGACCTCTGTGATTGCCAACAAGGGTTTTGCCACCAAGTACTAAGTAATGTTTTGCAGATGGGTCAAATACTTATTTCCCTCATTAAAATGCAAATCAATTCATAACATTATTGACATGCGTTTTTCTGGATTTTTTTGTTGTTATTCTGCCTCTCACTGTTCAAATAAACCTACCATTAAAATTCTAGACTGATCAAGTCTTTGTCAGTGGGCAAACGTACAAAATCAGCTGGGGATCAAATATTTTTTTCCCTCACTCTATATGCACTGTATTCAAGCTCCCAGGTACATCCTGTGGGAAAGGCTTCGGTAGACCTACGGTATATTGGACACTTTAAACACTGCATTACACAGTGTGCAAGGAATCTGTGGCTTACATTGAAAACACAAATATTCTGAAGAGAATAGCCGATGCTACACCCATAGATACACTGCATAGTCTGTCAAACTTGGCATGAGATGTAGAATTTTAATGGATGAACTGATCCAAGGCTATTACACTCTTAAAATCCCAATTTTTGTCACAGAACATTTGGAGCCAAAACGGTGTACAGTTGACTAAACTCCTTTATCTACAGTAAAGCTCTGGCTTTTTCTCACATCACAATATTTCCCTACCCGCACAAGCTTTTCAGATCATCATACTGTAGACCTAAATCCCACAGTAGCACAAGGCGATTATCGAGGCCTTAGCTCTCTGGTACCATAAGGCTGTTGTGATGTTGTCTTCTGTTCTCTCCTTTCCTCAATTACTCCCTCCCTCTGTGATGGAGAGGAGAGATGAGGACGTCTCTGTCAGTAGCACAACCCAGTGAGGGTACATTGCAGAGTTAGTGGTGGTCCCCTTGGCAGGTGGTCTGATCCCCGATACAGATCTGTACTACAGGGATTACACACAGAGAGAGCTGAGGAGGAGCCTCCCCTCTGTGAGGAGTCAGGTCCCTGAGGCAGTCCCCCCAATAAGCTCACAAACACCCTCTTCAAACAGCTAGTCTCTCACACACACAAACACACCATCTTCCTGTCTCTCTATTTCTTTTTAAAAAATCTATTTATCTTCCTCTCTTTCTCTCTCCTGTTATCTCCCTTGCTCTCTCTTTTGTTATCCCTGTATTTGTCTGTTTATCTCCCACTCTGCCACTCCCCCTCTGTCTCTCCTTCTCTGCATCTCACCAGATCTCTTGACCACATTCACTGCATCTCTCATCTCTCCCACTCCCCCTCCATTCCCCCCTGTTCCCTCTCTCTGTGATTGTGAGTAGATTCACTTATACAGTGCCTTCAGAAAGTATTCAAACCCCTTGACCTTTTCCACATTTTGTTGTGTTACAGACTGAATTTAAAATTGATTTAATGTAGATTTTTTTTGTCACTGGCCTACACACATTACCCCATAACGTCGAAGTGGAATTATGTTTTTCGAAAGTTTTACAAATTAATAAAAAATGAAAAGTTTAAATGTCTTGAGTCAATAAGTATTTAACCCCTTTGTTATGGCAATCAGTTCAGGAGTATAAATGTGCTTAGCAAGTCACATAATAAGTTGTATGGATTTTTCAATGACTACCTCATCTCTGTACCCCACACATACAATTATCTGTAAGGTCCCTCAGTCGAGCATTGAATTTCAAACACAGATTCAACCAAAAGACCAGGGAGGTTTTCAAATGCCTCGCAAAGAAGGGCACCTATTGGCAGTGGCGTGTATACATGGATGCCAAGGGAAGCAAGGCTTTCCCAAAAAATAGACAAAAATAAATGAATAAATACAAAATAATTTATCTTTTGTCTCTCTGTGTTTCATAAATTAAAAATCGCAAGAGGCTGAATGTATCTCACCGGTTAAATCATCCGCGTGAACGAAACAGCGCCCCTCTGTATCTATCTGATGCTCTCTGGTCAGAAAGAGTATGACATTGTGCTGCCCGTAGCATTGAATGCAAGGGAAGCCAGCAAGCATTTAGCCTCCCTTGATCATTTTTTAAAATAATAGCCAATAAGCATTGAGCTAAACTGTTAATGGTCCTGGCACACCAAAAAAAAGTGTCAAGAGAAGCCAGTTTGGATTTGGATTCAGACCAATCATATCAAAAGCCAAATGTCATTATTGACAGAAAAAAACGTGAATTGTTGCATCTTGTTGTGTTGTTGTCCTCCGCTGGCTAGCTAGTTAGCTAAAATCAGCTCTTTCCTAAATTATCCATGGATGGAGATATGGATTTGGACTTGTGGTTTTACTTAATTCTCCGTACTGGCCAATGATTATAATGGCGATTGTGATCCAACCATAAATTCATACATTGCGCCCCTGGCCTGAGAGGATGGAAGTTCAACATATAGCTAGCTAGATGTAGTATGCTAATGTTAATTAGCGGGCCTGGCATATCGTTGCCCATGAAAGGAAGTTAGGCTAGCGAGCAAGTATTTTAGACAGGTAGTCTAGGACAACAAAAACTAAAAGCATGTACTGTATGACAGTCATAGACCGTTTAGGCAACATGACAGAGGAGGATGGCATTGGAGTTTCTCTACAAGTAGGGTGAGTCAAAAAAAAATAATCTACTTGCACACACACACAGAAATCAGTACCATGGACAGCCACATCATATTTAGCTTATGTTGATTGAACTAAATAATTTTTGGTATATTTTAGATGTCACTGTATTAGACTAAGCATAGGTGATTAGATGATGTTGAAATGTTGAAGTTGAAATGGTGCTGGAATAGTGGAGGCAGCTCCTGTTTTCTTTACGACTTGTGATAACTCTTTGTGGTTCTAAATCAATAGTTGTTTAGTAGTCCGAAAATGTTGGAAACATTACCATGCTGTAGGTCATATAACTGTTTGTTACATGCAATATGTTTTGTGGACTTCACCGGATGTTTCTCTCTGGTTTTGAAATGAAACAAATGTGTGGTTGAACATTCTGACACTGTGTCTTCTTATTGTCTCGGCCTTAGGCTTATATCACAGTGTCAAGGCATATGAACTAACTGTCACGATCGTTGATGAACGGGATGGACCAAGGCACAGCGTGATATGCGTACATGTTTATTTAAATGAATAAAGAACTGACAAAACAATAAACAAAGTCCAAGGTAGAACACAAAACATACCTACACGGAACAAGATCCCACAACCCACTAGTGCCAATAGGCTGCCTAAGTATGGTCCCCAATCAGAGACAACTAGCGACAGCTGCCTCTGATTGGGAACCACACTGGCCAACATAGAAATAGACATACTAGATTCTACAACATAGAACTAACACAACAAGGAATACACACACCCTGACTCAACATATAAGCGTCCCCTGAGTCAGGGCGTGACACTAACAGGTTATAGAGCAAACAAGTCAATTATCACAACACATTAGGTTGTAATATGGCTTTTTTTTCTGGATTGGCTTCCACCGTGATTTTACCCACGCACAGCTACTGCCTATTGGTAGATGGGTCTAAATCACTGGCTACTTTAATAAATGGAACACTAGTCACTTTAATAATGCCACTTTAATGTTTACATATCTTGCATTACCTATCTCATACATATATACTGTAATTCTATACTATCTATTGCATCTTAGACTATGCCACTCTGATAATGATAATGACATTGCTCATCCATATATTTATACATTCTTATTCCATTCCTTTACTTAGATTTGTGTGTATTAGGTTTTGTTGTAGAACTGTTAGATATTACTTGCTAGATATTGCTGCACTGTCGGAACTAGAAGCACAAGCATTTTGATACACTCCCAATAACATCTGCTAACCATGTGTATGTGACCAATACATTTGATTTGATTTGAAATGTAAAAAAGCTGAATTATACTTTGGATGGTGTATCAATACACCCAGTTACTGCAAAGATGCAGGTGTCCTTCCTAATTCAGTTGCCGGAGAGGAAGGAAAGAGCTACAGAGCTTAATGGCTGTGATAGG
The DNA here is from genome assembly GCF_964263955.1 of Coregonus lavaretus. Classification (NCBI taxonomy): domain Eukaryota; kingdom Metazoa; phylum Chordata; class Actinopteri; order Salmoniformes; family Salmonidae; genus Coregonus; species Coregonus lavaretus. Next base: position 21,506,473 of record NC_140006.1, on the reverse strand, counting down.
AGAACACTGAGGATGGATCAACAACATTGTAGTTACTCCACAATACTAACCTAATTGACAGAGTGAAAAGAAGTGAGCCTGTACAGAATAAAATATTCCAATACATGCATCCTGTTTGCAACAAGGTACTAAAGTAATACTGCAAAACATGTGGCAAAGCAATTCACTTTTTTTCCTGAATACTAAGTGTTATGTTTGGGGCAACACATTACTGAGTACTACTCTCCATATTTTCAAGCATAGTGGTGGCTGCATCATGTTATTGGTATGCTTGTAATTGTCACGGTTTCGGCCGAGGCTGCTCCTCTTCCTTGTTCGGGCAGGCTTCGGCGGTCGTCGTCTCCGGAGTACTAGCTGCCACCGTTCTATGTTTCATGTTCGTTTGGTTTTGTCTGTTCATAACACCTGTCCCTTATTGGTGTCTTAATTGTTTCCCTATTTAGTTTCGTGTGTTTGGGTCAGGTGTTATGCGTGATTGTTTGTTGTCAGACTGCCTCTGTATGGTTTATTTCTCTCGTTGTGGCGTGTCCCGAGAGTTCGCACTGCGTGCGCTTTTCATGTATATTTCGCACTGTGTTTTGTGCGTAATTGTTTTGCGCCACCCGGTTGGGTAGGCGACTATTTTGTTCACGTGTTGAACATTACTATAAAAGACGGTTGTAGTCATCCTGGTTCCTGCGCTTGATTCCTTCCACTCATCTACACACACCACTCTGACAGAATCACGCATCATCTCCATGGAATCAGCAGGAGCGACCGCGCCAACAGCCGAGATGGCTGAACGTCTTCGTGGTCAGGAGGACCGCATCAACCAGGTCTGTCATGCCCTGGAGGGGGTGATGAATACTCTGCACCGATGGGAGACCAGCGGGGTTCCCACACCCCCACGAACCGAACCAGCCCCATCGGTCAGCCCTCCTGTCTCATCTCCGGAACCCAGTGGGATTCGGCTCTCGCTCCCGAGGGCGTACGACGGCTCCACTGCCGGGTGTCAAGGTTTCCTGCTGCAGGTGGAGCTCTACCTCGCCACCGTACACCCGGCGCCCTCGGGACACGAGAGCGTCTCAGCCCTCATCTCCTGTCTCACCGGCAAGGCGTTGGAGTGGGCCAACGCTGAGTGGAGGAGAATGGACGCCGCTACCACGAACTATGCGGAGTTCTCCCGCCGCTTCCGTGCTGTGTTCGACCATCCACCAGAGGGGAAGGCGGCGGGGGAGCGTCTATTCTACCTCCGACAGGGGATGAGGAGCGCCCAGGACTTTGCCTTGGAGTTTCGGACCCTAGCGGCCGATGCAGGGTGGAATGAGCGGGCCCATATCGACCACTTCCGCTGCAGCCTCCGGGAGGACGTCCAGCGAGAGTTGGCGTGCAGGGACACCTCGTTGACTTTCGACCAGCTTGTCGACATGGCCATTCGGCTGGATACCCTGCTCGCCACCCGTGGACGTCCCGGGGGGGGGGGTTCGCCCATTCCACTCTCCAGCACCTCCGAGCCGAGTCCTATGGAGCTCGGTGGTGCTGGCGCTAGGGAACGGAGGAGGAGGAGCCCGAGGGGACCCGGCCCTTGCACTAACTGTGGCCGTGGAGGGCACACCGCGGCTAGGTGTTGGGGCGGGTCCTCCGGGGAGGGAGAAGGCAGGTCACGCATTGGGGGGTCCCCCCAGGTGAGTAGGCGCCCTGCTTACCCAGAGCTTTCTGTCGTGCACCTAACCTTGCCTGTTTGTTTCCCACAGGTTGCACCTCGTTCCCAGCATAAGGCGCTGGTAGATTCAGGCGCAGCTGGGAATTTTGTAGATCGCCAGTTCTGTATAGAGTTAGGGATTCCCCTCCTTCCAGTGGATAAGCCTTTTCCCGTCCATGCCCTAGATAGCCGTCCGTTAGGGTCTGGGTTGATTAGGGAGGTCACAGCACCCCTTCAGATGATGGCGCAGGAGGGTCATGAGGAGATAATTCAGCTCTATCTGATTGACTCTCCTGCGTATCCGGTGGTGCTGGGTCTTCCCTGGTTGATGACTCATGACCCTACTATTATGTGGCGAGAGAAAGCTCTTAAAGGGTGGTCTGCTCAATGTGAGGGGCGGTGTCTGGGTGTTTCCATAGGGGCGACCTCGGTGGAGAGTCCGAATCTAATGCCAGCACTGCAGATTCCCCCCGAGTATGAGGATTTGGCACTGGCGTTCAGTAAGACTAGGGCGGCGCAGCTGCCGCCTCATAGACGGGGGGATTGTGCGATAGATCTCCAGTCAGGAGCAGCTCTCCCGCGGAGCCATGTGCATCCCTTGTCTCAAGAGGAGAGAAAGGCTATGGAGACGTACATCTCTGAGTCTCTTAGACAGGGATACATACGGGCCTCCACTTCACCCGCTTCCTCCAGTTTCTTTTTTGTGAAGAAAAAGGATGGAGGTCTGCGCCCGTGTATTGATTACCGCGGTCTCAATCAGATCACAGTGAAGTACAGCTATCCACTTCCTCTGATTGCGACTATGACGGAGTCACTGCACGGTGCGCAGTTCTTTACAAAATTGGATCTGAGGAGCGCTTATAACTTGGTGCGCATTAGAGAGGGCGATGAATGGAAGACAGCGTTTAGCACGACTTCCGGACACTACGAGTATCTAGTCATGCCATATGGGTTGATGAATGCTCCCTCAGTCTTCCAATCCTTCGTCGATGAGATTTTCCGGGACATGCAGGGACAGGGAGTAGTTGTGTACATCGACGACATTCTGGTGTATAGTCCTACCCGTGCTGAGCATGTAGCCCTGGTGCGCCGAGTATTGAGGCGGCTGTTGGAGCATGACCTATATGTCAAGGCAGAGAAATGTCTGTTTTTTCAGAAGTCGGTCTCCTTTCTGGGTTACCAGTTATCTGCGTCAGGGGTGAAGATGGAGGTAGACCGGGTGTCAGCTGTGCGTAATTGGCAGACCCCAACCACTGTGAAGGAGGTGCAACGGTTCTTGGGTTTTGCGAATTATTACCGGAGGTTTATCCGGGGTTTTGGACAGGTGGCAGCTCCCATAACGTCTCTGTTAAAGGGGGGGCCGGTGCGCTTGCGGTGGTCAGCTGAGGCGGACAGGGCATTTGGGAGACTGAAGGACCTGTTTACCTCGGCGCCGGTGTTGGCGCATCCGGATCCCTCTTTACCGTTCCAAGTAGAGGTGGACGCGTCAGAGGCCGGGATAGGGGCCGTTCTTTCCCAGCGTTCTGGCACTCCACCTAAACTCCTTCCCTGTGCGTTTTACTCAAAGAAGCTCAGTCCGGCGGAGCGGAATTATGACGTAGGAGACAGGGAGCTGTTAGCCGTGGTACAGGCCCTAAAGGTGTGGCGGCATTGGCTCGAGGGGGCTCAACACCCTTTCCTCATTCTAACTGACCATCGTAACCTGGAGTACATCCGGGCAGCTAGGAGACTGAATCCTCGCCAGGCTCGCTGGACTATGTTTCTAGCCCGGTTTGTGTTTAAAATCACATACATCCCTGGGTCCCAGAACGGGAAGGCAGATGCTCTGTCTCGGCGGTATGACGCAGAGGAGAGGTCAGTTGAGTCCACGCCCATACTACCGGAGTCTTGTCTGGTTGCTCCGGTGGTGTGGGAGGTTGATGGTGAGATCGAGCGGGCGTTACGCACCGACCCGAGTCCTCCACAGTGTCCTGTGGGTCGGACGTACGTTCCGCTCGAGGTACGCGATCGCCTCATTTGTTGGGCTCATACGTCCCCCTCCTCTGGCCATCCGGGTATCGGCCGGACAGTGCACTGCCTTAGCACGAAGTACTGGTGGCCAACGTTAGCTAGGGATGTGAGGATTTATGTCTCCTCCTGTTCGGTGTGTGCCCAGTGTAAGGCGCCCAGACATTTGCCCAGGGGTAAGTTACAACCCCTGCCTATTCCACAACGACCCTGGTCCCACCTCTCGGTGGATTTTGTTACCGACCTTCCCCCCTCACAGGGGAATACTACCATCCTGGTCGTTGTGGATCGGTTCTCTAAGGCCTGTCGTCTCCTTCCCATGCTGGGTCTACCCACTGCCCTACAGACCGCAGAGGCTCTGTTCACCCATGTCTTCCGGCATTACGGGGTACCCGAGGATATAGTGTCTGACCGAGGCCCCCAGTTCACCTCTAGAGTGTGGAGAGCATTTATGGAACGGTTGGGGGTTTCGGTAAGCCTTACCTCGGGTTACCACCCGGAGAGTAATGGGCAGGTTGAACGTGTCAACCAGGATGTGGGTAGGTTTCTGAGGTCATACTGTCAGGGCCGGCCGGAGGAGTGGGCGAGATATGTGCCCTGGGCCGAGATGGCACAGAACTCTCTTCGCCACTCCTCCACTAACCCCTTTTCAGTGTGTATTAGGGTACCAGCCGGTTCTGGCACCATGGCATGAGAGCCAGATCGAGGCCCCCGCTGTGGATGAGTGGGTGCGGCGCTTTGAGGAGACGTGGGACGCTGCACACGTCCATCTGCAGCGTGCCATACGTCCACAGAAGACGAGCGCCGACCTACACCGCAGTGAGGGGCCAGTGTACGCACCTGGAGATCGAGTCTGGCTCTCAACCAGAAACCTGCCCCTCCGCCTGCCCTGCCGGAAGCTGGGTCGGCGGTTTGTGGGGCCCTTTAAAGTCCTGAGGAGATTGAACGAGGTGAGTTATAGGTTAGAACTACCTATTGATTACAAGAACATTAACCCCTCGTTCCATGTGTCTCTCCTCAGGCCGGTGGTAGCTGGTCCACTCCAGGACTTTGAGATTGAGGAGACTCCTCCGCCCCCGTTGGACATCGAGGGGGCTCCGGCGTACACCGTGAGGTCCATCCTGGATTCTAGACGCCGGATGGGGGGTCTTCAATATCTCGTGGAGTGGGAGGGGTACGGTCCGGAGGAGCGGTGCTGGGTGCCAAGGAGGGACATATTGGACCAGTCCCTACTGACCGAGTTCCATCGGGGTCATCCTGCGCGCCCTGCTCCGCGTCGTCCGGGTCGTCCCCGAGCTCCGGGTCGGCGCACGGCTGGAGCCGCGCGTCAAGGGGGGGGTACTGTCACGGTTTCGGCCGAGGCTGCTCCTCTTCCTTGTTCGGGCAGGCTTCGGCGGTCGTCGTCTCCGGAGTACTAGCTGCCACCGTTCTATGTTTCGTGTTCGTTTGGTTTTGTCTGTTCATAACACCTGTCCCTTATTGGTGTCTTAATTGTTTCCCTATTTAGTTTTGTGTGTTTGGGTCAGGTGTTATGCGTGATTGTTTGTTGTCAGACTGCCTCTGTATGGTTTATTTCTCTCGTTGTGGCGTGTCCCGAGAGTTCGCACTGCGTGCGCTTTTCATGTGTATTTCGCACTGTGTTTTGTGCGTAATTGTTTTGCGCCACCCGGTTGGGTAGGCGACTATTTTGTTCACGTGTTGAACATTACTATAAAAGACGGTTGTAGTCATCCTGGTTCCTGCGCTTGATTCCTTCCACTCATCTACACACACCACTCTGACAGTAATCGTTAAGGACTGAGGAGTTTTTCAGGATAGAAAATAAACGAATTGGCGCTAAGCACATACAACATCCTAGAGGGAAAACTGGGTTCAGTCTGCTTTCCACCAGACACTGGGAGATAATTCACCTTTCAGAAGGACAATAACCTAAAACACAAGGCCAAATCTACACTTGAGTTGCTTACCAAGAAGACAGTGAATGTTCCTGAGTGGCCGAGTTACAGTTTTGACTTAAATCTTCTTGAAAATCTATGGCAAGACCTGAAAATGGTCTATCAATGATCAACAACCAATTTGACATAGCTTGAAGAATGTTGAAAAGAATAATGGGCAAATGTTGCACAATCCAGGGGTGGAAGGCTCTCAGAGACTTACCCAGAAAGACTCATAGCTGTAATCCAGAAGATTTAAGTCAAAACTGTAACTCGGCCACTCAGGAACATTCACCTAATCAAGATATATTAGTGTTTAATTTTTCGTATTTCTTTTTTCGTATTTTTTTCCCACTTTGACATTACAGAGTATTTTGTGTTGATTGTTGACAAAACATGACAATTTCTAAATGACATCTTAATCCCACTTTGTAACACAACAAAATGTGGAAAAAGTAAAGGGGTCTGAATACTATCTGAAGGCACTGTAGCTAACTCACTCTGCTCATCCCGTAGCGTCGACTGCTGACTGCTCAGCTGTGAAATTCCAGGAGTTGGGAAACACGGGAAAGAGATTGGGGGATAGGGCTTCATTTTGATTATAACTACAGAGAAAAACACTCCGCCTGTTCCCTCTCCTATCCCCGTTTTTATTCATGACAGATTCGGATGACACCGCCTGGTAATGACACCGTGTTCGCCGAAGGAGTGCAGTGTCACGCTGAGTCTCTTAGTGGGACTCGGAAAACGAGAGCCCTTCTTTCATCTCTGATGCTTTACAGAGACTAGCAGCACCTACCTTTAGATCCCACCGCTTGGTCTGTAATCAGGAACCATCTCGTAAATCTCTCTCTCAATGCATTGCGTACTAATTAAACAGATTGTAACTGTGTTTTGACACAAATTGATCTCACTTTCAACCTCGCGACTGGAAACGAGAGGAGCTGAGGATTCTGTCTCAGAAGTTTCTGCTTCAAAGAATTTCCAAAAGTTTGATAACCAGTGGGACTCTCAGCAGGTTCAAAATAATGAACACGAAATGACTGCATGATGATCACGTGTCTCTTCAGCCCCACACTAAATTGTCTTACGCAAAGACAAGCACAAACATCTTATTCTTCCATAGACCAAATACACCTACTCAGTCTTTTTATGTGACCCAGACAAGATGCATTGAATAATCATCCAATGGAACATTGGTTTCCAACTTCCTGTTTATAGTTGGTATAAAGTAAGGCACAATTGGACAGATGATCCAACTGAAAAAAAGATGGAAGAAATATGCTAGACAAGATCTATAAGATACGTATCTCTCATGGATAGAAGCACATAACATAAATGGTAGTAGCGTCTGTCAACAGACTGTGGGATGTGACAACTAACAAGGAACTTTGTTCCAGTACGCTTATTTTTCGTCACTGATCATTTGGACAAATCACAATTTTGCAGGAGCTCGCATCTTTCAAATTTCAGAAGGGGAGGGGACATTTGGGCCATAAACATGCCTGATATTTGCAGAGAGTTTCCGTTTAGGGGTTTGGAGACTTTATATGTCGCGTTAGTGTCTCTCTCTTAACATCTCCCCCCAGAATTTAATTGAGCATCTGACGCAATTATGCAAGATTTTAGTTCTGGGTCTCCGAGATTAATGAGATACTGAAATGCTGTACAGTTCAGGACGGCAAATAAATTGTTTAATGCCATTGCTGACGCGTTCTGGAGCAAGCTCCTTCATCAAATAACTATTAGATACATTTTCATATCACTTTCATGTTGTAGCATGTGTGTCATTTATATCCTTGTACCCCACTCTTATGCCTTAGATCATTAGACAGATGGGATTGCGTATGCTGTACTGTAAAATGGCAGATCAAGATTATTTTCTCAGTACAACACACATTAGTTGATCTCTTCACTACCTATATTATTCTTGGGTATTGTGTATGAATGTGTATCACCATATTGTGTATGTCACAAGGACATAAAAAATCTTCAGCAAAGCTCTTTGTTAAACACATTGTAGTGGTGTTGTACATTTTGTAAATAGTGTGGATTCGAATGAAGCTAGGACATTCATACAAAGAGTGAGTTAGTTGTTAAAATTGAACTGTTGGCATACACAGTTTTCTTAATGAGAGAATGAGCATGTGTGTTGTACTGAGAACATGTCAGCCCTCAGAATCAAGTAGAACATCATCCATAGACAAAGCAAAAATATCCTATTTATTTTTTGAGTGTTAATTCTGTAATTGTTTTGACTATCTCCTGAGCCCTGTTACTTTTTTAAAATATATATTTTCTTTGTTTGTGTTTGTTGAGAGTTAATACAGTAGTCCTAGCTACAAATTGTAACATTTTGACTGTATCTCCTGAATCATGTTGACTAATTGAGACAAAGATTCCTCTCTGGGGTTTTTCACTGCTAAATGTATTTATCTAATTAACTTGTCAGCTGCATGTATAAAATGAGCGTGGTTGATAGTGACTGTAACCCCAAAAGAAACACAATGGCCCAAACAAATCATTAAACAGGGAAATTATACTCTTGCATAATGAATGTGCAAATAATGAATGGCATATTTTCCCAAATGGTGAGGATAGATCCGATGATCAGATGATTGCATTATGATTAGGCATATCACATTAGTCATACTCTTGCTCTATCATATTACTTCTCCCATACAAATTGATTGGCTACATCGTATACAATGGCTGAGAAAAATGTCTTGATAAGATAATGAGTGGTGGGTACCTAGAATGTTTTTCTCTTTCTAGGCTATATGTAAACAGTTCTCTTCAAAACGACAGTCATTCTTCAGTCATGACTATATTACATATCCAGTGTTCTTGGTCTTTCTAAAGAAATGCCATTCCATTACACTGACTATCAGAAGCATTACATAAAGTACACAAAGTAACCTACAGATTCCAGCTACACAGGCACTACGATCAATACTGCTGTGGGAAAGAGAAAAAATACTATTGTTGTGATCTGATTGTTCCCTCTACCTTCCATTGCATTGCTTCATTAGTTGTTGCCGGGCTTAAATGCTCCTAAATCATCCCTATTACTGATCTCGCCCATGTACAGTAAAGGCTCAGCGTCGCCTTAGGAATGAGACCTTAGAGAGAGGGGGTGGTGGATAAGGAGAATCTAACTTAGGATATACAGTATGTAGGTGAATATAACCCATACATGCCTGACAGTGGTGTGGCAGTGACACTGAACATCAGAGAGGAACACATAAATCCTCAGTGGCGACACATCATTCAGGGCAGGTGGGGCATGTTGTTTTGACATTAATACGTGTCACATATCAGTTTGCAATTAATGTTTAAAAAATTAAAATAATTGAGTTAATAAAGCTGCATACACACATGGTCTCTTTTTTGCTTTCTTGAGTAAGGCAGCTCCAAAATGCAGGTGTTTCAGCCTAGCTCAGTGCTTTCTGTGGTGGTGGGGCGGCCAGTGGAAAATACAGAGGGTAGGGGTTGGTAATGTTCTCTAATTGCGCCGTGATTGGCTTAGTGTTCTGTCACTCATGGGGACACTCCGTCACCGCAAAATCTACGGGTAGAGCAAAAAAATTCAAGCCCCTTGGATGCTGCCATAGACTTACATTAGAAGTGCCCATCTAAGAAGGCTCAAGGTCATTGGCCACAGATAAAATGACGTCAAATCACGTTATATCTACCGTAGCTTTGATTGGACTCATCATGTCAACATCATACTTTAAAAATCTTAGCTAGCAAGCTAAACAAGCAGTCATCATCATGCATCAAGTCGGCAATTTACTGGCAAATCCTTTTCAGTCCTTGTCATATGAAGAGAAATTATAGATAAAACGTATCGGTGCTCATCGGCCATAAACATTACACAACAAGTTGGAAATCGCAAATTCAACAATGAGTGCTAAGGCGCCACTGCAGGCCCGGGTTCGATCCCAGGCTGTGTAGCAGCCTGGCTGTGACCGGGAGACCCATGAGGCGGCGCACAATTGGTCCAGCGTCGTTCGGGTTAGGGGAGGGTTTGGCCAGCCGGGATGTCCTTGTCTCATCGTGCTCTAGCGACTCCTTGTGGTGGGCCAGGGACCTGCAAGCTGACCTCAGTTGTCAGTTCGACAGTGTTTCCTCTGACACATTTGTGCGGCTGGCTTCCGGGTTAAGCGAGCAGTGTGTCAAGAAGCAGTGCGGCTTCGCTCTCAACCTTCGCCGAGTCCGTAGGGGAGTTGCAGCGATGAGACAAGACTGTACCTACCAATTGGATATCACGAAAAAGGGGGTAAAGCCAAGGCCCAGAAAAGTTTGAATACATTGGCCATGCTGTCAATCCAGCATGACTTCTGCCGCATTCAAAACAAACTGGAAACTAGGAATTGGGAAATCTCAGACTTCAGTGAGTTCAAGACAACTGGGAACTCTGATAAAACTAGCTCAGACTGGGAAAAAAATTAAAATAATTTTCAACTGTCATCCAACTCGGAATTTCAACGTCGGGATTTTGGGCCTCTTTCTAGAGCCCACATGAAGGACCGCTGCGCCACCTTCCTGTTCAAGTGAGCACAGCACAACAAGCTGAGTCCAAAAATGTATTGTATGCTGCTGCATAAATGATGTAATATGCCAGGGAGAAATGTACCTTACCGTACCTAAGAAAGTAATACTAAGTGTATGTTGTGTAGTAAACTGTTAGTAGCCCATGTGCCTCTCCCTAATAATTTGGTCCCTTTTCCCCTCATAATTTAGCCTACCGTTCTGACTTGGTGGTGCACTTGTAGCCTATAGCCTGTTTTAGAGAAATGTAATCATCAAATATTGTAAGAGCTTTCATTGTCTGCTTAGAAGGGCTTTATTTATCCTATGGTTCTGACTTGGTGTAAAGGGAGAATACTGTAAGAATGGCCCATGTTCTGAATTCTGTCGCTGTACATTTCAAAAGTGATGAACAAGTAGTTATATTGACTACGTTTGTTCTAGCTCGCTCATTAATGTCTTAATCCTAATTACGGATTGCCTCTTATCCGCAAGTCATCCCCTTATGCCATAGTTTGTACATCGCAATTGTCAGTAGAAACCATATTTGTTTAAGCAAGTCAGCCATAACTGCTATGGTTTTTTTAAAGGCAGTAAATGAGGATGAATGAAGTGTTTTCGCTGCCAGACAAGGTTCCGCTGATAGCCAGGTGTAGCAGTGGTAAGGATTCACTACATAGTGCTGAAAAGAAAACTCTGCTGTTGGGACAGCTTATGTAGGCCCTAACAGTTTGTGGGCACCGTTTGTCACCGTTATAGTGCAATTAATGTATTGTTTAATGTTGTGTAGTGGCTTTGCTGGCATGCATCCCAATTTTTGAGGGGAGAGTTTGCCCCACCAAGATTTACATGCTAAAATCGCCACTGTAAAGCCTACATACTGTTAGGTCTACAATGGCATGACAGAAATATTATGTGACACCTGTTATAACTAGTCCTGTCAGTTATATTAATTATATGAGAAATAACCTCACACTGTTGTGATTCTGCCATAATTCTGAAGCCAGTTGAAAGGATTTCAGTTGTTCTGTTAGTTTCCTTTCCGACCGAGAGCACCAGCAAAACTGTTGACTGGAATTGTAAAGGGAGGCTATATACCTGGTAACTTTCTAAGTTTACCAGTAAACTACCAGAATTACCAGAAACTACCGGAATAGTATCACATGACATCTAGTGACCTTTTTGGGTACTTCAGATTATCACAGTTGTCTGTAATTATCTCTGGCCCTTTGTGTGGTCTTATGGCTGCGTTTACACAGGCAGCCCAATTCTGATCTTTTGCCCAGTTATTGGCTAAAGAGCTGATCTGATTGGTCGAAAGACCAATTAGTGGGAAAAAAATATCAGAATTGGGCTGCCTGTGTAAACGCAGCCTATCACAAATATAAAATAATCAAATAAGATAATTTAAAAATATGAAATAGAATGACAAAGCTGTAAAACATTATCCTAAATTTAAACCATCAACTTATTGAATGCCATTGGTGTTTAATATGAGGGTTTCAGAATGAAATATCCTTTATATGTTTTTACACACTTACTTTACTATGTCAATATGATGTAAATGTTTTGGTGCCAAACTGGTGGCAATTGTGAAAAAACTCAATAGTTGGAAGAGTTGCAGAGTTTTCATTAATTAGGCTATTTTCTCTTTAACCATATGGTCTATCCACTAGAAACTTGTGTACAACATGGTCTATATATTAATCTTTTTTTGTTGTTGTTGTTCTTCAAGTATAAATTACCAAAGTGTTCATAGATTGCCTGTTAATTACCAACATTACAGAAGATTCTGGTAACTTTGGTAAATTACTGGTAGTTTTGCAACCCTAACTGGAAACATCAACCTTCCAGATATGCCTCTAACATCCATAAAGAGCAGACTACAACCCACAGAAGGGGTAAGAGTGACACCTAGCGGTTGTAAAAATTTGAATTTGCAATGTAATAAGACATTTCCAATGGCCTCAAGGCCAGGTCCTTCATAATGTAAATGTAGATGTCCTTCCAGTGAACTACAAATAATGTTTAAGTCCATCAATGGTTAGGTCACTGTGGTAAGGGACAGTTTGATTTAAAATCCACTAATATCAGAGTATATTGTTTATGGAAATTATACTGAAGTATACTGACATTATTTTCATAGAAGCAAAAATGTAAAGTCAAGAATGAAATTTCAATAGTCTATTGACTTTGATATAGATTTGGAAACATCTTTCACAGTGACAAGAAAAAAAGCAATATTGGAGCGTACAGTAGGCCAGTATGAAAAATGTATGCACTCACTAACTGTAAGTCGCTCTGGATAAGAGCGTCTGCTAAATGACAAAAAAATTAAATAAATAAAAACACAAAATATTCAATAATAGGACCGTGGGGTTACAGCCACCAGAGGGTTAAGTGGCCACAGAGAGAGCCCATGCAGTGCATTGTGTCTCCCTGTCTGCCAGTCCATGGTGGACTGAGATGCAGCAGCCAAGTGCCCTCAGAGCCTCTCGTGGAGGACGAAAACGAACATCTAAAGAGATTGGTTTCAGAGTATGCAGAAAACTAATTACAAGCAATAAATTAATTTCACGTTGTCGCTTTAGAATTAATTGCATATTTGAAGACCTGACTGGAAGAGATGGCTCAAGCGGTGATAAGAGTGGACAAAGTGTTGTATTAATTTATGTACCAATGGCAACGCCGCGCTGGAGGTTGCACTTCATGCTCCTTAAAATAATGCGCAAAACCTCATTTAATTGCTGCTTAAGTATTTTCATCATACATCTTATGTGGCCTATCTACAGGCTATAAGTGTTCAGATTGCCTCAGCCTGTCACTTTGTTCTAAAGGTTGGTGTGGAATAAAACCAGGGAAAGAAAGAAACAACTGTAATCTCCCAGTCATCTTGACTGACAGTCTGCTAGCCTCGCTTCAACTTCTCACCTATGAGGCACCCATTTTGAGCTGAGGTGATACATTTTACATCATGCAGCTGGGGATAATAATAACAACTGTTGTTACAAGGTAACCCTGACTACCAGACGTCCCTCAGGAGCACGTGACATTGGAGTCATTAGAAATGAATTTATCGGCCTCCCGAGCGGCGCAGCCGTTCAATCCCAGGCTGTATCACAACCGGTCGTGACCGGGAGTCCCATAGAGCGGCGCACAATTGGCCCAGCGTCGTCCGGGTTAGGGGAGGGTTTGGCCGTGGGGGCTTTACTTGGCTCATCGCGCTCTAGCGACTCCTTGTGGCGGGCTGGGTGCCTGCAGGCTCGGTCATCAGTTGAGCCTGACGGCTGGCTTCCGGGTTAAGCCTGCGGGTGTTAAGCAGCGCGGTTTGGCAGATCATGTTTCGGAGGACGCATGACTCGACCTTCCTGGTGTTTGTGACGCTCACCGTTTGGTGAGACATAGACCTACTTGAGTAAAAGTATCTGGTTTTAAATGTACTTAAGTACAGTGGTGGAAAAAGTACTCAATTGTCATACTTGAGTAAAAGTAAATGCTATACAGTACATGAAATTCCTTATATTAAGCAACATTTATTTATTTATTTTTACAGACAGCCATGGGCACACTCCAATACTCAGACATCCTTTACAAACACATTATTTGTGTTTAGTGAGTCCGGCAGATAAGAGGCAGTAGGGATGACAACAAGTAAAATATTGATAGGTGCATGAATTTGACCATATTGCTGACCTGCCTGAGCATTCAAATACTTTTGGGTGTCAGGGAAAATGTATGTGAGTAAAAAGTGCATATTGTCTTTAGGAATGTAGTGGATTAAAAGTAAAAATATAAATTGTAAAGCACACATACCCCAAAAAACTACTTAAGTAGTACTTTAAAGTATTTTTACTTAGTTACCTCACACCACTAACCAGTGGCAATGGCAAGACAGATAATACCATTTCTGTTTTGTTGAGCTTTGACACAGAGTTTCTACCTGATAAGGTCAGGTTAGTTTATACTTGCTATTCTGTGAGGGCCTATGTTCCAAAAAATATATAAATAAATGTATATTTTTTATTTATCAGGGGTGTTGCAGCACCCTCAGCACCCCTACTTCCCGCAGCTATGTTTAGGAGCCAAGGATTCAGACATGTTGAAGCAGTGTGTAGAAAGGAGATCCCACAATGTGAGAAATGTGCAGGAAGGCATAGTCTGAGGGAGTGTACAGTTGGGATAGAGAAAGCACTGTGTGTCAACTGTGGGGGCACCCATGCAGCTGGGGATCCGAAGTGCCCTGTGAGAAAGAGACAGGTTGAGATTACCAGAGTTCGAGTGGGGCAGAACGTTTCCTATGCTGAGGCAGTGAAGGGAGTAGAGGATAGCCGAAGGGTGAGTGATTCGACTGGGACCTGGGTTTTGAGAGAACGGGTTCCATCCTCCCAGGCCGACGGCCTGGTGTAGGATCTGTTAGGGTCAAAGTAGTGGGAAGGGGTGGTGGAGTGTGTTGGGGATAGTGGCGTACAGTATATGTAGGGTTAGATGGTGGTGCAATTTCTTTCTCCCCATTCCCCTATTCCCTTTGTTTTGTGAAGAAGATTTACAATTCACACTCCGACCTGTGAAAGACAGCAATACACAACAAAGCGTATAGTCTGCCGGAAAACCACACAAAGAAGTCACTAGGGTCAATTGAACAAAGCTGACAAAAAAAGACTACGCACATTTGACAGTTGCGTCACGCACAAAAATATTTTGCCGGGGTAAATAAGAAGCGGTAAAGAGGTCAATGGAACTCGACCCAAACAATGGAAATGCCACAGAAACGTGTGGGGGAAAGATCCCAAATCTCCTCATTGCCCTCCAGCAAAATGGGCCTACATTTAAGCTAGTGTTTATACAGTATGTGTATTTCACACTATGTTGAAGTACAAATCTAAGTATAATGCTTCTATGGATGTCAACCCCAATACATGTTCATGTTATCGTCACCAATCAACTGCATTGCAGTTAAAAACGACTTTGACTACCACCACCAATTTCTACATGCTAGCTATGCTACCAGCTTATACGAACAGGAGTTAGCATTTAGCAGTCACTTCTTCTAAACCTGAAAAGGAACAACTTCTAAATGTTATGCATAGAAAACAGCCAACTATATCCAAATCGGACTTTAGTAACCACATTCTGGGCCTGTTACAATACATCAATCATGACAGATTTGATGAATATCCACTTTGTTAGATGAGATTAGTTGAATGTACGCCAATCCGGTGTCCTTCTTCTAACTTGGTTCAAAATATATCCCATCTTCAACCTAGTCTTCTATCCCGCACGGTCTGCGTTCCAGTGACCTCTTTACAGCATGAGCAATAAGCATGACGCATTTTGATTATGAAGTAGTTCTGTGTACAAAAGCGAATGCTTATTTGGACCATGCCTGCCAGGCTTTGCTTCTGTAAAATACTAGTAATTCAAAGAAAAATAAGTATTTAAAAAAAATACATTATTTAATAATAAAAAGTATTAGGTCATTCATTGTCTTATCCAAGAACAGTTTTACTGTCACTGGGGAACATTAAAAAATATATATATATATATTTGGTTTGAGGTTATTTGTAAGTCTGTACTTAGAATGCCTTCTTATTAAATTTGGGTCAACTGTTCTTTTCTATTATTTCTAAATGCAGAAGAACTGCTGAAGTCATTTTTGTGGATTAAAAAAGAAAAAGAGAGTCTTTCAAGATAAAACTAATTGGCTCCTGTGGGAATTTGAGCAGAAATCTTTGATGTGGCTGCTCTGCTCCCAACTCTCTAGCAAGGCTCCTTTACATGAAAGAAAAACTACATGTTATTGCGTAATCTTCTCATAATTATGACAGTAATTGTAATCTTACCAGATAACATGGTATTTTTTAAAGCACTTCACTGTTTGATCGTTGTAAGGTATTTCAGACTTTTACATTAATTTCATTCCCTTTTTAATGTCCACTGTCATTTTTGATATTCATCACCCACATTTGCTTGACAGATGTTCCAACCTGGACCTTCTAATTATATGTCTCTAAGACATCCTCAGAGTTATTTTAATTAAATTGAGAAATGATAACTTCAAATCTCCTATGCTGTAACACTGTACACTTCCACCATGGGAACGTAGCACTATTTTCTTTAAATATGCCTATAGGCCTACTCTGTATAACGATTCTAATCACTGTTAGATTGAAACCACCCTCTGTCAAAACAGTTATGGTAAGAGAACCACTTTTTTTATTAGTAGGGTTTACACTATTTGTATTAGGCTGTGTTTAGACAGGCAGCCCAATTCAGATCCTTTTTTTGACCAATCAGATCAGCTCTGAAAAAGATCTGATGCAACTGGTCAAAAGACCAATTAGTGGGGAAAATAAATATCAGAATTGGGCTGCCTGTGTAAACACAGCCTAACACTGAGATCAGCATATGTATCTAGTCTGGGTGTGCTCCCTGTGATATTAAGCTGTGTTCTATGCTATGTAACATTTGGGCGAATTTATATGGCTAAGTACAAAGTATATATGATATATAGTACCAGTTAAAAGATTGGACACACCTACTCATTCAATTGTTTTTCTTTATTTTTACTATTTTCTACATTGTAGAATAATAGTGAAGACATCAAAACTATGAAATAACACATATGGAATCACGTAGTAACCAAAAAAGTGTTAAACAAATCAAAATATATTTTAGATTCTTCAAAGTAGCCACCCTTTGTCTTGATGACAGCTTTGCACACTCTTGGCATTCTCTCAACCAGCTTCATGAGGAATGCTTTTCCAAGAGTCTTGAAGGAGTTCCCACATATGCTGAGCACTTGTTTGCTGCTTTTCCTTCATTCTGCGGTCCAACTCATCCCAAACCATCTCAATTGGGTTGAGGTCGGGTGATTGTGGAGGCCAGGTCATCTGATGCAGCACTCCATCACTCTCCTTCTTGGTCAAATAGCCCTTACACAGCCTGGAGGTGTGTTTTGGGTCATTGTCCTGTTGAAAAACAAATTATAGTCCCACTAAGCGCAAACCAGATGGGATGGCGTATCACTGCAGAATGCTCTGGTAGACATGCTGCTAAGTGTGCCTTGAATTCTAAATAAATCACTGACAGTGTCACCAGCAAAGCACCATCACACTTCCTCCTCCATGCTTCACGGTGGGAACCACACATGCGTAGATCATCCGCTCACCTATTCTGCGTCTCACAAAGACACGGCAGTTGGAACCAAAAATCTCAAATTTGGACTCATCAGACCAAAGGACAGATTTCCACCTGTCTAATGTCCATTGCTTGTGTTTCTTGGCCCAAGCAAGTCTCTTCTTCTTATTGGTGTCCTTTAGAAGTGTAGTGGTCTCTTTGGAGCAATTCCACCATGAAGGCCTGTTTCACACAGTCTCCTCTGAACAGTTGATGTTGAGATGTGTCTGTTACTTGAACTCTGTGAAGCATTTATTTGGGCTGCAATCTGAGGTGCAGTTAACTCTAGTGAACGTATCCTCTGCAGCAGAGGTAACGCTGGGTCTTCCTTTCCCGTGGCGGTCCTCAGGAGAGCCAGTTTCATCATAGCGCTTGATGGTTTTTGCGACTGCACTTGAAGAAACTTTCAAAGTTCTTGAAATGTTCCGGATTGACTGACCTTCATGTCTTAAAGTAATGATGGACTGTCATTTCTCTTTGCTTATTTGAGCTGTTCTTGCCATAATATGGACTTGGTCTTTTACCAAATAGGGCTATCTTCTGCATACCACCCCTACCTTGTCAAAACACAACTGATTGGCTCAAACGCATTAAGAAGGAAAGAAATTCCACAAATTAACTTATAAGAAGACACAAGGCACACCTGTTAATTGAAATGCATTCCAGGTGACTACCTCATGAAGCTAGTTGAGAGAATGCCAACAGTGTGCAAAGCTTTCATCAAGGCAAAGGGTGGCTATTTGAAGAACCTCAAATAGAAAATATTTTTTGATTTGTTTAACACTTTTTTGGTTACTACATGATTCCATATGTGTTATTTCATTGTTTCGATGTCTTCACTATTATTCTACAATGTAGAAAATAGTAAAAATAAAGAAAAACCCTTGAATGAGTAGGTGTGTCCAAACTTTTGACTGGTACTGTATATATGTTTGTATCTTGAGCACATGAATGTAGTCGTCAATGATTGTGACCGTACCCTTTGACAGACTAATACGTCAGATTTCATGCAATATCACTCTGTTGCCAGTTGGTGGAGCTGAATATTTGTTCAAGGCATAAAAATAGATACAGTGCCTTCATATTCATACCCCTCGACTTATTCCACATTTTGTTGATACGGCCTGAATTCAAAATTGATTACATTTCTCACCCATCTACAAACAATACCCAATTATGACAGAGTGAAAACATGTTTTTAGAAATGTTAGCAAATCTATTGAAAATTAAATACAGAAATATCTCATTTACACAAGTATTCACACCCCTGAGTAAATACTTTGTAGAAGCACCTTTGGCAACGATTACAGCTGTGAGTCTTTCTGGGTACGTCTCTAAGAGCTTTCCACACCTGGATTGAGCAACATTTGCCCATTATTCTTTTCAAAATTCTTCGAGCTCTGTCAAATTTGTTGTTATCATTGCTAGACAACATTTGCAGGTCTTGTCATAGATTTTCAAGTAGATTTAAATCAAAACGGTAACTTGGCCACTCAGGACCATTCTTTGTCTTCTTGGTAAGCAACTCCAGTGTAGATCTGGCCTTGTGTTTTAGGTTATTGTCCTGCTGAAAGGTGAATTCATCTCCCAGTTTCTGTCTGAAAGCAGACTGAACCAGGTTTTCCTCTATGATTTTGCCTGTGCTTAGCTCCATTCCATTTTTTTTCTATCCTGAAAAACTCCCCAGTCCATTACGATTACAAGCATACCCATAACATGATGTAGCCACCACTATGCTTGAAAATATGGAGAGTGGTACTCAGTAATGTGTTGGATTGGATTTGCCCCAAACATAACACTTAGTAGTCAGGATTTTTTTTTTTCAGTATTACTTTAGTGCCTTGTTGCAAACTGGATGCATGTTTTGTAATATTTATATTCTGTACAGGCTTCCTTCTTTTCACTCTATTAATTAGGTTAGTGTTGTTGAGTAACTACAATGTTGTTCATCCATCTTCAGGTTTCGCCTATCACAGCCATTAAACTCTATAACTGTTTTAAAGTCACCATTGGCCTCATTGTGAAATCCCTGAGCGCTTTCCTTCTTCTCCGGCAACTGATTTAGGAAGGACGACTGTGTCTTTGTAGTAACTGGGTGTATTGATAAACCATCAAAAGTGTAATTAATAACTTCACCATGCTCAAAGGAATATTCAATATCTGTTTTTTTTCTTTATTTTATACCCATCTACCGATAGGTGCCCTTCTTTGCGAGGCATTAGAAAATCTCCCTGGTCTTTGTGGTTGAAACTGTGTTTGAAATTCACTGCTCATCTGAGGGACCTTACAGATAATTGTATGTGTTGTATACAGAGATGAGTTACTCATTCAAAAATCATGTTAAACACTATTATTGCACACAGAGTGAGCCCAAGCAAATTTCTAAAAACATAATTCCACTTTGACATTCTGGGCTATTGTGTGTAGGCCAGTGGCACAAAATGTAAATTGAATCCATTTAAAATCCGGGCTCTAACACAACAAAATGTGGAAAAAGTCAAGGGGTGTGAATACTTTCTGAATGCATTGTATACATATTATGTTAATTACGCACATTACGCATTGTGGGAGTGGATACAATACAAAACATGGCTATACAAAAACACCTATAAGCATAATCAATAATCAGAGAGGTACATGTAGGCATCAAGGATTAAATTCATATATACAAATCGGGCCGGGTGCATGCAATTTATTATGGAACTTGTTGAGCACATTTTTACATCTGAACTTATTTTGGCTTGCCATAACATAAAGGGGTTGAATACTTATTGACTCAAGACATTTTAGCTTTTCATTTAACTAATTAGAAAACATTTTGAAAAACATAATTCCACTTTGACACTGAGGTATTGTGTGTAGGCACGTGAGCAAAAAACTCAATTGTATCCATTCTAAATCAAGCTAACACAACAAAATGTGGAAAAAGTCAAGGGGTGTGAATACTTTTTGAAGGCACTGTACATATTACTACTTGGAAATAACCTGTTTTTGCATGGACATTACCCCTATGGATTAAGGAAGGATCACATCCAGGTCATCAGCCAATGAATTATACTCGTGAGCAAACATTTCATAACTGCAGGTGGCAGGCAGTAAATAGCCAACCTTGGCTTTATACCTGTTCAAAAACACACTCCAGGTGGCAGTACGCAACTGTTCAGTTTGTTTACCAAGTCATAGAAGTAGTAGAAGAAAATAGATTACTTCAAAATGTAGATGGCCTCAATGGTGCTGCCCATGCCCTCACAGACGCCATAATGGGACAGATACAATTATGTGTTGTCTAAGTCTATGGTTCAAGGGTGAATAAAGTGTCCTTAGTTACAGTACCTTGTGATGTCACAGTTATTGTGCAAGGCTATATGTACTGTACTGAACGATGAACCACACCCTCTTAATCATTCACCAGGCTTATCTAGGCATGAGTAACAATATTTCAACGCTAATCCACTCTTTCTCTCTCACACTCACATGCTCCCTCTCTCTCTCACTCACATACTCTCTCTCTCTCTCTCCCACCCTCCCTCTCCTTAAAATGAAGGATTTACAGTAAAACAGCATGACCAACATGCATAACACCACCATGTATTTTATATTATTTACTTAAAAACAACATATTAGCAAAATGTGACACTTACAAAATAGGCAACACAATTAGTTTACTAAATGGGTCAGTTTGGAAATTGAATTCCAAATGAATAATAAGAACATATGACAATGCTGTTGAATCCATAGAATTAGAAATTAGAATACTAGAATGGACATGAACCTTCTTATAATTGTCCAAAGGTCAGCCATGTTGGTCAGGGAGAGTTGGTCAACCATGGTTTGCCAGTGCTGTGATAAGATATTGTGTAAAACAATGAATGTGAAGAATGTATCTGCACTATATGTGTGTTAACTAGCTAGCCAGACAGTTTTAGAGGAATGATTCCAAATTAACTACCAATATGCCAAAATTCCATTCAAACAATGCAGTCAATCCACAGCCATACACTGGTTCAAATCTGTTGATGTTAGGACTTAGACAAGTTGTAAATGCAACAAGTACTGATATTGTATCATATAATAGCACTCACTGCTTTCCAAGTAAACTAAATCTGAGACATTTATGGGCTGTTTACATATATTTTAGATGCTTTACACATAAAATTGCTATAAAACCCATATATGTCCCGTGTATCTCAGTTGGTAGAGCATGGCGCTTGCAACGCCAGGGTTGTGTGTTCGATTCCCACGGGGGATCAGTATGAAAAAAAATAAAAAATGCACTCACTAACTGTAAATCGCTCTGAATAAGAGCGTCTGCTAAATGACTAAAATGTAAAATGTAATATAAACTGTATTTATAATTATATGACAATATTTGAGGTTGACTATAATTACATTACACAATATCTGATACATCACATGCCTTACTTTTATTTTTCTGCATAAGTAAACTACTGCCAATTAGACTAGTTTTGGATTTCTCCCTGACCAAGATGGCTGCCATTTTCGTCCCATTATGGAACAAACTTTGAGGGTTTATGACTTAGCCCCTCTAGTAATGTAATAGGATCTCTATGGTTGAATCAATCAATCACATGTCGCTATGAATACTCACAGGCTGTCTGTCTGGTTCATACCCCTCCCTGTTCTCACACAGCCTCATGCTGAATACCACAGCATAACTGACTCACTGTCAGACACTGTCTCATCAACCCCATGGGCCATATCAGCACCTGTCTCTTCAGAACCTTCCATTCTAAAAAAAAATATCACCCAGAACCTTCTATTCTAAACAGAAGCACCCAGAGACTTATATTCTAAACCGAAGGATGCAGAACATTCTATTCTAAACAGAAGCACCTAGAACCTTCTGTTCTAGTCTAGTGTGACCAATCAAACATGGAAGCCCCAATGTAGTCTAATCAACACTCATATAGAATAGTGTGTAATGTTTGTACCCCATCCACCTAAATTCATAGGTTATTTAAAAATTCTAATCATCTAGTCAAATATTCATGTATTCTTCAAGGCACCTGTTTTTATAGCATCACATGAACAAACAGTTGATTCTACAATACTAAACTTCATGGGAATTTACCATAAGACAAATAAAAGAACATGACCAATGACAAAAGAAACAGAGAAAATCACATAATGTACACTATTTACACACAGCAAATTGGTCAGTGTTACCTAGTGATAATTTTTTTGTGGAACATTTCTAGTGTTGGTTCAGGATTTAAATGAACACTCAGTAGTGTAAAAGAACTCCAGTGTTGGTGATAATAACCAGATTTGAGTGTGATTACGTCATTTTATTCTGTGTAGAGTAAAACACTTAAAACCACGCCCATCATTATCATATTTCCCAGCAAGCTCTATTGCAGGTAATTTTTTTCAATATCTGTGTTTTTACATGTACATTGATTGATCAATTAATCTTATGCTACTCAAAGATAAATAACATTACTTTTTCTAAACTAACTCAATCTGTTAGTTAGATTTATTATACCTGTTACTGCAATGGTTGTTTCAGGTAGTCTCATCTATCAACTTTCCAAACCCTTACAGTCATTCTGAATGCAGGTGATCAAACATTTTAACGCTTGGATATCCACACTCTGGCTAGATTCCAATAGGAATGATATTACCTTGCAAGCCAGCATAATGTGAATGCAAGCTTGATGTGGCCTTTAAACCAGGAGTTCCAGGCCACTCTGTTAGTAAGACCTTGTGATATACGAAAATGTATTGTTTAATTTTAATTTGGTGAAGGTCACAGGACTGAAAATGAACGAATGCAACAACCATGTCTTTGTCACTAACAATTCACTCGAAAAGGCACACTGGGAAATATGCAAATAAGGCTTTACACTATACCCCAAATACGAGTTACCTTAACACTCCAGGTGTTCATTTCCTTACACTGAGAACGAGTAACAGCATCAGCTCTAATAAAATGTTAATTTCACTGAAAAGCGTGGACCTGTATAGACTCTGAAAAAGTGTTACATTTAACAATCTCAGAGTTGATTCAACACTGGAGAATTAGCTGTGCAAGTAAATACATAGTACTTTCCAGTGCAAAATGGCTCTAACCAACAAACAGTTAAAGCAATTCAGTGTGATTACTCTGAAAGATAGCATGGCAACCCTCTTTATAGATTCCTTAAATTCTTGGTAATTATCAGAAAAATAGTACACTTACAGTAAAAAAAAACATATTGCCTTACATTCTCTTGGTTCATTTCTTGTTACAGACCTCAGCTAATGTCTTGAACTTTGGCCCCAGTGTGTTTAGGAAGTCCAGGTTTTCCTGGTTGCCTTGGTCACTGCAGCAGCCCACCGAGCCGGCTGGAGACCCCACCCCCTCGAAGCCGTACGTGTGGATGATGTCATCGGCATATCGCCCCTCCTCCCCCGTCCCTAGGTAAGCCAACTTCTGTAAAGACCAGGTAGACAATGTAAGAGATGAGGTGAAGAAAGGAGAATGCATTTTGTTATTAGTCCATAGAGAGCAGCCAAGGACTAGTCCGATGGTAGGGAAGATATTACAGTAGGTGATATTACATCCTTACACAGGATATTACTGACAGGTATTACACTGAGAACAGACCAACATTTCACCAACCAGACAAGATATATGAAAGCTAACACAGGATTTTGCAAGTAAGCAAGCAAACAATTCACATGGGAATTGTCTAGGATTTTACCAATAGGAAGAACGATTGAGTTGTTTCTCGAGTTCCCTACAACCACTTTACCTGTTGTAAAAACAGCCCGTTGGTTTGCCAGAAGTGCCAGGCTGCAGAGTTGTTGAATTTCATGAAACGGGTGTTGTCAAAAGTCATGTTTCCACCACCATATTGACCTCCACCACATTGTCCACTGCCATATTGTCCACCGTATTGGCTGCCTTCGTATTGGCCAGGGTAGCCATTCTCCATATTGGTCAATATGACGCCGCCAGACTGCTGTAGCAGGTTCTGTTGAGCACCCAGGCCTCCTCCAATCATACCCGAGTTCTTAGCTCCCACCCACCCTACGTCAATCATGGATCCCTTCACTGATTGATCGATCCCAGATGCAGGAACGATGATGAGATTTGAATCCTGAGGAGCCATATTTCAGAGAGAATTTAAGAAATATATTAGGATATTACAGTGAAATTTGCTCAGATTCCATGAACATGAGCAATGTGTTTCGTAATGCTGTCATTATGACAGACTTACCACTGCATCCCCTGGGGCCTCAATGTTAGACTTCAGGAGGATACCGCCGCTGTCGCCCATATCCTCCAGCTCCATTTTCTCATTCTTTGTAACACAGATGAATGCAAAGAGGATACCTGCAATAAAGAACCAAAAAGAAAAGTAGCTCAATAAAAATTCATGGTCAGAAAGTGGTCACAGGGTCATCTGACGAACAAGAAGCACAAGCCATTTGCTAAGGAATAAAGTTATACTAGCAGTCATCAGCTGCTTAAGACTTCACCATCTAATGTCTAATGCATCATACAGTTGTATATGTTGTCCTATCTTATTACTGCTTTGACACTAACCTGTCAGGCCTACATAAATAATATGAATGAACATAATAAACCATTAGAGACTCACAGAGTAGAAGTAGCAGGCCCAGTGCCAGCAGCATGGCCAGGATGGCCCACACACCCAGCGATGTGGAGTTCTGGTAGGCCAAACATGCTCCGTTCCTGCAGCGGCAGATCCGGACCGTTACAGTCTGGGTCTTTCCAAATCCCTGTAGGTCCTTGACCATCAGGGGGACAGTATACACACCAGTAGGAAGCTCCTTGGTGTGCTCCAACATCACCGCAGTGTCTGAGGAGGAAATACACTGTTGTTAAGAACAGGAGTTTGGGCACTAGTTTTCCTGGTGAGATTACATTGTAAGGACTAAAACTCCTGGCTCTAAACAATGCTCATTGTCAGTTAGGTGCTGTGTAAGGTTGCATTCTAGAGTATTTTGCCTCTAAAGTTGTATTGAAAAATGTATGAGACTGACTACTCACTATAATATGCACATTTTACATTTATATTTAAATAACTGCTTCACTTTTTAAATCACATTTGGAGTCCATAGGTAGGAATAATTTTCATACTATTAAGTCGCTTCACAGCCCATCTCCCATCATGCTCCTCTCCCAGTTCAAAGCTGAAGGGGGCAGAGAATGGAGCTTGGTCCTTGTCCTCTGCTATCACCAGCACAGAGCCCATCTCTCCCCCATCCTTCTCACACATCACCAGGTCTTTAAAGGGGATGTCTGGGACGTGGTCATTCACATCCTCCACTTGAATAATCACTGTCCCTGTACCTGTCTTGAGACCTAAAAAGAGAGTAGACATACGTAAGAAACACAATAACATATCAATGAAATATTATTGCTGGTTTTATTGTGGTTTTATTGTGAGAGCTTGACTGAGTAAGATTTCCAATGTATTCATTAATCACACATGGCAATAAACTTGAAAGTTCAGTGAAATACAGATGCTATAGAGTACTGGTATCTCCCTAGTCACTCCCTGTTATAAATGCAAAACAGAGTAGCTAGGGTATGGCCCTCAATGTGTATGTGTTGATATGTAGGCTACGTGTGCCTTTAAAAAAATTTATGTAGTTCTGTCCTTGAGCTGTTCTTGTCTATTAATGTTCTGTATTATGTCATGTTTCATGTTTTGTATGGACCCCAGGGAGAGTAGCTGCTGCTTTCGCAACAGCTACACTACCGGTCAAAAGATTTAGAACACCTACTCATTCAAGGGTTTTTCTATATTTTTACTATTTTCTACATTGTAGACATCAAAACATTGAAATAACACATATGGAATCATGTAGTAACCAAAAAAGTGTTAAACAAATCAAAACATATTTGAGATTCTTCAAATAGCCACCATTTGCCTTGATTACAACTTTGCACACTCTTGGCATTCTCTCAACCAGCTTCATTACATAGTCACCTGGAATGCATTTCAATTAACAGGTGTGCTTTCTTAAAAGTTAATTTGTGGAATTTCTTTCCTTCTTAATGCATTTGAGCCAATCAGTTGTGTTGTGACAAGGTAGGGGTGGTAAACAGAAGATAGCCCTATTTGGTAAAAGACCACGTCCATATTATGGCAAGAACAGCTCAAATAAGCAAAGAGAAACGACAGTCCATCATTACTTTAAGACATGAAGGTCAGTCAATACAGAACATTTCAAGAACTTTGAAAGTTTCTTCAAGTGCAGTCGCAAAAACCATCAAGAGCCATGATGAAACTGGCTCTCATGAGGACAGCCACAGGAATGGAAGACCCAGAGTTACCTCTGCTGCAGAGGATAAGTTCATTAGAGTTACCAGCCTCAGAAATTGCAGCCCAAGTAAATGCTTCACTGAGTTCAAGTAACAGACACATCTCAACATCAACTGTTCAGAGGAGACTGTGTGAATCAGGCCTTCACGGTCAAATTACTGCAAAGAAACCACTACTAAAAGGACACCAATAAGAAGAAGAGACTTGCTTGAGCCAAGAAACATTAGACCAGTGGAAATGTGTCCTTTGGTCTGGAGTCCAAACTGGAGACTTTTGGTTCCAACCGCCGTGTCTTTGTGAGACGCGGTGTGGGTGAATGGATTATCTCCGCATGTGTATTTCCCACCGTAAAGCATGGAGGAGGTGGTGTGATGGTGCTTTGCTGGTGACACAGTCAGTGATTTATTTAGAATTCAAGGCACACTTAACCAGCATGGCTACCACAGCAATCTGCAGCGATACGCCAACCCATCTGGTTTGGGCTTAGTGGGACTATCGTTTGTTTTTCAACAGAACAATGACCCAACACACCTCCAGGCTGTGTAAGGGCTATTTTACCAAGATGGAGAGTGATGGAGTGCTGCATCAGATGACCTGGCTTCTACAATCCCCCGACCTCAACCAAATTGAGATGGTTTGGGATGAGTTGAACTGGAGAATGAAGGAAAAGCAGCCAACAAGTGTTCAGCATATGTGGGAACTCCTTCAAGACTGTTGGAAAAGCATTCCAGGTGAAGCTGGTTGAGAGAATGCCAAGAGTGTGCAAAACTGTCTTCAAGGCAAAGGGTGGCTTTTTGAAGAATCTCAAATATAAAATATATTTTGATTTGTTTAACACTTTTTTGGTTACTACATGATTCCATATGTGTTATTTCATAGTTGATGTCTTCACTATTATTCTATAATGTAGAAAATAGTAAAAATTAAGAAAAACCCTTGAATGAGTAGGTATTCTAAAACTTTTGACCGGTAGTGTATTGGGGATCCTAATAAAATACCAAATCACACCAGGTGTTATAGAGTGACTACTATACTCCTCATCTTGTCACTTAAACAACCCTTTCATGTTCACACAACACAATAAGTCTATGGAACTTTGACGGGGTTGGAAGGGTGGTTGACGCCAATACGAGAATGTGTTAGGTATTTGGTAACATCAGCTAAGGCGTAAAGACAACAACCTCTCATTGTCTGTGCAATGTCAGTCAAAGGATGCCTTGAGGAGATGGCACAGGGCACAGTGGTGTTGTTAGCTATAATTATGATGCTCAGTCTCTTCCTTGTTTTAGACTGTTGATACTTTTTACAGTGATAGAAACAGTGGGAGGAAGCAAAAATGCTTAGCATGCTATTAGCTGGAAGGCAATAACGAGGGCCCAGGGTTTTTCCTAGCAATAGATGAGTTATGATCATCCTAATAGTGGTGTATATCTGACTATACAGATACAGATACACTACATGACCAAAAGTATGTGGACACCTGCTAGTCGAACATCTCATTCCAAAATCATGGCCATTAATAGAGTTGGTCCCCCCTTTGCTGCTATACCAGCCTCCACTCTTCTTGGAAGGCTTTCCACTAGATGTTGGAACATTGCTGCGGGGACTTGCTTCCATTCAGCCACAAGAGCATTAGTGAGGTCGGGCACTGATGGTGGGAGACTAAGCCTGACTCGCAGTCGGCGTTCCAATTCATCCCAAAGGTGTTCAATGGAGTTGAGGTCAGGGCTCTGTGCAGGCCAGTCAAGTTCTTCCACACCGATCTCGACAAACCATTTCTGTATGGACCTCGCTGTGTGCACGGAGCCCTGAAACAGGAAAGGGCCTTCCCCAAACTGTTGCCACAAAGTTGGAAGCACAGAATCGTCTAGAATGTAATTGTATGCTCTAGCCTTAAGATTTCCCTTCACTGGAACTAAGGGGCCTGGCCCAAACCATGGAAAAGAGGCCCAGACCATTACTCCTCCTCCACCAAATGTTACAGTTGGCAATATGCATTGGGGCAGGTAGCGTTCTCCTGGCATCCGCCAAACCCAGATTCATCCGTCGGACTGCCAGATGGTGAAGCGTGATTCATCACTCCAGAGAACGCGTTTCCACTGCTCCAGAGTCTAATGGCGGCGAGTTTTACACCACTGGTGATCTTAGGCTTGTGTGCGGCTGCTCGGCCATAGAAACCCCATTTCATGAAGCTCCCGACAAACAGTTCTTGTGCTGACGTTGCTTCCAGAGGCAGTTTGGAACTCAGTAGTGAGTGTTGCAACCGAGGACAGACGATTTTTAAGTGCTACGCTCTTCAGCACTCGGCGGTCCCATTTTGTGAGCTTGTGTGGCCTACCACTTTGCGGCTGAGCCATTGTTGCTCCTAGATGTTTCCACTTCAAAATAACAGCACTTACAGTTGACCGGGGCAGCTCTAGCAGGGCAGAAATTTGACGAACTGGCTTGTTTGAAGGGTGGCATCCTATGACAGTGCCATGTTGAAAGTCACTGTGCTCTTCAGTAAGGCCATTCTACTGCCAATGTTTGTCTATGGAGATTGCACGAATGTGTGCTCGATTGTATACACCTGTAAGCAACGGGTGTGGCTGAAATAGCCAAATCCACTAATTTGAAGGGGTGTCCACATACTTTTGTATATATAGTGTATTTAACTAAGACACTGTAACAATATCTACTTACTGGCATCAATAGCTTTCATACTGACGTTGTACACGCCATTCGTTACAAAGTGGGACTCCCTGTCGATAGTGTTGGCGATCTTCAGCTGTCCGGTGCTTTCATCTACCTTGATCCATGAAGCAGGGTCCGAGACCTTGTAATACCTGAGAGGGATCAGAGAGAGAGAAGACACTTTTACAGCATTCTCTTGCATAATGGTACAATTCTGCTGGATAGAGAAAAACATTGCATTCCGTTTTTCACAATACATCTAACTTCTTTTGAAACGCAATCTGACCTTACTTGTTATAACATCATATTATTATTATGATTATTATCAACATGGTCACACAATAGGCCAATACTACCCTGGTTCCAGATCTGTTTGTGCCGTCTTGCCATCTCCTATGATTATGGCAAGACAGTACAAACAGATCTGGGACCTGTCTAGGTCAATTATTGGTGGGATCAATAAGGTAAACTAGGTTCTTACTTGATGCCGGCACTGCTCTTGGTCTCTGGGTCTACGGCTATGTAGGTCCCAATCAGGGTGTCATTAGGAGTGTTCTCCTGGACAGTGAAGAGTACGGTGGGGGCGGTGAACTCTGGTCCCTCGTCTTCGTCCACTACAGAGATGTCTACAGGGATGGACACCCACTGGGCCTTGGTCCCACTCAGCTCAGCCTGGTTACGGGCCAACACCTCCAGCTTTAAGTTCTTGGTCTTCTCGTAGTCTAGAGGCTGAAGACACAGCAAGGACATGGAGTGTTATTTTACTGTATTATTATTGCTCGATCAGCCTTCAATGACAATGCGTAAAGAAGCCTTTTGGCTCAATATTTTGACTGTCTTTAGTTCATTTTATAAATAACT
Organism: Coregonus lavaretus; assembly: GCF_964263955.1. Classification (NCBI taxonomy): domain Eukaryota; kingdom Metazoa; phylum Chordata; class Actinopteri; order Salmoniformes; family Salmonidae; genus Coregonus; species Coregonus lavaretus. Next base: position 21,476,303 of record NC_140006.1, on the reverse strand, counting down.
AGCAAGACATCTATGGATCCTGAAAGTCATGATCAGATCAAAAATAGAGGTTCATTGTGAGTGCCAGCTCACCTTTGTTAGATAAATTAGTCCTTCATTTGTTTTGGGGTCTCTTTCGATCCTGAAGTTCCCCTTTTCATTCCCCTTTTTGATGACAAACTCAGTGTTCCAGTTTGGTGTCTTCACCAAGTCCTTATCTTCAATGGGGATTCTGAGGAGGAGTCCCTCTACTTGGTTCTCTTTAACTTTTACATCGTACTGCAAGAGAAAGTAACGTGTCGTTATTTGACCAAAGTAAACAGAGTATTCATAAAACAAACTGGGACATCCATGCCTTTTTTGTTACATTGCGGAATAAACTGCAATACACAAACTCCACTATTGTAAGAAGTTGTCAAAGAAAACGTACAGATGTCTTTGTGAATGTGGGAGGGTTGTCGTTGATATCCCCCAACACAATGGTGGCTGGGGAAGTGTTGACTAGACCATTCAGAGCTCCATTCATGTCTTTGATTTCCACTGTCACAACATATTTCTCATTCACCTGCAAAACAAATACAAACATACATTTAGATCAATAATTCAAACAATGATAGTCGTGCTCAACAATGTGGAAACCTGGAAAACAGTAAGTGAGATATTTTTTGAAAAGGTACAACGATGGGACTGACCTCTCTGTCGAGGGTGTCTGTTTTGGTGCTGATGACTCCTGTCTCTGGGTTGATGTAGAACAGGTCGGTCCCAGAGAGGAGGGAGTACCTGATCTTAGTGTGGTCTGTACCACGCTCGTCTATGTCTGTGGCATTCACCATCCCCACCATCGTCCCTGCAATAGAACACGTCACAACACACAGGTTATTAGTTCACATCCACAAGTTCCTGTTACAAAGGTCCATATCTGGATTTGACTTTTCCCATGTACTGTATTACAGAGGCTAAAGGCACTCTGGTATTTCTTACTTCAGCTGTGTGTTTCTCACCTGCTTTGCTTTGCTCCAGCACATGAAACTGCATTAGGCCAGTGAAAGTTGGCGCATTGTCATTCACATCCACTACATTCACTGTGATGGGTAATGGTAGATCTGTCTCCTGGTTGGTGTATCTGTCAAACACTCTTGCTTGAAACTGGAGGAAGATGGACTCAGTTTAGTAATGTCTTACACTGTTTGTATTGTCTGTGCTACGCATCAAGAGTACAAATGTCATGTTTTAACATCACAGATAAAGAATTGATCAATTATTCAAGCAAGCAATCAATAATTGTTGTCTACTACTCACTACAAACTGAGGGGTTCTCTCGCGGTCGACAGCTTTGTTGACCTGCAACATCCCAGTGTCCATCACCACACTGAACACACCCACAGGCTCCTCTGTCACACCAGGCCCACTGATGGTGTAGTACACACTGCGAGTGGCCGACGAATCAGATGCAATCTGGACCAGGAAACAATCAAGTATTATCTGCCGTCAAGCTTCAACAAGCAACTTGACGATGACTTGTGGGCAGTGGGTTACGAAAAAAAAAAAAATGAATACACACAACAAAAAAGTGGAAATTATACCCCCACCCAAAAGGACTCTTTAGAGACTAGAAGGACAAAGGGGCATGTGCTCTGCGCAGGTAGAGCCCTATCTGTGCACGTGCCTGCTCTGGTTAAGAAATTGCACAGTTAAGAATGTTAAGCATTGAGTTTTGCAAAACAGAAATGCTCATCCATGCCTTACAGGTAATAGGCCTAAAGCATTATACTTGTCGACTACTGTTACAAAAAGTTATTTTGTATTAATATGTATTCCCTAGGCAGGTTACAACATATGTACAGTGCACATTCAGCCTTGTAGTTAGAAAGGAAGGGGAAAAAACAACAAAGTAAACGTTTCCACTGATCCCTCTGTATGTGTGTGGTTGGGTGTGTCTGGGTGTGTGAACCCCATGTAAGGGCATGGAGCATACAGGTACATAATGTGTATTAGCCGCAAGTGAGGAAGAATGAGAAATAGAGTGGAACACGGGGTGGGAGAAAGGCAAGGACAGGTAGAGGATCATTTGGGGTTTGTTACGTGACATGAAATATGGACATGGCTTAGGTTTGATATCAATATTCAAATAGACAGAATGTGCTGAAATGGGATGCAAGTTGTAACTTATTTTAAGGACATTACCAGCTCAACGTCCTTTGGAAATGGCGGTGCGTCATTTTCTATGATGTTGAAGGGCAGAGGACTCCAACGTCTTTTGGAGCGCTTTAGTAGGCCATCTTTCAATACCTGAAAATGCTGAAAAAAAGAGCACAAAGTCACAAGTCAACAATGTGATATAGATAATTTCACAACAACATAATACTTCTTTGAAAAATTGGACTTTGTACTGTAAACCCATGCAGAATCCACCTTACCTTTCTAGAGTTCTGGACAAGGTAAACATCCATTTCTCTCTTCTGACCATCGAGGTCCTGAAACTGCACTGAGAATGTCCTGCCATTGGCTGGTACCATGGTGATGGCGACGGTTACTATAGTGCCATCAGGTCGTACTGTGAAGTCGGGGTCACTAGTTGTAAAGTGCAATGTGATGGTCTCACATTGGTCCACATCAACTGAACGACGAGAGAGAAAGAAATGTTATCAACTATCCAATGAATAAAAACCACCTGGATCATCCAAAGCAAGATTTACAGTTTATGGCTATATTGATTGTTTCATTCAGTATCAAGAACATACAAAGTCAGACAGGACTGAAACATTTGTGAATGGCAGGACCTTTTGAAATAACATGTCCAACTTGTACTGTCTGAGGTACTGTTGCTTGTATGGAGACAGGGATAAAGCAGGAGTCCACACATGAGATGACCTGGAGTTGACACATGCAAGAGAGATATTGTTCATACATTCTAACAGGTGGCATATCATACAATAGCTGTTACAAATATGGTACTGCATTCATGGACATTCTGTCTTGTCAGTTCTTTGTACTATATGAACCAAAAGAATAAACTATATTAAATGTGTACAAGGATCACATAATAAGTTGCATGGACTCACTGTGTGCAATAATAGTGGGGCGGCAGGTAGCTTAGTGGTTAAGAGCATTGTGCCAGTAACTGAAAGGTCGCTGGTTCTAATCCCCGAGCCGACTAGGTGAAAAATCTGTCGATGTGCCCTTGAGCAAGGCACTTAACCCTAATTGCTCATGTAAGTCGCTCTGGATAAGAGCGTCTGCTAAATGACTAAAATGTAAAATGTAGTGTTTAACATGGTTTTTGAATGACTACCTCATCTCTGTACCCCACACACACACAATTGTCTGTAAGGTCTCTCAGTTGCACAGTGAATTTCAAACACAGATTCAACCACAGAGACCAGGGAGGTTTTCCAATGCCTCGCAAAGAAGGGCACCTATTGGTACATGGGTAAAGAAGAAGCAGACATTGAATACCCCTTTGAGCATGGTGAAGTTATGAATTACACTTTGGATGGTGTATCAATACACCCAGTCACTACAAAGACACAGGCATCCTGCCTAACTCAGTTGCCGGAGAGGAAGGAAACCGCTCAGGGATTTCACCATGAGGTCAATGGTGTCTTTAAAACAGTTACAGAGTTTAATGGCTGTGATAAGAGAAAACTGAGGATGGAACAATATTGTACTGTAGTTACTCCACAATACTAACCGAAATGAAAGAGTCAAAAGAAGGAAGCCTGTATAGAATAAAAAATATTCCAAAACATGCATCCTGTTTGCAATTAGGCACTACAGTAAAACTGCAAAAAAGGTGGAATGCAAAGCATTATGTTTGGGGTAAATCCAACACAACATCACTGAGTACCACTTCCTATTTTTCAAGCATGGTGGTGGCTGCATCTTGTTATGGGTATGCTTACCATCGGCAAGGACTACAGAGATTTTTGGATAAAAATAAACTGAATTGAGCTAAGCACAGGCAAAATCCTAGAGGAAAACCTGGTTCAGTCTGCTTTCCAACAGACACTAGGAGACAAATTCACCTTCAGCAGGACAATAACCTAAAACAAGGTCAAATATACACTGGAGTTGCTTATCCTGACAACACTGAATGTTCCTGAGTGGCCTAGTTACAGTTTTGAGTGAAATCGGCTTGAAAATCTATGGCAAGACTGTCTAGCAATGATCAACAACCAACTTGACAGAGATTGAATATTTTTTAAAAGAATAATAGGCAGATATTGTACAATCCAGGTGTGCAAAGCTCTTAGAGATTTACCCAGAAAGACTCACTGCTGTAATCACTACCAAAGGTGATTCTAATATGGGCTGTGAATACTTATGTAAATTCCATATTTCAGTATTCAATTTCAAATGAATGTGCATACATTTCTAAAAACATGTTTTCACTTTGACATTATGGGGTATTGTGTGTAGATGGGTGAGATTAAAAAATATATTTAATCCATTTTGAATGCAGGCTGTAACACAACAAAATGTGGAATAAGTCAAGGGGTATGAATACTTCCTGAAGGCACTGTAGATATATCAACAAGCTGCACCTTGACAGTGATCTTTTTAGCTGAATGTTAGAACACTGCATAGCAGCGGGAAGTAGGGGTTCTGCAGCACCCCCTGAAAAATCGCAATAAAAATATATATGTAAAAACAGGCTTATATACACTATATATGCAAACGTATGTGGACACCCCTTCAAATTAGTGGATTCGGCTATTTCAGCCTCAACCGTTGCTGACAGGTGTATAAAATTAAGCACACATACATGCAATCTCCATAGACAAACGTTGGCAGTAGAATGGCCTTACTGAAGAGCTCAGTGACTTTCAACGTGGCACCATCATAGGATGCCACCTTTCCAACAAGTCTGTTCGTCAAATTTCTGCCCTGCTAGAGCTGCCCCGGTCAACTGTAAGTGTTGTTGTTGTTGTGAAGTGGAAATGTCTAGGAGCAACAACTCGAAGTGGTAGGCCACACAAGCTCACAGAACGGGACGGCCAAGTGCTGAAGCGCGTAGCGTGTAAAAATGGTCTGTCCTCGGTTGTAACACACACTACCGAGTTCCAAATTGCCTCTGGAAGCAACGTCAGCACAAGAACTGTTCGTTGAGAGCTTCATGAAATGGGTTTCCATGGCCGAGCAGACACACAAGCATAAGATCACCATGGGCAATGCCAAGCATCCGCTGGAGTGGTGTAAAGCTCGCCGCCATTGGACACTGGAAACGCATTCTCTGGAGTGAGGAATCATGCTTCACCATCTGGCAGTCCGACGATCAAATCTGGGTTTGGCGGATGCCAGGAGAACGCTACCTGCCCGAATGCATAGTGCCATCTGTTATAGGGAGCATATTATAGCAGCAAAGTGGGGACCAACTCCTTATTAATGGCCATGATTTTGGAATGAGATGTTCGACGAGCAGGTGTCCACATACTTTTTTCTTTTTGGTTTGTTTGTTGTTGTTTTTAGTTTTTTTATTGCAGATAAATTGTAACTTCCACATACTTTGTCATGTAGTGTATATATTTTTTATTTATTTTTCTCACAAATGTTATGCACTGGGCCTTTAGTAGTCCTGTATTACGGACCGATATAAATCGCAGCACACAACCCCAAACATCTTCCCCCGGCTTTGCAACACTGTAAAGTAAAAGTTAGGCTACAAAGTTTGCAAATTAATTTACATTAATAGAATCTAGGGCAGGTGACATATCAAAATCAAATGTGAATAATACAGAAACACTTTAATTTAATAGAATTGACTACTTACCAAAAAGATGCATAAATGTACAGGTAAATTTGGTGCCATTTTTGTTGCCGCAATTCGAAACACTGTATTCGACTAGACACGATTCCACATGCAATTACTAAAAATTGTTCTGTCAAGGGTGGGATTAAAGATGGTTGATATTCTTGACACCAATCAATTACAGTACCCTAATTTTGTACATATGGCGACTGGTATTGCCGATAGAGGAATGACTGTTTCGTTTATGTTCTAGTATCACCGTAGAAATGTAGGCATGCTACCACGCCCGCAATTACTCACTAACCTATTAGATCGAAGTCACGCCCAGCCTGCTGGTGGGGAAAACAACCTGTCGTTACCTAGGTTATTCCATTAGCTCACAGCAAAAACGTCACCTTTTTCAAACGCAATTTTCTTGTTGTCTGCTTGTTTTAGTCAATTACAAAACTACATTTAAGAAAAGTACAACATGTCTAATGATAACTTTTCAACATTGCCTGCTCCCTAGCGTTCTCACTACTTAGAAAAACCCTCATGCCCTTTTTCATGATGGTGCTAGCTTGCCGACCTGAACATTAAGCTAGCCAAGACCAACAACATAAACAAACGGACTACACAGTAGTGAGTGGAGTTATAAACTGACTATACTAAACAAGTTAAATGTCCCCACATTTCCCACTCCCTTTACGAAAAAAGATTGCAGTTAAACTGCAGTACACTGCAGTTATTCAGCAATTACTACCTCCAAAATACCACAGTCAACTGCAGTTTCAAAACTGCAATCTTTTTTGTAAGGGTCCAAATAGCCTGAAGCCAGATGGCTCTTCTCGCAGCCTCTTTTTCCCTACCTGGGAGCATTGTAAACCGTAGATCGGGATTTTTGACCTGGTTACATGTACATTGAACAAAACATCAGCATGTTTTGATATTTCTGTATAACAAAAAAAATAGACAACAAAGTTGGCTGCTTTTCCTTCACTCTGCGGTCCGACTCATCCCAAACCATCTCAATTTGGTTGAGATCGGGGGATTGTGGAGGCCAGGTCATCTGATGCAGCACGCCATCACTCTCCTTCTTGGTAAAATAGCCCTTACACAGCCTGGAGGTGTGTTGGTTCATTGTCCTGTTGAAAAACAAATGATTGTCCCACTAAGCCCAAACCAGATGGGATGGCATATCGCTGCAGAATGCTGTGGTAGCCATGCTGGTTGTGTGCCTTGAATTCTAAATCACAGACAGTTTCACCAGCAAAGCACCATAACACCTCCTCGTCCATGCTTTATGGTGGGAAATACACATGTGGAGATCATCCGTTTACCCACACCGCATCTCACAAAGACACGGCGGTTGGAACCAAAAATCTCCAATTTGGACTCCAGACCAAAGGACATATTTCCACCGTTCTAATGTCCATTGCTCTTATTATTATCGGTGTCCTTTAGTAGTGGTTGCAGCAATTCGACCATGAAGGCCTGATTCACACAGTCACCTCTGAACAGTTGATGTTGAGATGTGTCTGTTACTTGAACTCTGTGAAGCATTTATTTGGGCTGAAATTTCAAAGGCTGGTAACTAATGTACTTATCCTCTGCAGCAGAGGTAACTCTGGGTCTTCCATTCCTGTGGCTGTCCTCATGAGAGCCAGTTTCATCATAGCGCTTGATGGTTTTTGCGACTGCACTTGAAGAAACATTCAAAGTTTTTCAAATGTTCTGTATTAACTGACCATGTCTTAAAGTAATGATGGACTGTTTTTTTTTTTTTAGCTGTTCTTGCCATAATATGGACTTGGTCTTTTACCAAATAGGGCTATCTTCTGTATACCGCCCCTACCTTGTCACAACACAACTGATTGGCTGAAACGCATTAAGAAATAAAGAAATTCCACAAATTAACTTTTAAGAAGGCACACCTGTTAATTGAAATGCATTCCAGGTGACTGCCTCATTAAGCTGGTTGAGAGAATGCCAAGAGTGTGCAAAGCTGTCATCAAGGCAAAGGGTGGCTATTTGAAGAATCTCAAATATATTTTGATTTGTTTAACACTTTTTTGGTTACTACATGATTACATATGTGTTATTTAATAGTTTTGATGTCTTCACTATTATTCTACTATGTAAAAAATAGTAAAAATAAAGAAAAACCCTTGAATGAGTAGGTGTGTCCAAACTTTTGTCTAGTACTGTATATATATAAATTATATATATATATATATATATATATATATATAACTTTTTCTAAATCACATTGATGTCATAAAGTGTTTTTTGTGAGATTTATAGGCGCTTTACACGGGGGTTCCCTTTACCACAAGTTTTACCACCCTCTGGTCTGTACAATATAAAATATACAAGAGTGATTGATGCTTTATTCGCAGGTGATCATAAACTGCTCAAACCCTGTGGTTTGGTGTGATGCATGCATGCTAAGTAAATTGTGTTTCATTGTAACATGAGAAAACACTGTGAAGAAATGTTACCGACGGGGAAACGTATCGGTAAAGGGTCATTGTCTGAAATGGAATGCCCCTTAGCGCTTGTTCTCAACTATCATCTGTCCCACCATGCAATGTATTTACACTGCCTTGCAAAAGTATCCAATCCCCTTGGATTTCTTCATATTTTATTATGTTACAAAGTGGGATTAAAATGGATTTAATTGTCTTTTTTTTGTTAACAATCGTTGTTGCATTAGTACTCAGCTCCCTGAGTCAATACATATTAGGATCACCTTTGGCATCAATTACAGCTGTGAGTCTTCTTGGGTACGTCTCTAAGAGCTTTGCACACCTGGATTGTGCAATATTTGCCCATTATTATTTTCAAAAGTCTTCAAGCTCTGTCAAGACGTTGGGGATCATGGCTTTACAGTAATTTTCAAAACTTGCCATAGATTTTCAAGCAGATTTAAGTTAAAATTGTAACTTGGCCACTCAGGAACTTTCACTGTCTTCTTGGTAAGCAACTCCAGTGTAGATTTGGCCTTGTGTTGTAGATTATTGTCCTGCTGAAAGGGGATTTCTTCTCCCAGACTGAAGCAGGTTTTCCTATAGGATTTTGCCTGTTCTTAGCTCCATCCAGTTTCGTCGTATCCTGAAAAACTCAGATGTCAAGCATAACCATACCATGATGCAGCCACCACCATGCTTGAAAATAAGGAGGCAGTTACTCAGTGAGGTGTTATGTTGGATTTGCCCCAAACATAAGGCTTTGCATTGATGCAAAAAAGTATATTCCTTTGCTGTGTTTTTTTTCCCTCCTCAGTATTAACTTAGTGCCTTGTTCTATCTATCTGTTCTCGATCTATTGGAATATTTGTGTTCTGTATATTTGTATTCTTCTATTCACATTTCATTTACAGTCGTGGTTAAAAGTTTTGAGAATGACACAAATATAAATTCTGCTGCCTCAGTTTTTATGATGGCAATTTGCATATACTACAGAATGTTATGAAGAGTGATCAGATGAATTGCAATTAATTGCAAAGTCCCTCTTTGCCATGAAAATGAACTTAATCCCCCAAAAACATTTCCACTGCATTTCAGCCCTGCCACAAAAGGACCAGCTGACATCATGTCAGTGATTCTCTCATTAACACAGGTGAGAGTGTTGACGAGGACAAGGCTGGAGATCACTCTGTCATGCTGATTGAGTTAGAATAACAGACTGGAAGCTTTAAAAGGAGGGTGATTGCTAGTAAGATTGCACCTAAATCAACCATTTATCGGATCATCAAGAACTTCAAGGAGAGAGGTTCAGTTGTTGTGAAGAAGGCTTCAGGGCGCCCAAGAAAGTCCAGCAAGCGCCAGGACCGTCTCCTAAAGTTGATTCAGCTGCCGGATCGGGGCACCACCAGTGCAGAGCTTGCTCAGGAATGGCAGCAGGCAGGTGTGAGTGCATCTGCATGCACAGTGAGGCAAATACTTTTGGAGGATGGCCTGGTGTCAAGAAGGGCAGCGAGGAAGCCACTTCTCTCCAGGAAAAACATCAGGGACAGACTGATATTCTGCAAAAGGTACAGGGATTGGACTGCTGAGGACTGGGGTAAAGTCATTTTCTCTGATGAATCCCCTTTCCGATTGTTTGGGGCATCCGGAAAAAAGCTTGTCTGGAGAAGACAAGGTGAGCGCTACCATCAGTCCTGTGTCATGCCAACAGTAAAGCATCCTGAGACCATTAATGTGTGGGGTTGCTTCTCAGCCAAGGGAGTGGGCTCACTCATAATTTTGCCTAAGAACACAGCCATGAATAAAGAATGGTACCAACACATCCTCCGAGAGCAACTTCTCCCAACCATCCAAGAACAGTTTGGTGACGAACAATGCCTTCTCCAGCATGATGGAGCACCTTGCCATAAAGCAAAAGTGATAACTAAGTGGCTCGGGGAACAAAACATCAACATTTTGGGTCCATGGCCAGGAAACTCCCCAGACTTTAATCCCATTGAGAACTTGTGGTCAAGAGGCGGATGGACAAACAAAACCCCACAAATTCTGACAAACTCCAAGCATTGATTATGCAAGAATGGGCTGCCATCAGTCAGGATGTGGCCCAGAAGTTAATTGACAGCATGCCAGGGCGGATTGCAGAGGTCTTGAAAAAGAAGGGTCAACACTGCAAATATTGATTCTTTGCATAAACTTAATGTAATTGTCAATAAAAGCCTTTGCCACTTATGGAATGCTTATAATTATACTTCAGTATACCATAGTAACATCTGACAAAAATATCTAAAAACACTGAAGCAGTAAACTTTGTGAAGACCAATACGTTTTACATTTTAGTCATTTAGCAGACGCTCTTATCCAGAGCGACTTACAGTTAGTGAGTGCATACAAAATCCTATGGCCCCCCGTGGGAAACGAACCCACAACCCTGGCGTTGCAAGCGCCATGCTCTACCAACTGAGCTACACTGTAGATCATTATTGTGAGTAACTACAATGTTGTTGATCCATCCTCAGTTTTATACCTTTACAGCCATTGAACTTTGTAGCTGTTTTAAAATCACCAATGGCTTCATGGTAACATCCCTGAGCAGTTTCATTCCTGTCCTGCAGTTCAGTTCAGAAGGATGACTGTATCTTTGATGTGTCTGGGTGGTTTAATACATAATACACAGCATAAATATTAACTTGACCTGCTTGAAGAGCTATTCAATGTCTCATTTGTTATTGTTACCCATCTACCAATCACTGCCCTTCTTTATAAGTCTTTCGAAAAGTTCCCCTGGTCTTTGTAGTTGAATTTGTTCTTGAAATTCAATACTTGATTGAGGGACCTTACAGATACACAAGATGTATGGGGGACAGAGGAAGGGTTGGTCATTCAAAAATCATGTCAACCCCTATTATTTCACACAGAGTGAGCCCATGTAACCTATTGCGTGATTTGTTAAGCCACATTTTACTTCTGAACTAATATTATATTTGATAGATTGTAAAATTACTGTTTTATGTCTTTACTCTTTTATATAATTATATCCTCCTAGTATTAATAGATTGTTTTTATGTATCCTTAGAGACTGAACGTAGTGTTAGGTTTAAGCTCTTTGTGTATAGAAGTGTAATTATACTGAACAAAAATATAAACAAAATATAAACAATTTCAAAGATTTTACTGAGTTACAGTTCATATAAGGAAATCAGTCAATTGAAATAGAGTTATTGGGCCATAATCTATGGATTTCACATGACTGGGCAAGGGCACAGCCATGGATGGGCCTGGGTGGGCATAGGCCCACCCACTGGCGAGTGAGGCCCAGCCAATCAGAATGAGTTTTTCCCCACAAAAGGGCTTTATTGTATACAGAAATACTTCTCAGCACCCCTCATGCTTTTAATCAGCTTCTTGATATGCCACACCTGTCAGATGGATGGATTTTCTTGGCAAAGGAGAAATGCTCACTAACAGGGATGTAAAAAAATGTGTGAACAAAAATTGATAGAAAGAAGCTTTTTGTGCGTATGGAACATTTCTGTGATCTTTTATTTCAGCTCATGAAACATGGGACCAACACTTTACATGTTGCGTTTATATTCATGTTCAGTGTATTTAGTTGACTGCAATGGACTGTAGGAATGTGTACTACAAGTAACTCAAGGCCTCTACTGACTGATAAGAAGTCCTGTGATATGCACGGAGCATGGAGAAATCCTGGGTGATGGAAAAGCACTGAAGTACATCTTTGTGGTAGGGTGGGGCAGAGAGCCAAGTGTATAAGTGGACACTGCACTGTATTGAATGTATGCATTCAGCTGGTACATCTTCCCTGAGTAAACATTTGAAATGTCACTCAGAGTTTGGCCTCTTTTGTATGAGAAATATGTTTATTGTATATTGAGATGTTGGTCTTCTTATCACTAGAGCTTTTGTAACTCTTTTGTAATTCCTTGGAAATAGGTTCAGACACATTTAATCACATCCACATCTAAGCCCCTACCATTTTGATTTGTTCTGAAGAGAAGACGATAGATTCAAATATTTTGTATTGTTAATGTAATCCTTAATGCAGTTATCATGTGAAGTATCTTTCCATTCAACAAACCTATGATCAGTATTTTCTACAGCTGCTGTGACTGTTCCAGGGAAATGAAGATGACCTACATGACATGTTCCTATTTCTTTCTATCATAACACAGGGCTGCCAATGTTTGAATATAGCTTGGAGTGAGATTTCCTACCGTGAATGCCATTGGCTCCACTAGTGAACTATCCCTTTAAAATAAGACCATAGAAAATCCTGCCTAGAGGTGCATGTAGCTCTCCAAGAGGGTTGGCCACTCCTTATCTATGTTTCCCAAATCCTGTGGGTTTGAATGTGTTCATGTGACATAACATTTTTACTAATTACCCGACATTCAAGAAAAATCTAATGAATATCAATCTTCATGTGGTTGAGGCTGATTTGCAAAACCTTGTCATCATCTTACTCTACATAGGCAAGATATATGCCTACCATTTCTAAAATGACCAAACAGGATATTTGAGGCAAGGGGCATTTCAATATAGCCTATTCTCATTTTATGTAGCTTATTATTCGACAATGTCCATAAATGCTAACAAAAATGCATTGATGCAAAAAAGTATATTCCTTTGCTGTGTTTTTTTTCCCCTCCTCAGTATTAACTTAGTGCCTTGTTCTATCTATCTGTTCTCGATCTATTGGAATATTTGTGTTCTGTATATTTGTATTCTTCTATTCACATTTCATTTACAGTCGTGGTTAAAAGTTTTGAGAATGACACAAATATAAATTCTGCTGCCTCAGTTTTTATGATGGCAATTTGCATATACTACAGAATGTTATGAAGAGTGATCAGATGAATTGCAATTAATTGCAAAGTCCCTCTTTGCCATGAAAATGAACTTAATCCCCCAAAAACATTTCCACTGCATTTCAGCCCTGCCACAAAAGGACCAGCTGACATCATGTCAGTGATTCTCTCATTAACACAGGTGAGAGTGTTGACGAGGACAAGGCTGGAGATCACTCTGTCATGCTGATTGAGTTAGAATAACAGACTGGAAGCTTTAAAAGGAGGGTGATTGCTAGTAAGATTGCACCTAAATCAACCATTTATCGGATCATCAAGAACTTCAAGGAGAGAGGTTCAGTTGTTGTGAAGAAGGCTTCAGGGCGCCCAAGAAAGTCCAGCAAGCGCCAGGACCGTCTCCTAAAGTTGATTCAGCTGCCGGATCGGGGCTCCACCAGTGCAGAGCTTGCTCAGGAATGGCAGCAGGCAGGTGTGAGTGCATCTGCACGCACAGTGAGGCAAATACTTTTGGAGGATGGCCTGGTGTCAAGAAGGGCAGCGAGGAAGCCACTTCTCTCCAGGAAAAACATCAGGGACAGACTGATATTCTGCAAAAGGTACAGGGATTGGACTGCTGAGGACTGGGGTAAAGTCATTTTCTCTGATGAATCCCCTTTCCGATTGTTTGGGGCATCCGGAAAAAAGCTTGTCTGGAGAAGACAAGGTGAGCGCTACCATCAGTCCTGTGTCATGCCAACAGTAAAGCATCCTGAGACCATTAATGTGTGGGGTTGCTTCTCAGCCAAGGGAGTGGGCTCACTCATAATTTTGCCTAAGAACACAGCCATGAATAAAGAATGGTACCAACACATCCTCCGAGAGCAACTTCTCCCAACCATCCAAGAACAGTTTGGTGACGAACAATGCCTTCTCCAGCATGATGGAGCACCTTGCCATAAAGCAAAAGTGATAACTAAGTGGCTCGGGGAACAAAACATCAACATTTTGGGTCCATGGCCAGGAAACTCCCCAGACTTTAATCCCATTGAGAACTTGTGGTCAAGAGGCGGATGGACAAACAAAACCCCACAAATTCTGACAAACTCCAAGCATTGATTATGCAAGAATGGGCTGCCATCAGTCAGGATGTGGCCCAGAAGTTAATTGACAGCATGCCAGGGCGGATTGCAGAGGTCTTGAAAAAGAAGGGTCAACACTGCAAATATTGATTCTTTGCATAAACTTAATGTAATTGTCAATAAAAGCCTTTGCCACTTATGGAATGCTTATAATTATACTTCAGTATACCATAGTAACATCTGACAAAAATATCTAAAAACACTGAAGCAGTAAACTTTGTGAAGACCAATACGTTTTACATTTTAGTCATTTAGCAGACGCTCTTATCCAGAGCGACTTACAGTTAGTGAGTGCATACAAAATCCTATGGCCCCCCGTGGGAAACGAACCCACAACCCTGGCGTTGCAAGCGCCATGCTCTACCAACTGAGCTACACTGTAGATCATTATTGTGAGTAACTACAATGTTGTTGATCCATCCTCAGTTTTATACCTTTACAGCCATTGAACTTTGTAGCTGTTTTAAAATCACCAATGGCTTCATGGTAACATCCCTGAGCAGTTTCATTCCTGTCCTGCAGTTCAGTTCAGAAGGATGACTGTATCTTTGATGTGTCTGGGTGGTTTAATACATAATACACAGCATAAATATTAACTTGACCTGCTTGAAGAGCTATTCAATGTCTCATTTGTTATTGTTACCCATCTACCAATCACTGCCCTTCTTTATAAGTCTTTCGAAAAGTTCCCCTGGTCTTTGTAGTTGAATTTGTTCTTGAAATTCAATACTTGATTGAGGGACCTTACAGATACACAAGATGTATGGGGGACAGAGGAAGGGTTGGTCATTCAAAAATCATGTCAACCCCTATTATTTCACACAGAGTGAGCCCATGTAACTTATTGCGTGATTTGTTAAGCCACATTTTACTTCTGAACTAATATTATATTTGATAGATTGTAAAATTACTGTTTTATGTCTTTACTCTTTTATATAATTATATCCTCCTAGTATTAATAGATTGTTTTTATGTATCCTTAGAGATTGAACGTAGTGTTAGGTTTAAGCTCTTTGTGTATAGAAGTGTAATTATACTGAACAAAAATATAAACAAAATATAAACAATTTCAAAGATTTTACTGAGTTACAGTTCATATAAGGAAATCAGTCAATTGAAATAGAGTTATTGGGCCATAATCTATGGATTTCACATGAGTGGGCAAGGGCACAGCCATGGATGGGCCTGGGTGGGCATAGGCCCACCCACTGGCGAGTGAGGCCCAGCCAATCAGAATGAGTTTTTCCCCACAAAAGGGCTTTATTGTATACAGAAATACTTCTCAGCACCCCTCATGCTTTTAATCAGCTTCTTGATATGCCACACCTGTCAGATGGATGGATTTTCTTGGCAAAGGAGAAATGCTCACTAACAGGGATGTAAAAAAATGTGTGAACAAAAATTGATAGAAAGAAGCTTTTTGTGCGTATGGAACATTTCTGTGATCTTTTATTTCAGCTCATGAAACATGGGACCAACACTTTACATGTTGCGTTTATATTCATGTTCAGTGTATTTAGTTGACTGCAATGGACTGTAGGAATGTGTACTACAAGTAACTCAAGGCCTCTACTGACTGATAAGAAGTCCTGTGATATGCACGGAGCATGGAGAAATCCTGGGTGATGGAAAAGCACTGAAGTACATCTTTGTGGTAGGGTGGGGCAGAGAGCCAAGTGTATAAGTGGACACTGCACTGTATTGAATGTATGCATTCAGCTGGTACATCTTCCCTGAGTAAACATTTGAAATGTCACTCAGAGTTTGGCCTCTTTTGTATGAGAAATATGTTTATTGTATATTGAGATGTTGGTCTTCTTATCACTAGAGCTTTTGTAACTCTTTTGTAATTCCTTGGAAATAGGTTCAGACACATTTAATCACATCCACATCTAAGCCCCTACCATTTTGATTTGTTCTGAAGAGAAGACGATAGATTCAAATATTTTGTATTGTTAATGTAATCCTTAATGCAGTTATCATGTGAAGTATCTTTCCATTCAACAAACCTATGATCAGTATTTTCTACAGCTGCTGTGACTGTTCCAGGGAAATGAAGATGACCTACATGACATGTTCCTATTTCTTTCTATCATAACACAGGGCTGCCAATGTTTGAATATAGCTTGGAGTGAGATTTCCTACCGTGAATGCCATTGGCTCCACTAGTGAACTATCCCTTTAAAATAAGACCATAGAAAATCCTGCCTAGAGGTGCATGTAGCTCTCCAAGAGGGTTGGCCACTCCTTATCTATGTTTCCCAAATCCTGTGGGTTTGAATGTGTTCATGTGACATAACATTTTTACTAATTACCCGACATTCAAGAAAAATCTAATGAATATCAATCTTCATGTGGTTGAGGCTGATTTGCAAAACCTTGTCATCATCTTACTCTACATAGGCAAGATATATGCCTACCATTTCTAAAATGACCAAACAGGATATTTGAGGCAAGGGGCATTTCAATATAGCCTATTCTCATTTTATGTAGCTTATTATTCGACAATGTCCATAAATGCTAACAAAAATGCATTGATGCAAAAAAGTATATTCCTTTGCTGTGTTTTTTTTCCCCTCCTCAGTATTAACTTAGTGCCTTGTTCTATCTATCTGTTCTCGATCTATTGGAATATTTGTGTTCTGTATATTTGTATTCTTCTATTCACATTTCATTTACAGTCGTGGTTAAAAGTTTTGAGAATGACACAAATATAAATTCTGCTGCCTCAGTTTTTATGATGGCAATTTGCATATACTACAGAATGTTATGAAGAGTGATCAGATGAATTGCAATTAATTGCAAAGTCCCTCTTTGCCATGAAAATGAACTTAATCCCCCAAAAACATTTCCACTGCATTTCAGCCCTGCCACAAAAGGACCAGCTGACATCATGTCAGTGATTCTCTCATTAACACAGGTGAGAGTGTTGACGAGGACAAGGCTGGAGATCACTCTGTCATGCTGATTGAGTTAGAATAACAGACTGGAAGCTTTAAAAGGAGGGTGATTGCTAGTAAGATTGCACCTAAATCAACCATTTATCGGATCATCAAGAACTTCAAGGAGAGAGGTTCAGTTGTTGTGAAGAAGGCTTCAGGGCGCCCAAGAAAGTCCAGCAAGCGCCAGGACCGTCTCCTAAAGTTGATTCAGCTGCCGGATCGGGGCTCCACCAGTGCAGAGCTTGCTCAGGAATGGCAGCAGGCAGGTGTGAGTGCATCTGCACGCACAGTGAGGCAAATACTTTTGGAGGATGGCCTGGTGTCAAGAAGGGCAGCGAGGAAGCCACTTCTCTCCAGGAAAAACATCAGGGACAGACTGATATTCTGCAAAAGGTACAGGGATTGGACTGCTGAGGACTGGGGTAAAGTCATTTTCTCTGATGAATCCCCTTTCCGATTGTTTGGGGCATCCGGAAAAAAGCTTGTCTGGAGAAGACAAGGTGAGCGCTACCATCAGTCCTGTGTCATGCCAACAGTAAAGCATCCTGAGACCATTAATGTGTGGGGTTGCTTCTCAGCCAAGGGAGTGGGCTCACTCATAATTTTGCCTAAGAACACAGCCATGAATAAAGAATGGTACCAACACATCCTCCGAGAGCAACTTCTCCCAACCATCCAAGAACAGTTTGGTGACGAACAATGCCTTCTCCAGCATGATGGAGCACCTTGCCATAAAGCAAAAGTGATAACTAAGTGGCTCGGGGAACAAAACATCAACATTTTGGGTCCATGGCCAGGAAACTCCCCAGACTTTAATCCCATTGAGAACTTGTGGTCAAGAGGCGGATGGACAAACAAAACCCCACAAATTCTGACAAACTCCAAGCATTGATTATGCAAGAATGGGCTGCCATCAGTCAGGATGTGGCCCAGAAGTTAATTGACAGCATGCCAGGGCGGATTGCAGAGGTCTTGAAAAAGAAGGGTCAACACTGCAAATATTGATTCTTTGCATAAACTTAATGTAATTGTCAATAAAAGCCTTTGCCACTTATGGAATGCTTATAATTATACTTCAGTATACCATAGTAACATCTGACAAAAATATCTAAAAACACTGAAGCAGTAAACTTTGTGAAGACCAATACGTTTTACATTTTAGTCATTTAGCAGACGCTCTTATCCAGAGCGACTTACAGTTAGTGAGTGCATACAAAATCCTATGGCCCCCCGTGGGAAACGAACCCACAACCCTGGCGTTGCAAGCGCCATGCTCTACCAACTGAGCTACACTGTAGATCATTATTGTGAGTAACTACAATGTTGTTGATCCATCCTCAGTTTTATACCTTTACAGCCATTGAACTTTGTAGCTGTTTTAAAATCACCAATGGCTTCATGGTAACATCCCTGAGCAGTTTCATTCCTGTCCTGCAGTTCAGTTCAGAAGGATGACTGTATCTTTGATGTGTCTGGGTGGTTTAATACATAATACACAGCATAAATATTAACTTGACCTGCTTGAAGAGCTATTCAATGTCTCATTTGTTATTGTTACCCATCTACCAATCACTGCCCTTCTTTATAAGTCTTTCGAAAAGTTCCCCTGGTCTTTGTAGTTGAATTTGTTCTTGAAATTCAATACTTGATTGAGGGACCTTACAGATACACAAGATGTATGGGGGACAGAGGAAGGGTTGGTCATTCAAAAATCATGTCAACCCCTATTATTTCACACAGAGTGAGCCCATGTAACTTATTGCGTGATTTGTTAAGCCACATTTTACTTCTGAACTAATATTATATTTGATAGATTGTAAAATTACTGTTTTATGTCTTTACTCTTTTATATAATTATATCCTCCTAGTATTAATAGATTGTTTTTATGTATCCTTAGAGATTGAACGTAGTGTTAGGTTTAAGCTCTTTGTGTATAGAAGTGTAATTATACTGAACAAAAATATAAACAAAATATAAACAATTTCAAAGATTTTACTGAGTTACAGTTCATATAAGGAAATCAGTCAATTGAAATAGAGTTATTGGGCCATAATCTATGGATTTCACATGAGTGGGCAAGGGCACAGCCATGGATGGGCCTGGGTGGGCATAGGCCCACCCACTGGCGAGTGAGGCCCAGCCAATCAGAATGAGTTTTTCCCCACAAAAGGGCTTTATTGTATACAGAAATACTTCTCAGCACCCCTCATGCTTTTAATCAGCTTCTTGATATGCCACACCTGTCAGATGGATGGATTTTCTTGGCAAAGGAGAAATGCTCACTAACAGGGATGTAAAAAAATGTGTGAACAAAAATTGATAGAAAGAAGCTTTTTGTGCGTATGGAACATTTCTGTGATCTTTTATTTCAGCTCATGAAACATGGGACCAACACTTTACATGTTGCGTTTATATTCATGTTCAGTGTATTTAGTTGACTGCAATGGACTGTAGGAATGTGTACTACAAGTAACTCAAGGCCTCTACTGACTGATAAGAAGTCCTGTGATATGCACGGAGCATGGAGAAATCCTGGGTGATGGAAAAGCACTGAAGTACATCTTTGTGGTAGGGTGGGGCAGAGAGCCAAGTGTATAAGTGGACACTGCACTGTATTGAATGTATGCATTCAGCTGGTACATCTTCCCTGAGTAAACATTTGAAATGTCACTCAGAGTTTGGCCTCTTTTGTATGAGAAATATGTTTATTGTATATTGAGATGTTGGTCTTCTTATCACTAGAGCTTTTGTAACTCTTTTGTAATTCCTTGGAAATAGGTTCAGACACATTTAATCACATCCACATCTAAGCCCCTACCATTTTGATTTGTTCTGAAGAGAAGACGATAGATTCAAATATTTTGTATTGTTAATGTAATCCTTAATGCAGTTATCATGTGAAGTATCTTTCCATTCAACAAACCTATGATCAGTATTTTCTACAGCTGCTGTGACTGTTCCAGGGAAATGAAGATGACCTACATGACATGTTCCTATTTCTTTCTATCATAACACAGGGCTGCCAATGTTTGAATATAGCTTGGAGTGAGATTTCCTACCGTGAATGCCATTGGCTCCACTAGTGAACTATCCCTTTAAAATAAGACCATAGAAAATCCTGCCTAGAGGTGCATGTAGCTCTCCAAGAGGGTTGGCCACTCCTTATCTATGTTTCCCAAATCCTGTGGGTTTGAATGTGTTCATGTGACATAACATTTTTACTAATTACCCGACATTCAAGAAAAATCTAATGAATATCAATCTTCAGGTGGTTGAGGCTGATTTGCAAAACCTTGTCATCATCTTACTCTACATAGGCAAGATATATGCCTACCATTTCTAAAATGACCAAACAGGATATTTGAGGCAAGGGGCATTTCAATATAGCCTATTCTCATTTTATGTAGCTTATTATTCGACAATGTCCATAAATGCTAACAAAAATGCATAATATTTTTCTTAAGACATGAGTCCAAATAGCCTAATTACACCAGCAAAATTGGTAAAGGTGAAATAATAAAAGTATAATAACAGTAGCGTTCTTGCTGAGATAGTAATACTCCAATAATATGGCGGTTATGATTATTTTCAGATTATTAGCACTCACGAGTTGAAGTATTGAAGGATTGCCAATTTTTTATTCCATGTTAAAATAGTTTTGGGCCAGTCAGGCTTTATTCATTCCTTCTGCTTTTGAATGTTGAGAGGTAAAAGGCCTTGAAATATACCTGTGCATCAGATTGTTTATGTCCTTATTTTGTCTCTCTAAAACTAGATTGCACACTGTCCATTGTAGGGGATAGGAATTGTTCTAATGACTTTCATCAGCTATTGTGAAAGACCAAATAAATTAAACAAATAATACATTCTCCTGGAGACAGCCTACATCTGCCCCTACACCCAACCCAAATTATCTTTCAATGTATTGTCCCCCCACAGTTACACATTTGGGTTCACACTCTGTTTGGGAAAAATAATGTTCATAATACAGTAAGACAAATCATGTCACCCTACCAAAATTCCTGCTGAATGCTGCCTTTTCGATGTTACAGCCTAATGAACCTAGTGCTAAATTGCCAATGACAAACCACAGAAATAAAATGAATAGAAAGGGCATCTCCATTCAAGTCAGTGATGGCATAATGTGTGGACTGGCAGCCATTTTGAGTGTACCCATTCCTAGGTTGAAGATGACAATACATTTTCGACCTAGACCCATGCAGGAAGTAAGTAGCCTATGGATCTGGGATTGTGCAAGTGGTCATTTAAATCACTAGTATCATATACTGTCAAAAAAAGGAAGCATTCTGCGACAGAAACAGGCAGGGCCATAGCTACGTATGAGGATACCGAGGTCCGGAATAGTAGAATACACAAGGTGCAATTTCGAAACTTGGTTGTGCATCAGCAGTTTTCCTGTTATTATATGTCACTCACTGACAGTCACTCAATTAGCCCATGTCACTTAAAATGTTTAGTTTGGTAAATTAGTCCAGCTATCTAAACTTGTAGTAATCATGGCTGAAGGTGCCCAGGTGCCTTGACCTCCAAGGGGCCCTCAGTGACTTTGTTAGTCACTCTCACTCAGATATCATATTAACATGGCATAAGTCATGCCAATATGGGTAGAATTGCAGGAAATTCGCTTTTATAACTATAAAAATGCCTTCCCACCCCATGACAAAATGTGCAGAATTGCAGGAAATTAGCTGTAAAACTGCAACAAAAAAAAGAGTTATGTAAAGCAAACATGTTTGTTTACCTTTTCTTAATAAAATACTTTTTCCTCTGTGCGTATTAAATTATAGTTTTTAATCCCAGTGCTGTTAATGTAATTAATAAAATAATTTTTCTGCTAACAGATTCCTGTGTACTTATTCCTCTGTAGCTGGTAGAGCACGGCGCTTGTAACGCCAAGGTAGTGGGTTCGATCCCCGGGACCACCCATACACAAAAAAATTATAATTATGCACGCATGACTGTAAGTCGCTTTGGATAAAAGCGTCTGCTAAATGGCATATTATTATTATTTATTATTATTATTATGATTACTACATGATTACTTCCCATTTCACACTGAGTATTTCAATACTGTATTCCTGACATAGCTCATTCTAATATTTTTACTACTGCCCTTTGTATTAGTTAAACTGTTTATACCAATGATATATATAAACCCTGGATTGCTGACGCTATGTATTGGCCGTTGAGAGGCTTTGAAGCCACCAGTAGGCCATATTGGCACTCCCCAGTAGGAGCAGCCCTCCATGGGAATGAATGGAATTTTACAGTATTTCAATTAAATGTATTTATGTGACACAGGAGAGGAGTGCTTCTTTGGTATGTAGTTAATCCATGAGGTGCTCTTTGATCATGGGATGAAATACTATAAAATGTATGCACTCACTAACTGTAAGTTGCTCTGGATAAGAGCATCTGCTAAATGACTAAAATGTAAAATGTAAAATAAAAAGAAGTTGATGCTGGATAATGAACAATGCCGAAATAGCATTTGTGCAAAACAAACTTCCAGAAGTAATCAAGGCACTCTCATGTAGTGATCTTTTTAGTTTTTTGCCTTTATTGTTTTACGGCTTATGCATGGCAAGAATGAAAAAAACCACTGATGCGTTGCGACTACAATGGCCTTCATCAGGGGGACAAAAACCGTCAAACATTAAAGGCTTTTTAATTGTTTCACTACACGAGAGTGCCTTGATTACTTCTGGAAGTTTGTTTTGCACAAAGGCTATTTTATTTTTATTCTAAATGTATTTAAATATTTGTTGTTGTTGTAGTGGGTACAGTAACATTAGCACTCTGAAAAATGAATACTTTTAAGGAAAATGTTTTTGTATATTTTTCATTTTTTTTATGTTTAGCTCACATAATATAATTTAAAAGTATGCATTAATGTGTATGTAATAGAATAAACAACAAATGTCAAAAACAAATGTAGATATTAATAAATGCATTTATATAGCTTCCAAATCTTTTTTTACAATGGAGGCAGAGTGCCAATATGGCTGTGCAGTGGCTTCAATACCGCACCCCATGTCGGTCATCCAGGGTTTGTACACATCATTGGTTTATACACACCCCATATTTATTTATATACTGGATTCTTGACATAGCTCACTCTAGTATATCTACTGCTGTACTGTACATATCATTCTCTCTGCTTCCGCACAGCAAACGGTACCGGTGCATCAAGTGTGACACCAACAGGCTAAATAGCTAACATAATGGCTATTTGCTGTTTATCATATATCCTGATGCCTATTCACCTAGCTTACCCCTATACATAGCTATCTATATCACTCCAGTATCCCTGCACATTGTAAATATGGTATTGGAACTGACCCTGTATATAGCTTCTTACTTTCCCATGTTCTTCTTATTTCTTATTTTTAGTTCTTGTGTGTTTTTGTTCTACCTTGTTTTATTTTTAGTGCTACATTGATATTGATTACTGTATTGGGTTTGGAGCTTGCAAGAAAGGCATTTAACTGTACTTGTGCCAGGACATAAAAATTATTCCGGTGTACATATGTATAGATTGCATTTTGATTACTGTTACTGTGCTATTTGGGCTGTTAATTGAATTCATCCCAACATTCTTGATTTCTTGTTTTTTATTGTACTTTTTTAAAGATTTTAATTATTTGTGTACTTGTTCTGGGAATATGCTTTGCCAATATTAAAAAGAGTATGAGATTTTAGTGAGCCAAGTGCACAATGCCGGTGGTTCCCAAACTTTTATTTTGCACTCTGACGGACCCGCCCAAGGCCTGTTCCATGGTCTGTACTTGAAAGTACATGACCTCTCTCTGCCCCTCTTGCTGCATGCGGTAAATGTGTATTGGATGGGGGCTGAAGTGGGGGAGGCTGGGATCTGTGGTCAGTCCGTTGAGCTCATGCTATCACTATAAACTGCTGATAAGACTGGAGCATTCAGTCAGCTCAGTACAGATCTCTGCTGAGAGAGAGAGAGAGAGAGACATTATCGTAATCCTAATTGCCCCTATTATTACATTTTCTATAGCATTTTAGAGCAGATATTAGATGTTTGAATCTCCCACTGATGGGCCAACAGAGTATCACACTCCATTGAGTATTGTTTTTCTTGGTTCGACTTTGCGTTCAGAATCCACACAAAGAATTAGAACAGGAAAAGAAAAGACAATGAAAGCACTTGTAGTGGAAAAATATTTCACGCGTGGCTCTGGGTCATGGTTGTTGACATAATGACAGGCCTTGAGGAGGAATGTAACACCATAATGCAAAGCAGATACACACACACACACACACACACAGGCACACACACACACACACACACACAAACACACACTCTGCAAATGCCCCTATAGCAACGTCAACTGACAACTCCCCTCTCCTCTCTCTCCATGTCAGTCTCCAAGTGAACCACTTTTATACTATTTATTTAATTGAACCTTTATTTAACTAGGCAAGTCAGTTAAGAACAAATTCTTATTTACAATGACGGCCTACCAAAAGGCAAAAGGCCTCCTGCGGGGACGGGGGATAAAAACAAAGAAAAAGTAGGACAAAACACATCACGACAAGAGAGACACCACAACACTACATAAAGAGAGACCTAAGACAACACAGCATGGCAGCAACACATGACAACACAGCATGGTAGCAACACAACATGACAACAACATGGTAGCAAAACAACATGGCAGCAGCACAACATTGTAGCAGCACAAAACATGGTACAAACATTCTTGGTCACAGACAACAGCACAAACAGTACTGTAGGGGCTGGTCGAACAATGCTGTGGTGCAAAGCATAAAGGATTATTCGCTGTGTGCAGACGATAAGAGTATAGACAGAAAACAAAACCACCTCATCCTGAGTTTCTGTCGTTGTTTCTGTGTTGTCACGGCAATAATCTTTCTCCAACACTAGTCATCCATTAATGGATAACTGCTTAGTCATTTAGAGCTTAGTGTGAATAGGTGTGTCTACTGCAGGCTAGTAGACAACTGCAGGAGGGAACACAACCACAATATACCCCATAGCACAGCACAGGTCTGTTAGTGTTAGAATAATTTCACTGTGAAGTTCATTTGGGGTAATAATGTCTGTTATTGTCAACCAAGTCCTAGCTAAAACTCCAAAGAAAAGTACCTTACCTGTGATAGCAATTTCATGTAGGAGTGTTCTTTTAAGTAGAAATCCATCCCTAACCAGATCTTGCATTAAAACATGTGCATTAAAATCATAGTTAGAGAAATTTGAGGTAAAGTTATCCATGCTGGACAGTTCTGGAGACTTTCAGGAAAGGTTTGATGAGATGCTCTGATGTTACCGCTCTAACCCTCACCTTCACATATGCGCTGTCAGTTTTACACACATGATCCAACAGAAGAAAATATCTCGTAATTTAAATCAGTTCAATTTATGGGCATAGACAAATGACAGATTGGGTTCATATTCTCTCTGATTTACGAGTCCTGGTTTTATTTCCCCTAACCAGGATAACCAGGCAAGGATTGATGATTGTTCTTGTTCTTTCAACAAACCACATCATTTCAACCCCCTGTACCTGTAAATCTTATCAAACTATTGAGAACTAGGCTGCGGTAAAAAAATCGGCTTTGCCTACTGTTCCAGTAAAAGGGAGACTCTATAAAGGAGGTTGCTAAATGAAACTTTCTTCAGTAGAAAGGACAGTGACAGATGAGGGTGTGGCTCTGTGCATACCTCAGCCCCCCCCCCCCCCCCCCCACCCTTACCCACCCTTTGCCCTCACCCACACAACCTCTTCCCTTCCCAGCACAAGCTGGGTTAAAGCCAGTGAGTAAGAGGGAGGGGCACCAACATTATGTGTGAAGAGGAATGTGAAGGGATGTAGCTCAGTTGGTAGAGCATGGCATTTGCAACGCCAGGGTTGTGGGTTTGATTCCCACGGGGGGCCAGTATGAAAAAAATAAAATAAAAAAATGTATGCACTCACTACCTGTAAGTCGCTCTGGATAAGAGCGTCTGCTAAATGACTAAAATGTAAATGTAAATGAATCATTGTCTGGGTGAGAGAAGTTGCATTATAGGCTTACATTTTTTTTTAACACTATTCATAATGACGATGATGTCTTTGCTACAAACAGCTAACAAACTACTGCACTGTCAATGGCCCTTCTGATTTTAGATTTAAGATTGCAGAAAGTCAAAAGGAACATTATAATTTTTAAGTCAAAGGACTGGTCTGAGACCTATCTACAACTCATCTCAGTCTTTATTGGTGTACAATCAATCATACTTTACTTTTGACCAAGTCCCAGGTTATGAATGTGCAATACCACTAGATACAGTTGAAGTCAGAAGTTTACATACACCTTAGCCAAATACATTTAAACTCAATTTTTCACAATTCCTGACATTTAATTCTAGTAAAAATTCCCTGTCTTAGGTCAGTTAGGATCATCACTTTATTTTAAGAATGTGAAATGTCAGAATAACAGTAGAGAGAATGATTTATTTCAGCTTTTATTTATTTCATCACATTCCCAGTGGGTCAGAAGTTTACATACACTCAATTAGTATTTGGTAGCATTGCCTTTAAATTGTTTAACTTGGGTCAAACGTTTTGGGTATCCTTCCACCAGCTTCCCACAATAAGTTGGGTGAATTTTGGCCCATTCCTCCTGACAGAGCTGGTGTAACTGAGTCAGGTTTGTAGGCCTCCTTGCTCACACACGCTTTTTCAGTTCTGCCCACACATTTTCTATAGGATTGAGGTCAGGGCTTTGTGATGGCCACTCCAATACCTTGACTTTGTTGTCCTTAAGCCATTTTGCCACAAATTTGGAAGTATGCTTGGGGTCATTGTCCATTTGGAAGACCCATTTGCGACCAAGCTTTAACTTCCTGACTGATGTCTTGAGATGTTGCTTCAATATATCCACATAATTTTCCTTCCTCATGATTCCATATATTTTGTGAAGTGCACCAGTCCCTCCTGCAGCAAAGCACCCCCACAGCATGATGCTGCCACCCCCGTACTTCACGGTTGGGATGGTGTTCTTCGGCTTGCAAGCACCCCCTTTTTCCTCCAAACATAACAATGGTCATTATGGCCAAACAGTTCTATTTTTGTTTCATCAGCCCAGAGGACATTTCTCCAAAAAGTACGATCTTTGTCCCCATGTGCAGTTGCAAACCGGTCTGGCTTTTTTATGGCAGTTTTGGAGCAGTGGCTTCTTCCTAGCTGAGTGGCCTTTCAGGTTATGTCGATATAGGACTCGTTTTACTGTGGATAGAGATATTTTTGTACCTGTTTCCTCCAGCATCTTCACAAGGTCCTTTGCTGTTGTTCTGGGATTGATTTGCACTTTTCGCACCAAAGTACGTTCATCTCTAGGCGACAGAACGCATCTCCTTCCTGAGCGGTATGACATCTGCGTGTTCCCATAGTGTTTATACTTGCATACTATTGTTTGTACAGATGAACGTGGTACCTTCAGGCGTTTGGAAATTGCTCCCAAGGATGAACCAGACTTGTGGAGGTCTACAATTGTTTTTCTGAGGTCTTGGCTGATTTCTTTTGATTTTGCCATGACGTCAAGCAAAGAGGCACTGACTTTGAAGGTAGGCCTTGAAATACATTCACATGTACACCTCCAATTGACTCAAATAATGTCAATTAGCCTCTCAGAACCTTCTAAAGCCATGACATCATTTTCTGGAATTTTCCAAGCAGTTTAAAGGCACAGTCAACATAGTGTATGTAAACTTCTGACCCACTGGAATTGTGATACAGTGAATTATAAGTGAAATAATCTGTCTGTAAACAATTTTTTGAAAAATTCCACAAAGTAGATGTCCTAACCGACTTGCCGAAACTATAATTTGTTCAAAAGACATTTGTGGAGTGGTTGACTGGTGTGTTTATGGACATATTCAATCTCTCCCTTTCCCAGTCTGCTGTCCCCACATGCTTCAAGATGGCCACCATTGTTCCTGTACCCAAGAAAGCAAAGGTAACTGAACTAAATGACTATCGCCCCGTAGCACTCACCTCTGTCATTATGAAGTGCTTTGAAAGACTAGTCAAGGATCATATCACCTCTACCTTACCTGTCACCCTAGACCCACTTCAATTTGCTTACCGCCCCAATAGATCCACAGACGATGCAATCGCCATCACACTGCACACTGCCCTATCCCATCTGGACAAGAGGAATACCTATGTAAGAATGCTGTTCATTGACTATAGCTCAGCATTCAACACCACAGTACCCTCCAAGCTCATCATTAAGCTCTAGGCCCTGGGTCTGACCCCCGCCCTGTGCAAATGGGTCCTGGACTTCCTGATGGGCCGCCCCCAGGTGGTGAAGGTAGGAAACAACATCTCCACTTCGCAGATCCTCAACACTGGGGCCCCAGAAGGGTGCATGCTCAGCTCCCTCCTGTACCCCCTGTTCACCCATGACTGCGTGGCCAAGCATGCCTCCAACTCAATCATCAAGTTTGCAGACGACACAACAGTAGTAGGCTTGATTACCAACAATGACAAGACAGTCTACAGGGAGGAGGTGAGGGCTCTGGGAGTGTGGTGCCAGGAAAATAACCTCTCAACAAAACAAAGGAGATGATCGTGGACTTCAGGAAACAGCAGAGGGTGCACCCCCCTATCCACATCGACGGGACCGCAGTGGAGAAGGTGGAAAGCTTCAAGTTCCTTGGCATACACATCACTGACAAACTGAAATGGTCCACCCACGCAGACAGTGTGGTGAAGAAGGCGCAACAGAGCCTCTTCAACCTCAGGAGGCTAAAGAAATTTGGCTTGGCACCTAAAACCCTCACAAACTTTTACAGATGCACAATTGAGAGCAACCTGTCGGGCTGTATCACCGCCTGGTATGGCAACTGCACCGCCTGCAACCTCAGGGCTCTCCAGAGGGTGGTACGGTCTGCCGAACGCATTACCGGGGGCACCTACAGCACCCGATGTCACAGCAAGGCCAAAAAGATCATCAAGGACATCAACCACCCGAGCCACTGCCTGTTCACCCCGCTATCATCCAGAGGCGAGGTCAGTACAGGTGCATCAAAGCTGGGACCGAGAGAATGAAAAACAGCTTCTATCTCAAGGCCATCAGACTGTTAAATAGTCATCACTAGCACATTAGAGGCTGCTGCTGCCTATTGAAATCACTGGCCACTTTAAGAAATGGAACACTAGTCACTTAAATAATGTTTACATATCTTGCACTACTCATCTCATATGTATATACTGTATTCTACTGTATCATAGTCCACGCCGCTCTGTCATTGCTTGTCCATATATGTATATATTCTTAAATTCCAATTCCTTGCTTAGATTTGTGTGTATTG
Source organism: Coregonus lavaretus (assembly GCF_964263955.1). Lineage (NCBI taxonomy): Eukaryota > Metazoa > Chordata > Actinopteri > Salmoniformes > Salmonidae > Coregonus > Coregonus lavaretus. The sequence continues at coordinate 21,446,868 of NC_140006.1, read as the reverse complement.
GGTATATGTTGTGAAATTGTTAGATTTACTTGTTAGATATTACTGCACTGTCGGAGCTAGAAGCACAAGCATTTCACTACACCCGCAATAACATCTGCTAAACACGTGTATGTGACAAATTAAATTTGATTTGATTAGATTTATGGCGGTTTCCATAACAATGTTATCTGCTCTTCAGAGAGGAATGCTGCTGAAATCTGTTCCCTGCCAAACACGGTGTGGTGAGGCGGTCCAGGGTGCCACTCAGGTTAGAGAGAGAGAGAGAGACATATCACTGGACACCCTGTGTCCTGCCCTCAGGTGGAATCACACATACACACTCTGAAGACCTTATCCTGCTTCCTATTATAATTATTTTTTAAAGAGCCCACTAATTTTAGTCATATTTTTTTATAGGACCAAATCAAATCAAACTTTATTTAAAGTGCATTCTATTCTTTAACTTTGATTTTTGGTTGAGATGGAGATGTGAATCCAACATATCAATCATACATTTATTTTATTTTATTTAACCTTTATTTAACTAGGCAAGTCAGTTAAGAACAAATTCTTATTTACAATGACAGCCTACACCGGCCAAACCCAGACGACGCTGGGCCAATTGTGCGCCGCCCTATGGGACTCCCAATCACAGCCCGTTGTGATACAGCCTGGAATCAAACCAGGGGTTCTGTAGTGACGCCTCAAGCACTGAGATGCAGTGCCTTAGACCGCTGCGCCACTCGGGAGCCAAATTCCATTTGTAGACGAACTGGAATTAAAACCAGACTAAGTCAGTGGCACAAAAGATACATCTCCAAATGTTGATATTTGGTTGCATTGTCAACCAAACCCAATTCCGTATCCAGTTTGTCTACAAATTAATAATTCACATGTTGGATTCACATCCCCATCTCAACCAACAATCAAAGTGAAAGAATACGACTAAATCGAATTAAATCAAACTTTAAATTAACTTTAAATAAACGTTTATTTGATTTAGTCCTAAAAACGTAGATTTTTGGTTGAGACATGAATCCAACATAAGAATTATTAACTTTAAGATTAAATTTGAAAGCAACCAAAGCTTGAAAACCTACAGTAGGCCTATATATATATTGTCTATTTTTAGTTGAACCCTTGGTTGAATTGAAACAATAGCTGTTGATGACTTCGCAAATGCTATATACTAAATAGTATCATTGATTGTATATCAATATTATATTTATAAAGTATGGTAGATTTCATTTGCTCTGTTAAACCTACCCTTTGGAATTACTTTGATAGCAAGAGTGAATCTATTTAGTTATTAATCATTTTCACGATAGCACATTGGTAGTAGTCAGTAACCAATATCAAAGCTAGGCATGACTGGGTTTGGGTTAAAACCCTGGATGGGAGACCAATGGCTAGCTGTAGATAGATAAACTTTCCAGTAGGAGGTACTACCGAGCCTACAGTTTTTTTCTGATAGTGGATATAACGTTGAAGATCTGACGTTGTTTCAAAGGTACAAATTCAACATATTTTATACAAGATTTGTCTATGTTGAAAATTGGTTACCATGATGACATAATCCTGTGGTTTAAATTTCACCCTAAAAGCAACAGTTTACGTTGACTTTTTGCAAATCCACTGTATTTTTCACATAGAATACGTTGACAAATGACCGTACATTCAAACAACATTGGTTCAAGAAGTTTGTGCCCAGTGGGATGTGTCTGTCTTTTGTGTATTTTAAGACAAGCTGTGTTATACAGATATCTATCTTAAACAGACAGATTTTGATGGGGCTCTTTGTAGTATGCTAACTAGATTCGGCCCTCCTTTTCCTGTAGTCCACGAGCAGCTCCTTTGTCTTGCTGGCGTTACGGGATGTTGTTGTCATGGCACCACACTGCCAGGACTCTGACCTCCTCCCTGTAGAATGTTTTATCATCTTCGGTGATCAGGCCTACCACCGTTGTGTCGTCTGCAAACGTATTGATGGTGTTGGAGTCGTGCGCAGCCATGCAGTCGTGGATGAACAGGGAGTACAGGAGGGGACTAAGCATGCACCCCTGAGGGGCCCCCATGTTGAGGGTCAGCGTGGCGGATGTGTTGTTGTCTACCCTCACCACCTGGGGGCGGCCCGTCTGGAAGTCCAGGATCCAGTTGCAGAGGGAGGTGTCCCAGGGTCCTTAGTTTTGTGATGAGCTTCGAGGGCACAATGGTGTTGAACGCTGAGCTGTAGTCAATGAACAGCATTCTCACGTAGGTGTTCCTTTTGTCCAGGTGGGAAAGGGCAGTGTGAAGTGCACTAGGGATTGTGTCATCTGTGGATCTGTTGGGGCGGTATGCGAATTGGAATGGTTCCAGGGTGTCTGGGATGATGGTGTTGATGTGAGCCATGACCAGCCTTCCAAAGCATTTCATGGCTACAGATGTGAGTGCTACGGGGCGATAGTCATTTAGACAGGTTACCTATATGTTCTTGGGCGCAGGGACTATGGTGATCTGCTTGAAACATGTAGGTATTACAGATTGGGTCAGGGAGAGGTAGAAAATGTCAGTGAAGACACTTGCCAGCTGTTCAGTGTATGCTCTGAGTAAACATCCTGGTAATCCATCTGGCCTTGTGAACGTTAACCTGTTTAAAGGTCTTGCTCACATCAGCTACGGAGAGCGTGATCATGTCGTCTGGAACAGCTGGTGCTCTCATACAGGCTTTGCATCCGCTTCATCGGAACACTTCCATATCGAGCGTGTCACTGGTACTTCCTGTTTGAGTTTTTGCTTGTAAGCAGAAATCAGAAGGATAGAGTTCTGGTTAGATTTGCCAAATAGAGGGCAAGGGAGAGCTTTGTATGCGTATGTATAGAATAATCAGATAGATTAATATTATTCATGTCCTTGTTCAGCCATGACTCTGAGAAACATAGGATATTACAGTTCTTCAGATCACATTGATAGTATAGCTCGAACGGAGCTCATCCAGTTTATTTTCCAGTGATTGCACGTTCGCCAATAGAACGGAAGGTAGAGGCGACTTATCCACTCTCCGACGTAGTCTCGTCAGGTATCCCGCACACCGGCCTCTATAGCACTGTCTACTCCTTTGAGTGTCGGGGATTTGGGCCTGGTCCGCGATAATCAATATGTCTTTAGTCTCCGACTCATTGATGTAGAAGTCCTCATCCAAATGGAGGTTAGTGATAGCTGTTCTGATGTCCAGAAGCTCTTTTCGGTCATAGGTAATGATGGAGGAACATTATGTACAAAAAAAGTTAAGACCAGTGCAACAAAAAATACACAAAATTGCACAATTGGTCAGGAGCCCGAAAAACGGCCGCCATACCCTCCGGCACCATTATCCATTCTTAAAATACCAACCTGCAGAAGCACTATGAACATGAAACCTTGTTAGGACCCACTGCAGAGGAGGCTGGTGGGAGGAGCTATAGGAGGACAGGCTCATAGTAATGGTTGAAATGGAATGAATGGAACAGAGTCAAGCATGTGGTTTCCATGTGTTTGATGTGCTTGATACCATTCAATTTATTCCATTCCAGTCTTCACAATGAGCCCATCCTCCTATAGCTCCTCCCACCAGCCTTCTCTGACCCATTGGTGTAGGAGTGCCATGATGCATTCACTATAGAACCATCACAATGGCTCTCTGGGAAGATATTTGATTGAAAACTCAGAACTAGCCTGGGTACCAGTCTCTTTAGATAATCCACTCGCTGTACTCCATGCCATGTGCCAAAGAGACTGGCCTTTCTGCCATCTTCAAATATGAACATTCTATCCATAGAGATCCTATTAAATTACTAGAGGGGCTATGTCGTAAACCCTCAAAGTTCCATAATGGGGCAAGAATGACAGCCATCTTGGTCAGGGAGAAATCCAAACCAGTCTAATTGGAATGAATGGCAGTAGAGGCATAATCCTGATTTTACTTACACAGGAAAATGAAAATAAGGCATGTGATGTATCAGAAATTGTGTAATGGAATTATAGTCAACCTGAAATATTGTCATATAATTATAAATACAATTTATACTGGTTTTATACCAATCGTCTGTATAAATAGCCTAAAATAATATGTAAACAGACCATAAATGTCTCAGAATTGTTTTCTTGGAAAGCTGGGTGTGCTATTATATGATACAATATCAGTACTTGTTGCATTTACAACTTGTCTATGTCCTATCATCAACTGATTTGAACCAGTGTATGGCTGTGGATTGACTGCATTGTTTGAATAGAATGTTGGCATATTGGCAGTTAATTTGCAATATTTATGGAATCATTCCTCTAAAACTGTCTGGCTAGCTAGCTAACACACATAAGGTACAGATACATTCTTCACATTCATTGTTTTACACAATATCTTATCACAGCATTGGCAAAGTTGACCAACTCCTTGACCAACATGGCTGACCTTTGGACCATCATAAGAAGGTTCATGACCATTCTAGTGTTATATTTCCTAAATCTATGATTATTTTATTAATGAGCTGGAGGAGAACAGAGGATTTGATCCCGATTTGATTACCCTTACAGCTATCCTCCAATCACAATGATTATGTAAATATTGGAACTCTATCAAATATATACTGCAATTCCAACCACAAAACATCATAGTTTTGATGTTAAGCCTCAAAATACAACACCTTGCCTAGCTAACAGCTAAATGTTTGTTTTTTACTTTATACATTCTAATTCTATTTTCGAGGCTCCACATGTTGTCATGGAAAATATTAATTTTATTTCCTGGTTATTTCCAACAACCAATGAGCAACTCCGCCGTAAATCCAGCGCATATTGAACGTTGAGATTGCCTAAAGGCCAGTTTTTTATAACTAACCCAAGATAGACCCGAGCGTGTTGTTTCCAATTGGAGCAAATTAATCATAGTGGGCAAAACAAACAAGGAGGTGGGCAGAGCCAAGCACGAACTAGTGAGATCTTATTAGCACAATCTAGCATTTATTTGCATATTGCATAACGCCTACTTTGTGAAGTGCGCGTGTGCAATAACTCAATACGCCCTTGCACTCCTTCTTAACAACGCAATTTTTTAAAACTTTGGCAAGGGGTAAAGTCTACAAAACGCAGTCCATTCTGTTTGTTCCAGATTCTAGTTTTGGAAACAGAAAAATGTATGGAGATCAAATGTTTCATAGAGAAAATGTGCAGAAGGTCGGCCAAAATCCATCTCGCTCCATCTTCTCCCACTGCCGGCCACTGGGCTTCTCGTCACCATATTTGGTAGTGAGTGGAAACGCCAACTGGATGCTTCACATTTATACATCCGGTAAAATATCTGGCTCATTGTTCTATCTGTGCTGGTCCTCAGACTAGCACAGAACTACCAGGGGCAGGGACAGGGCCGGCCTGCCCATTAGACAGGATTAGGCGGCTGCCTATGGCAGCAGATTGACGAGGGTGGCATTTTCCAAGCGAAACTGACCAAGACTCACCTCCAACACATAAAACCTCACAGAATTCTGCCCAAAAACAACTACAATATCTCTCAACCAGTGGCATATGTGTGGCGGACCAGAAGAACCTGTCGGATGTCGCTGCCACCCATAGTTGGCAAAATTCCCATAAAATGCCCATAGAGTATAAATGACTTTTTCATGGAAATTGAAATTTGTAATGAATCAGATACTTTGAACCCTTTACTTAGTATGTGTTCACAAGTCTTAAATTGGTCAGTTTAGTTGTTTTGACATGCTAGCAAAAGTGAAACTGTTCACATTCGGTGCCTGGCTAGCCAACTGACAGCTCCCGTGTTGGCTTAGGCTAGTAACCAGTTCCTTGCAATAACTAGTGTTAAAATATTGATTATTTATAGTACAACTAGGCTATGTATCAACAGACCAAAGCGCAGTGTCACGACTTCCTCCGAAGCTGCCTCCTCTCCTTGTTCGGGCAGGCTTCGGTGTTCGTCGTCACCGGCCTTCTAACCACTGCCGCTCCATATCTCATCATTCCATTTGTTTTGTCTTGTCTATTACACACACCTGGTTCATATCCCCTCATTACATGTATACGTGTTCCCTCTGCCCCCCTTGTCCTTGTGGGTGAATGTTTAATGTGAGGAGAGAGTAGCTCGGTTGAGCTACGTATTTAGTATTTGCCGGGGTATATTTTCCCTGTGTGCCTGTTTTGTTCCAGTGCGCCTGTTTTGCGCACTGGACTGTTTGACGTAATCCAGCGTAACTCTGTACTACGGAATAAACTCTGTATTCTGTGATTTACCCTCTTGCGCCTGACTCCTTCAAATCACCTATCACACGCAGATTGATTCTAATTTTCCATATCATTATAATGTTGATGCGGATGCGGGAGTTTATCCGAGATTGCTTTCCTAGCCTAACTGAAAGCTAAATCAATTCAGTTGGCCGAAATGAAATGGAATTGACAGACAGTGATCAAAAGACAAACAGTGATGAAGATTTTGTACCCTACTTCATGTTAAACGATAGCCTACCCTATTCTTAAAACATTAGAAGTGAGAGACAGGTCAGTCACGCTGTCCTAATTCACATTAAATGTTCCTGCATTTGACTGCCTCCTCCCAATGATCAAAGCATAGGCAGCGGATTATATGATGTCCTTTATCTCAGTTAAACTATAATCTATAAATCTTTTAAATGAAATGCAATCGTGGAGAAACTGCCCGCATCCGCACCTTGTGAAGATGGTTAAAGTATTCAGGTGCACATCCCGCTGCACGTCACCCCGCTGCACGTGTCCGAAAAATGAAGACATCAACTTCCAAATTGACAGCTGTCAATCATCAGGATGGCAGCCTTTTCAGGTAGTGAAGTTGCTCATTGTTTAAACAAATTAGATCTAATTAATATGAGAAACGTTGCTAGTGGTTCTGATTTGGCAGAATTGATCAATTATTAATTTACGAGTGGTCTTGCTGGTGCGGTCCGGACCGGCCTTGATTTCAACATCCACGTATGTAGATTTTTGGTCCGGTCCAGAACGGAGATGAGTCTAGACGTCTATGATTGGTTCATATTTAGTTTGGACCGGACCAAAAATCTACATCCGTGGATGTTGAAATCAAGGCCGTTCCGGACCGCACCAGCAAGACCACTCGTAAAATAATAATTGATCAATTCTGCCAAATCAGAACCACTAGCAACGTTTCTCATATTAATTAGATCTAATTTGTTTAAACAATGAGCAACTTCATTTGGCCTTGATTTGGTCCAAAAATAGACATCTAGAAAGGACATCTTTTTAACTTTCATTCAGAACCGAAAATGAACCTGATTTCAACATCCCTAAAAGACGTCATTTCAATGTCAGCAAAATAAGTTTTTTCAACCTTCATTCAGAACTGAAAATGAACCTGACTTCAACGTCCGGAAAATACGTATTTTCAATGTCCGTAAAATAGGTATTTTCAACTTTCATTCAGAACCGAACATTAACCTGATTTCAACGTCCAGAAAATTAGTATTTTCACCTTTCAATCAGAACATAAAATAAAAATTCAACGTCTGGAAAATACATATTTTAAAATCAAGGCCGGTCCGGACCGCACCAGCAAGACCACTCGTAAAATAATAATTGAGCAATTCTGCCAAATCAGAACCACTAGCAACATTTCTCATATTAATTAGATCTAATTTGTTTAAACAATGAGCAACTTCATTTGGCCTTGATTTGGTCCAAAAATAGACATCTAGAAAGGACATATTTTTTACTTTCATTCAGAACCGAAAATGAACCTGATTTCAACATCCTGAAAATACGTATTTTCAATGTACGTAAAATACGTATTTTCAACCTTCATTCAGAACTGAAAATGAACCTGACTTCAACGTCCGGAAAATACGTATTTTCAATGTCCGTAAAATACGTATTTTCAACTTTCATTCAGAACCGAACATTAACCTGATTTCAACGTCCAGAAAAGTAGTATTTTCACCTTTCAATCAGAACATAAAATAAAAAATTCAACGTCTGGAAAATACATATTTTAAATGTATTTTCAAAGTAATTTTGCTTACTGGGACTATTCTAGATTTGCGGGGGTATAGGAGGGCTGCAATTTTTTTGGTCTAGCCTAGGGCGGCAGAATGGCCAGCACCGGGCCTGACCAGAGGCACATTAAGGAAAAACATTGAATAATCAAACCCACCCTCACCCTTGCCACCCTCCCCTTAGGTTCTCACTTTGTTGTGATTCTAACATCCCTGGCATCCGTGTCTCTGTGCAACCCACCCCTTACAAAAGAAGATTGCATTTTTGAAACTGCAGTAAAAGTGCAGTAACTGCAGCCGACTCTAGTATTTTGGACGCAGTAATTGCAGAATAACTGCAGTGTACAGTAGTTGAATTGCAGTTATACTGCACTCTAACTACAGTTATTCTACAGTGTACTGCAGTTATACTGCACTCTGACTGCAAAAAATGTGTAATAAAGGGACCTGATGGACTTTTACTGTATGAAGACAGACTGCACTGAAATCTCCCACCCTACCTCCTACTCCCTAAAGACCATTAAGTAGTTCCTTGTAATTTGGCAACATATGCAAAAGTGGAATTGTTTTCTGTTGTCAGTACTCTGTCTCTCTTGGTCTGTCCCTGTCTGTCTGCCTGTCTGTCTCTCTCGCTCTCTCGCTCTCTCTCACACACACACACACAGACAGGGACACTGCAATAATATTTAACTAGGTTAATCAACTTATTACCAGGGTAAAGAGTGTTAGAAATGTAAACATCAGGAGTGTCTTTCTCGTTCTATGAGTGCAGTCCTTCCTAGCAGAAACAGAGGTTTGGGAATCTCACATCCCTGATCGAGGTTTTACATCTGAATGAGAAAGCACTGGACACAAGATGGTGTCCTAACATTTCAGAGAATATTAATGACTGAATGCATTATCTGCAGCTGTTGGACTACTAAAGAAATCAACGCAATTTTAGTCAATATGTTGTGATGTGTTTTTTTACATGAGATTGTAATAGTTTATATTTCATTTTCAACACAATAATAATAGCTTTCCCTGTCAGGACTGTGCACAAATCTTCCCTTTCTAGCTTTGCCTCGACTGGCGCTTCTGTAATCAGCCTATGTGCTGTGGTGAAACTCGTGGAGGCGCCGCCTTTTGCAGTCTGTAGTATCATCTCAGAAAAGTTGTGTCTACACCTTCGAAGAGGCCAAAGTCCAATGCACAATAGAAAATACTAACCGCGGATTAAAAGCGTTAACGTTATACTTCAAGAGGGGAACGTCGTACCTAATTGCAATGGCCCGTGTAGCCACTGTTGTTTTATTGTTGCCGTTCATACTAACGGTAAGTAAAGAATAATACTTTTCATATCGTAACAGGTGTTGATAACTATATACCCTAACATTTAAAGCAGATCTCTCCTTTGAGGTGTGGCACTCCTCAGGTAGATTTAAGCGTCAATGTCGACAATACAGCATATATCTCGAATTAATTTACCATTTTATTTTTTTGGCATTGTAGCCTTCCCTTAAGCCTACATGAAGAGAGTGTTTACTCTATATCCCGTGATTTAATTGCAATTCCCCTTTCATTGTTTGCGTGCAAGTGACAACGACTATGGACAACATTAGAATAAAAACTGTTTAGCTGCGTAATGGTGTTCAGGGAGTCATAGCCTACAGAAAGTCAGACCACATCTGGTCAATGTCAGTGAAAGAACTGCTCGTAAAAAATCTAGCTCAGATTTTAAAAAAAATATATACTGACACCCACTATCGACAGTGATATCACTATTACAACTTTCTCCTTTAAATGTTGTGAAAATAATTTGTGAGATATTTTCATTGGTGCTCAGCATACAGAATATTTTTTTTTTCTTCTCAGAAACTGAATAGATACAGCTTCCTTTAGTAGGTGTAGTGATAGTGAACGAAAACTACTTGGCCTAATAGCCTAAGGCTATATAATTGTAAATTGTAAGTATGCATGTCAGTTTTTCAATATGAATAGGCCTAAACATGCAATTATAATTTGGCTTGGCAAGAAACCACACACTTTAGGCCTATATCCATTAATCTGTACAAAGTGGAACAGACACTGAGGAAACAATCATGACATGGATCTGTGTACAGCACACTCAATTGCATTTAGCTATAACTACTGTGCTAGAAAATATAAGATACTGTACAACTTCTACAGTGTTGAGTGATTTAGAAGAGATACATTGGTATTACAGTGTTATTACATTAGTATTTAATGATGAGTCAATGTTATTGGTTGTGTTTTTCTCTGTAGTTTATACGGGTGGTGGCAGCAGAAAGCGGTGGGCTGAAGCTGAGAAGACAGAAGAGAGAATGGATTATTCCTCCTAAGAAGTTGAAGGAGAATGTAGATTACAGAAACAGGGAGTACATCGCAAAGGTATGATCTCATCTCGTAGTCAAACTCATGGAGTGGTTCAGATGTTTCCGACAACCATAAGACCATGACTTTGTCTGCGCATGACATACAGTCAGGTCTGAAATTATTGGCACCCTTCATAAAGATGAGCAAAAAATACTGTATAAAATGAATAATACAAATACTGAACTATATTGTATGCAAACATTTTTTTATTTCAATTATTTTATACTAATACACTTGCTCAGAGAATGAGATGAGTTTGATAAATACATTTTATGTTTGAGTTCTAGAAAAGCAGGCATACAACAATATTTGTTGAGAGACTTCATGTTTTGTTTTTAGCCTGAACCATTCCTCAGCCAGAATGACTGTACTATACGCGTGACCACACATTGGGCTGTATCTCTGAGCAGCTTGCTCACAACACATACATCTTTATTTGTATTTATTTTATTACTTGTTAATAGTTTAATACCTATACCTTGACATGAAAGCTATATTGAAAATAAATAAATAAATTATAGTGTTGTACAACCTAGCTATTCACCGATGCTTACAACACATTGTATCTGCATTTAGGGTCATTCATTGGTGACCATAATCCATCTGTATAAATATAGACTGTGAAGTGTTCGATAGGCGTCTCATGTTACTGCATGTTTCTTTGGACAAATGAGGCTGTTATATGAATACTATTACAATAACAATGGTGTTTTACTATCATGGCTATTTAGGCCTCCTGTAGCTCAGTTGGTAGAGCATGGCGCTTGCAACGCCAGGGTTGTGGGTTCGATTCCCACGGGGGGGCAGTATGAAAAATGTATGCACTCACTAACTGTAAGTCGCTCTGGATAAGAGCATCTGCTAAATGACTAAAATATAAAATGTAATGGCTGATTGGAATGTGTGTCTGTGCCAGATTCGTTCTGATGAGCAGTACAAGTCGCGTGTGACGTACTCACTGACCGGGATCGGTGCAGACCAATACCCCCTGAACTTATTCACCGTCATCTCAGATACAGGCCTTGTCAGAATCAACGGCATTCTGGACAGAGAGGAGACCGCTTCCTACCATGTAAGCTTCCCACTAAAACGTAATCCAAGGTGTGGAATGCTTGTGCACAAAATGTAAGAAATTAATAAAAAATATGTTGTTCTATCATGGCCTCTTTTAGTTACTTGGAGTAGCGAAGTACAACAATGGAGACCGTGCAGAGAAGGACATTGACCTGCATATTTTGGTTGAGGACCAGAATGACTGCTCACCGGTGTTCATTTTTGGCCAATCTGGATCCGTTAATGAGTCAAGTGCTGCAGGCATGTAGTTTCTAACTATTGTAAATGTTTCTATCAAACTTGATGAGAGTTAGTAGTCAGAGTAGTGGTAATGGTTGAAGTTGTAGCAGCTGTTGTACTAGTATTGCTAGTACCAGTGTAATCAGTAGAATAGTGACAGTAGTGATACAGTAGTAGTAGTAGTAATCAAAGTAGTAGTAGTATTAGTAGTATTAGTAGTACTAGTAGTAGTAGTAAAATAAATAGTAATAATACTACAGTATAGTACTGGTATACTGCACAAGTAAACCTTCCCCTTGGTCAATTCCAGAAACCGTTGTCATGAAAGTGATTGCCACAGATGCGGATGAAGTGAACACTCTACACTCTCAGATTTACTACAGCATAGTGGAAAAGAGTGCTTCAGATAGGATGTTCGCCATCAACTACCAGACTGGAGAGATCCTGGTTCGCCAGACTACACTGGACAGAGAGGTGAGAGAGATGCCTTGGTATACTATTATACAGTACACTGTGCATCTATGTGAGCATAGCACGGTATGCGTTGACACTTTCAGAGGCCATTTTGGCAATATTTGAGTAACTGTAAGTAACTGTAAGCTCCATTGTATTTCCTGGTTGTCTAGACTCAAGACACCTACACCCTGACTGTAAAAGGATCAGACATGAACGGAGCATTCGGAGGAAACTCAGGAACAGCAGAAGTTGTGATTAAAATCCTGGACATCAACGACAACATCCCCACCCTGGAGAAAGAATCTGTAAGAACAAAATCTCTACTACTTTTCTATTTTCTATTCAGCATAATGGGGTTATTCTATTTATTATATTGTAGCGACCCAACACCTAGCGGCCTCGGCAAGAGGTTCAGATCTCTTGGCGTAATGGCTAAGGTGTTGGGTTGACAGTTGATGGACTCCCCGAATTCACTGCAATATGTTCCTGGGTATGTGTGTTTGCAGTACGAGGGCAGTGTGGAGGAGAACACAGTCAATGTGGAAGTACTGAGGATCAAAGCCACTGATCTGGATCTGATGTACACTGAGAACTGGCTGGCTGTGTTCACCATCATCACAGGCAACGAGGCTGGCTACTTCAACATCACTACAGACGCTAAGACCAACGAAGGCATTATAATGATAACCAAGGTATGGGCTGTGATTGACTCAGGCTGGAATTGAATGGAATCACAAAGAACATTTTCTTTTAGATTGAATTCCAGCCTCAGTGTCTTCCCACTGGGCAAAAACTAGTTGAATCAACGTTGTTTCCACGTCATTTCAACAAAGAAATGCAATGTGATGACATTGAATCAACATGGAAAACTGATTGGATTTGCAAAAAGTCATCAACGTGAGGGAATTTCCTATTTTTTCACAGAACTTTTAACCTAAATCCAATGGCATGGTGAAATGTTTTGTTAATTTCACGTTAGTTGACAGCTCAACCAAATGTACATCAAAACTAGACGTTGAAATTACGTCTGTGCCCAGTGGGTTGTAACTACTCGTCTTCTCACCTTATTCCAACATTGTTTGTATCACTTGACTGATTCTACTGTTTTCCCCTGTTGTTTGAATCTAAAGGCACTGGACTATGAGGAGCTGAAAGTGCTCAACCTTGCCATACGTGTTTCCAACAAAGCAGAGTACTACTTTGGCTCCTCCTCTACGAGTGGATCCATAGGAGGAGGAGGGGTTATAGGAGGAGGTATCACGGGCGGTGGTAAGACTTACCCCATCAAGATCAACGTGATCAACCAGAAAGAGGGCCCCAAATTCAAGCCAACGGTTAAAGTGGTGACCATCTCTGAGGACTCCAGCACGGTCACCATTAACAAGGTTATCACTACCTATGCAGCCATCGACAGCGACACGTTACAGATCGCTACCAATGTTAGGTGAGGTGCCAGATGTTTTCATATTGTTTTATTGGAGTGAAGATTATGTGTTATGATGTGATGTTATGTGATGTTATGTTAATCTCCATCATACTAAAGGATCATTTAGTTCATCCTAATCGTGTGCCATTGTCATGATAATTTTCTCAGGTATGCCAAATTATACGACGTAGACCACTGGCTGATCATCGATGAAAAGACAGCAGAGATCAAGCTGAACAAACTGCCTGATCGGGAGTCCAAATACCTGGTCAATGGAACATACTACGCCAAGATAATAGCCATCACAACCGGCAAGTACCCATAGTAATATTCAATTGGTCCTAATGCCATTCTGTAAGATATGGAATGAAGTCAAGATATCTGCCTAGAACAGTCGTAGTTGGAGATGCACTCTAGGACCTTTGCGCCACGAGGAGCTAAAAGAGAATAAGTCAAGTCTGTATCTAATTATGTATTTTCTTTTGGTGTCCAGATCTGCCATCCAAAACAGCCACAGGGACAATAGCCATCCAGGTGGAAGACTTTAACGACCACTGTCCCACGCTGACAGCTACGACTACAACCATGTGTCTGGGGGATACCGCTGTGTACATCACGGCTGTGGACGGGGATGCCTTCCCCAACGGAGCTCCTTTCAAGTTCAGAGTGATTCAGGAGGACAGCAAACAGAAGTGGATGGTGGAGCACCTCAATGGTAACAGGCCTAGTCAAGGACTTTGAGGTTTGGCATTTAGGAAGCAGATAGACAATATGACAAGCTTCTCACCAAGGGGCTGTTTTGGAGTTATTTTGTTGAGCCTGATAGAAATTGCTTTAGAAAGTGCGGTCTTAATCTGAACTTAAATTATATCTTGTTGTATGTTTGCATGGAATTGATTGATAGATTTGATTTTACGATTTGTACAATTTATTTTTATTTTCTCTCTTTCATGTTCCTTTTAGCCACCACTACCATTTTACGAGACCATGCCCACCTGTGGCCAGGTCACCACAAGGTTGCTGTGGAGATCCATGACCAGCAGGGGAAGGGCTGTGCTGATGTCCAGATTCTGAACGTGATTGTGTGCACCTGTGATGAGGTCAATAAGGTCTGTTTCGACCGGTTGACGGGCAAGGACGTCACGTTAGGAGCGCCTGCCGTCCTACTGCTCCTCCTGGGCCTCCTGCTGTTGCTGCGTGAGTAGGCCCTCTGTTATCTTCATACTCATTGGCTTCCTCAGACTGACTACTTGATAAGAATCTAGGAAGGAGAGACTGCTTCGTAATGCTCACTAACTAGACCTGTTTCAGCATGCTTTGAGTGATTAGTAAGATGGCCAAGACAAGTAATTGATGGGTCATGTCCACAACAGGTCTTTCTGACAACCCACAGGACACACACTAGTTGAATCAACATTGTTTGACGTGGAACCAACATGGAATAGACGTTGAATTGACGTCTGTGCCCAGTGGGAAGGCATCCAGGCCTCTCGCCTAGCAACATGTCTTGTGCTTTTGTCTTGTGCCCATGAGTTGAAATGTGGAATGTGGGTTTACAGTGGTGCCTCTCCTGCTGCTGTTCTGTCTATGTGGAGGAGCGGCGGCCATTGGAGACTTTAAGGCCATCCCGTTTGACACTAAAGAACACCTGATTGCATATCACACTGAAGGACAAGGAGAAGACAAGGTATTTTATACATAATGGCACTGCCAATGGATGACATCAAAATATTCTAGAGGTAGTGAATAAGAATGATCTTTGGAAATACATGTTATGTTCTGTTATTGCTCAAGTTGAAGTTTGAATTGCTCTGAAATTCCCTCCTCTGATTGACCCACGCATTCCCACTCACAGGAAGTTCCTCTCCTGAACGTTCCTGTAGAGATGGGAACTGTGAATGTAGTCAAGTCCGGGGGAAATACGGGATTCATAGGAGGAGTAGGGGCGGTAGGAAGAGGAGAAGCAGGAGTCATCTCAGGGGACGGCTTCCCCTCGTCCTCAATGTTCACAGGAGCGCACCACCAGTACCATGGCATCCACAAGCCCAATGGCAGATTAGAGGTGGACTACGGCATGGGCGGAGAAACCAGGACAGAACATCATGAACACTCATTGTTCTCCAGATACCGAGCTGGTGCTTACGACGGCATCGCGCTCTCTGAGGAAGTCCTAGATGAGTACTACTCTGCAGTGAGTATCTTAGATCATCCAACTTCTTGGATTACTCCTTTGACATAGGACTTGAGGGGAAGTGTTATTGTAGCCATTTTGATTCAATGTGTCATTGTCTTAATATATCTGTCCCTATCATATGACCTTTGCAGAAGGCCAATCATGCGGCGCAGAACGACCAACAGCGAGATGCCCTGCTGATTTACGACTATGAAGGTCAGGGGTCACCGGTAGGGTCTGTGGGCTGCTGCAGCCTCATGGGGGCCGATGACGACCTGGACTTCCTCAACGACCTGGAGCCCAAGTTCAAGACCCTGGCCCAGATCTGCCAGGGGTCGATAGCTATGGAGGCGGAGACTGTCAATGTGTCTGTCTCACCCCCTAGTCCTAGTCCTATCATATCCACTCACACAGACGTCAGCAGAAATACTGCTCTCAATGTCAATACCCTGAACACCTCAGTCACCACCTCCACCTCCTCCATCCCCCTACAGGAGAGCCTGATTACTCGGGCCCAGGGATCGGCCACCATCCCCAGGGTTCACATCCAGGAGAACGTGGTGATCCCCAGCCAGACCCTCCTCACCCAGCAGCCCACCATGTACTATGCCGCTGCCCCCACCATGTACATGATGGAGCCTCAGCCCCAGTTGTTGCTGGTGGAGCAGAGAGGGGGAAGTGGTTATGTCCATGCCCAGCAGGCGGTAGGCCAGGTGGGGGTAGGGACCAGTCAGGGGATGGTGCAAGTAGGAGGGCTCCATGGTCCTCAGGGTATGCTGCTAGTAGAGAGGCAGGTGGGGGTGGGTGGTGGTGGGGGAGGCCAGTTCTTTATGGGCGGAGGCCAGTTCTTACAGGGAGCCGGCCAAACTATTACTGGGGGAGGTCACGTTATTACAGAGACGAGCAAAACCATTACGCAGGGAGGCCAGATTCTACAGGGGGCAGGGCAGACCATGATCGGAGGAGGCAATCTCTCGCCAGGGGGAAGTTTCTTGCAGGGTTCTAGGAAAGTGCTGGTTGTTGAGAGCGGGTCTGGACCAGCCTCGGCAGTAGGGGGCGGTGTAGGCTTATGGGCACCCCAGGTCACCCTGCAGAGAGGCCAGGGGTCGTCCTCCACCTCTTCCTCGGTCCAGGGGTTAAAGGTCAGTGGTCATAGTGTAGAGGTGAGAGGTCAGAGTGGTGCTTCCTCCTTGACCTCCAGCTCTCTGTGTGGCTCGATGGGGTAAAACCAGGCCTCTGCAGCTGCTATCACAATCAGCACCACACCCATGCCCACGGCTGCACCACGTAGCAGCAGCCACACTGCCGTGGTACAAGAGAAGAAAACCTCTGTCACTGAGAAATATGTTGAGACCAGTACTATAGCTTAGAAAATCAACCTCACATCTGCTTGATAACATACAGTGCAGCCAAGTCACTGTGGGTTTAAAAGAGATGTTTTCTTTTTAGTCAATGAAACAACAATCAAGGGAGAGACAGAGGGATTGGTGCTGTCTGCTGGTCTGAAATGAAATTATTCATGAATTAGTCTACCGATTGTTTGTTAACACTACTGTTTTATAATGCTTTTAGTTTTTACTGGCGCCATGGCCTTTATTACGATTACCAGCTGGTATTTAATCCTTGATATGATACATTTATAAATCTGTGACTGTGGTGGGTGATGTATTAATTGTTCAGGTGAGAAAATCTTTCTGTATCTTTGATCTAGCTTTTCTTTCTGAGATGGTCCATTCTTGATCAAATTCATAGCTGAGTAGGCCAATGTTTCCCATGTTATAGTTGTACAAAAGGTACATACACAATTATTGCGCCAGAGAAGTGTGGGACCCCACAAACAGCCCCTATTTTTCAATTGTAAATAGTTTACATTTTAAGCCAAATAGTGTCATGTTTTTGCTGTTGGGTCTCATATGCATTAACTTATCCCATGATAAAAAGTGTGTTCAAGTTAGTGATGCCAAGTTAATATTATTTACAGACATTTTTTAATTGTTGCATATATTTTTTACATCTGATCATGCTATATAAAATTAGAGATTATGTAGGATATTTACCATGAGGTTGGCTTATTATGCACTGATATGCATTAAAGTATGACACTGATGTTGCTTTTAATGCTACTGATGTTTTTGCCAATTCTTTCACATCTAATACACCTCTAAAAAATTAATTTGTGTAAATATAAGATATGGAATTTGCCTGCCGTGTGTCTTTCATTGTGTATCAAAAAGTTTGATAAAATGTTTGCATTTTGAGAGTAACAATAAAACTTGAGTGATAACATACATGCTCTGTTAGTCATGCATTATGGTTTAATTTCATTTCTACCTTAGAATCTCCCTCCTGAGGTGTGAAAGTGGTATTTACGTAAATATTGACCAATATGTTATAATTTAGTGTGACTGGAAAAATAACTTATCTACCCCAGTACTGTAAGTGGTTCTTCTGGGGATAGAGAGTGGAAAATCCTGTTTTACACCTTGGCATGTTTACATACTGTATTTAATCTCAGATGTTGTCACTGCTCCACCACAAAAACAAAAGAGGACTCTACAAGAGAGGACTACAGGTGTTTACCAGTTTTCAGTGAAACACTGACTCACCTCCTACACGCCCACTCCCAGAATGCAATTGGAGTATCTTTTCATCTTTCAGAGTTGTTTCAGTCAGCCCACTGAAGTCTGAAAGGAACAATATTATCACAGATGAAGTACCAGAAGAATGTTAGGCCTATAGTAGTATTTGATTCGATAAGGATGTTTGAAACAAGTTCAAATATTTGGTGTGACTGACTTGCTACTGTGCATGGACCTGGAGTGCATGACATGGTGCTGGACTCACAATACAGAACAATATAATGAGAAGGGGGAAAAGAGCATTCTAATCTGTTGCTGTAAGCAATGGGCAACAAAGGAACAATGCATGTAATGTTGCCAGGTTACTTTAGGGATGATTCGAAATTTACAGAATGGGGTCCTGGAGGAAAATAGGGGAGTGTCATTGTTTTTCAATTTCAGTCAGGTGGAGGGTTTAGTGTTGTTTAAATCTAGTCCAGGGGAGGGTCATGTAATTTGCAGTTGATGACATTTCTATATTTCTCAGTGTTTTAGAATTAGTTGCTGATTATGCTGTTTATGTCTGTGAAATAAAACCAGGAATTGAGGGGGTATGAGAGAGTATGGGTATCATGCCATGGCAAAAAGTATAGTCCTGGCCTACCCATTGTTAGCCAAAGATTTTGAAGAAAATAAAATAGATCTGATTATGTAATGTGATCTATAACAGCACTTTGGTCCACGATGCTTTATGCTAGCAACAAACTGTTAAATACCCGGGAAAGACGTGACTCTGAATGCATATGGGGATATCTTTGTTAAGATTATATGATAATCATTGGCTGAGCTACAACCTTCTATAGCCGAGGAGACAAAACATTTATTTTGCCTGGAAAGTAATCTAATTCTGTCGCTATCAACTGATTGAGCTATTCCCTTTCTGTAAAATAGAAGATGTTTAAACCCAGACAGCTTTTAAGGAAACACTTGAAACCTTCTCTCATTGGGTTAAACCACAGAATAAGAGTAGCTAGCAGTTTTTCTGTATCGGTAGGCCTAGTCTGTCTGGGGTGGAAAGGTATGCCTAACTTTCGAAAGTACCATGCATAATTACGTCTCAGATGTAATTATTTGCAAACAGTTTCTTTGCAAACAAGACACACTGATTTGGCATTGGAGAAAGATAAGATGAATGCATAGCCCTGTCTCTCTGTCCATTCTTAGCCTGTAATTTCGATAGTTTGTGTGGTATTAAATATTCTGCTAAGGTCTCTAGTCATGTAAAAGGGCGTAGAATTGCATGAAAGTTTGATAAAGAGCTATTTTTACTCAGACCCGCAAATACAATGATAGATTCATGCAATGCTTTTATTATAAAGAAGATATTTCCACCGCTACTCTTGGTCATGGTGGTCTGAGAACCCACAACTTTCTGGCCCGCAGCCCTGTGAGCTATCAACATTCCTGCAAATACTTACAGGGCAAGGAACACTTTCTAAAACTGCATAGGCCTATCTAAGTTTCTGGTCTGTCATAGAAGTGAGGGTAAATGGTAGGCATGTTCTCTGCTATTCACTTTATGTTTTAATTATTATTTCGGGTATAGGGGAGGGTTTAGTTATAATATATATTGCTTATATATTGCTGAAGGAAGGGTAACACTTATTATAAATAATTTACACTCCCTTAACAAAAAGAACAATGCCAATAATTTTTCACAGAATTGCTTCAGGTGAAGGAGACGACGCACAGGTGCGGAAGACAATACAGTTGAAACACAAGCGTTTCGCTGCACCTACGATAACGTCTACAAATTTGTACACACGAACATGAACTTCGATTTGATTTTGAGTGGTTTCCATCATTGTGTCTCATAAGACACTGAGAACATGTAACGAAATACCTCGATGGAAATGTTGCGAAAAATACACAAGAATAATTTGGCTTATCTCAAGGAATATCCTCTTCCTTGGAGTGTTACTCGTTTGGCTACAAAACAGAGCACATACGCAATTGCAGTAACAGCCCACTAGGTGTCACAATTGGCATATAAAACGCTTAATATCATTGTGAGTAAACTTCTGGACAACCTCCGGACCGCCTCTAGCCATCCTCACATACTTTGTACCCCCTCAGATTTTTGGGGTGCATGATGCCCCTGAACAATCATATGAATAATCAATGCAGTACAGTGTTTTAGATTAACATTGGTGACACTAAATAGGCAGGAGACCTCACATAATGTGACAGGTAACCTAACCTCTGATTTTCTCTTCAGCTAATAACAGACAGGTTACATATACAGTAGATATGGTCTGATGTAAAAGACAGGAGACTGAGGAATAACACGTCAGGGGACTGGAAGTTAAGAACCGTAAGTAAAGTGCTCAGGGAGGTAAAAGGTAGTAATGTGCATACTCATCACTAGGGTTGTGGCAGCTATAGTCAGAGTAATCTAAGACACATTAGTTACTCGGGGGACACATCTGCATATAACACAATGTCAGTTCTGCTGTACCTGGAACAGATTAATGTTAGTAAGAAAGTGACCATAAACCTAGCTTCATGTCCACACTCCGGTTTAACCCTAACCCTATCCATAAACCTAACTTCATGTTCACACCCTGGCTCAACCGTAACCCTAGCCATAAACCTAAATTAATGTCAACACAAAGGCTCAACCCTGACTCTAGCCATGATCCTAATCCTAGCTTCATGTCCACACCCCAGCTCAATTCTAATTCTAATTACATTTTAGTCATTTAGCAGACGCTCTTATCCAGAGCGACTTACAGTTAGTGAGTGCATACATTTTCATACTGCCCCCCCCCCCCCCGTGGGAAACGAACCCACAACCCTGGCGTTCCAAACGCCATGCTCTACCAACTGAGCTACACGGGACCTCGTTCTCAGGCAACAAGGCCAGTCAATCAATCTCGCCGTAATCTAATCCAAATACCAATCTGAAGCAACATGGCTCTCTCTCTCTCTGTACGCTTCTCTCTTTTTGAAAGGTACATTCACTAGAAATAATACAAGATACCAGACAAATCGATCAGGCTACACCCAAGGAAGGAAGGAGGAGAATACAGCCATAACCTCACTCTGGCCTAACCGGTGGTTTTGAGTGATCCTATTGGTTTCTAATTCATATGTTTCTGCTAGGTCCTCCTGGGTAACCACACGTTCATTCAATGTATGATGTATTTGACCAGAGCGTCACCTCATCATTTTAAAATCTTGGCAACTTGAACACTAACAACATTCTGCCTGGTTAGCTTTTTTAGACGTCTTCTGTCAAAATAGAACTACGTCAGTCTTCAAAATATTTATGGACCTTAGCGCAATGAAAAATGTAACCCTTATTTACTGTACCACTAACTAAGTAGAAACTCTTGGCAGTGAGCCTTTCTAGCCTTGCAATTCATATTTTACCAAGGACCTTGTTGTAAATGGTATCAAGCAAATTGAGCAAGTAGAATAAAGGTGTGTGATATTGTGCTGAACCAATATGTGAAGATCTGATTAGGCTTATATGTTCAAAGTTTGGCACTTTGATTTTCCTAATTATTAGCCAAAATATTGAGCCATTGAAAGAGAGCGCCCTAATGATGTAGTCATTGTTTGTGTGCGTCTGTAAGTTGTTCGTATAAGTTTGTATATGGAGTGGATATATTTTTTTATATATTAAAAAAACAAAGAGAGTGCCCTACTTCTCCACACATTAAACCCTATATTCTAACAGCTGCCAAGTCTGGCCAGCCCTTAATCTGATTTACTAGCTCCCAGATCAAAACATGATGAAGAGGAATAAACAGATGTTCCATTTTTCTCTGAATCTTTGAGGAAGTGTTTCCTGTCCCAGGCAGACACCCAGTCAGGATGACTCAGGACACTCACAAGACTATAAAAGTAGTAAGCTTCTAGGGGTAGGATAATAACATTCAAGTCTTACCTTGCATTTTAAAACCAGAAAGCATCTCTTTCATCCAGTATCTTCATTACAGCATGGAAAACTGAGTTATTGTGTTTTGGTTACACCTACTCCCTAATAGTGGTGACCCGTCATTAATACGTGTCACATACCTGTTGTGAGCCCAACATTTTTAGCAAGAAAAAACAAACCAAACAAAAACATTATTTTTTGGGTGGTTGCCTGTTTTGCATGTTATTTTGGCATTAATACGTGTCACATATCAGTTTGCAAACAATGTCAAATCAATACATAATAGAGTTAATAAAGCCGCCTACAAACATGGTCTCTTTTTTGCTTTCTTGAGTAAGGCAGCTCCAAAATGCAGGTGTTTCAGCCTAGCTCAGTGCTTTCTGTGGTGGTGGGGCATGTTATCTAGTGCCCATCCAAGAAGGCTCAATGTCATTGGCCACAGATAAAATGACATAAAATGACGTTATATACAGTAGCTTTGATTGGACTGATCATGTCAATGTCATACTTTCAAAATCTTAGCTAGCAGTCATCATCATGAATCAAATCGACGCTCTACTGGCAAATCCTTTTTAATCCTTGCCATATGATGAGAAATAATGAAGAGAAATTATAGATACAACGTATCGGTGCTCATCGGCCATTGGACATAAACATTACACAACAAGTTGGAAATCACAAAGTCAACAATGAGTGGTTTGGAAGGAATCAGTGGCTAACTGCAAGCATTGCAAAGCAATCATTTGCCTGTTATTCAGTGGAGTGGGTGTGTGGTCCCAATTCTCGGTTTAAGGTTCTCTTTTCCAATCGTAAAATGTTAAACTTTCAACATTGGCCATGCTGTCAATCCGGCATGATTTCTGCTGCGCTCAAAACAACTGTTAACTCAGAACTGGGAAATCTGACTTCAGTGAGTTCAAGACATCTGGGAACTCAGGAAAAAACGACCTCCGACTGGGAAAATACATTTAGAACGGTCATCCAACTCGGAATTGTAAATCGGGAATTCGTGCCTCTTTCTAGAGCTACGACCTGAAGAACACTGACGTCATCGTGATTCGACCTTGTTTTTTTCTGAGTTCCCAGTTGAATGCCAGACTTTGAAGACAAAATTTGCCCATGAAGGACCGCCGCGCAACTTTCCTGTTCAAGTGAGCACAACACAACAAGGTGAGTCCAAAAATGTATTGTATGCTGCTGCATAAATGATGTAATATGCCAGGGAGATATGTATACTGTAGCTCAGAAAGTAATACTAAGTGTATGTTGTGTAGCTGTTAGTAGCCCATGTGCCTCACCCTAATAATTTGGTCTATTTTCCCCTCATAATTTCACCTACTGTTCTGACTTGGTGGTGCACATGTAGCCTATAACCTGTTTTAGAGAAATGTAATCATCAAATATTGTAAGCGCTTTCATTGTCTGCTTATATGCCCCCTTTATTTATCCTACGTTTCTGACTTTGTGTACATGGATAACACTGTAAGAACGGCCCATGTTCTGGATTCTGTCGCTGTACATTTCAAAAGTGCTGAACAAATAGTTATATTGACTACATCCGTCCTAGCTCGGATCGCCTCTTATCCGCTCATCATTCCCTTATGCCATAGATTGTACATCTCAATTGTCAGTAGAAACCACATTTGTTTAAGCAAGTCAGCCATATCAGCTATGTTTTTTTTAAAGGCAGTAAATTAGGCTGAATGAACTGTTTCGCTGCCATACAAGGCTCCGCTGATAGCCAGGTGTACAGTGGTAAGGTGTTGGGACTGCTGTTGGGACTCTGCTGTTGGCACAGCTTTATGTAGGCCCTAACTGTTTGTGGGCATTGTTTGTCACCGTTGTAGTGCAATTAATGAATTGTTTAGTGTTGTGTTGTGGATTTGCTGGCATGCATCCCAACCAATTTTTGGGGGGTTTGCCCCACCAAGATTTACATGCTACAATCGCCACTGCTCCCTAAGTTTGGAGTGTTCATTGTATCTCACCTGCTGAATACGATTAGCACTGCCATGAAGAGAAGCCTACAGACACTGATATTCATAGGACAGCACCCTTTTATTTTGCGACAAATAATGTATTCTGAGGTAAATGTTACAAAACTCGGTTTTGACAATACTGTGTTGTTGTTGTTTTATTGACATTGATACAGCATGAATTGGAAAACCAATGACGTCATTTAAAATACTCACATAATTGTTATGTTTCTAATATCACTTATGGTCTTCAAGACATATTCAAACCACAATGAAACGCAGTAGAAGTAGTAGTTTTTAGGCTAAACAGCTATAATATATCTTGACGTGACAATAACTCATCTGCGCCTCTATCCTTCCATACCTATTGATCATTTAAAATGACTGGTGGATATAACATACAGACAGCTGTGCTGCTTCTACCCAGCATCCCTCAATGGCGGACATCATGGTGCTGCTGAACATCCTGCTCCTCATCCTCCAGCTCGTCTTCCTCGTACTCGCCAATCTCGTCAGCAGTGGCGTCCTGGTACTGCTGGTACTCAGACACCAGGTCGTTCATGTTGCTCTCAGCCTCTGTAAACTCCATCTCGTCCATACCCTCTCCGGTGTACCAGTGAAGGAAGGCCTTACGGCGGAACATGGCGGTGAACTGCTCAGAGATCCTCCTGAACAACTCCTGGATGGCCGTGCTGTTGCCAATGAAGGTGGCAGACATCTTGAGGCCGCGGGGCGGGATGTCGCAGACAGCCGTCTTCACGTTGTTGGGGATCCATTCTACAAAGTAGCTGCTGTTCTTGTTCTGCACACTCAGCATCTGCTCGTCCACCTCCTTCATGGACATGCGCCCTCTGAAGATGGCAGCCACGGTGAGGTAGCGGCCGTGGCGAGGGTCGCAGGCGGCCATCATGTTCTTGGCGTCAAACATCTGCTGGGTGAGCTCGGGCACGGAGAGGGCACGGTACTGCTGGCTCCCCCTGCTGGTCAGAGGGGCGAAGCCGGGCATGAAGAAATGCAGGCGGGGGAAGGGCACCATGTTGACGGCCAGTTTGCGGAGGTCAGCGTTAAGCTGACCGGGGAAGCGCAGGCAGGTGGTGACCCCACTCATGGTGGCCGACACCAGGTGGTTGAGGTCTCCGTAGGTGGGCGTGGTGAGTTTGAGGGTACGGAAGCAGATGTCGTAGAGAGCCTCGTTGTCGATGCTGAAAGTCTCATCTGTGTTCTCCACCAGCTGGTGCACTGAGAGGGTGGCGTTGTAGGGCTCCACCACCGTGTCTGACACCTTGGGTGAGGGCATGACGCTGAAGGTGTTCATGATGCGGTCGGGGTACTCCTCGCGGATCTTGCTGATGAGCAGGGTGCCCATGCCAGAGCCAGTGCCCCCTCCCAGGGAGTGGGTGAGCTGGAAGCCTTGGAGGCAGTCACAGTTCTCAGACTCCTTCCTGACTACGTCCAGGACAGAGTCGACCAGCTCAGCGCCCTCTGTGTAGTGGCCTTTAGCCCAGTTGTTACCAGCTCCGCTCTGACCTGAAAGACCCATGATGAACCTGGGTTAGAGACATAGCATCTTTGTGTGCTAATACACATCTAGCAATACACATCAAGTAGAATGAAAAGTTAGTTAACAAGCTAACAATCAAATGCATTGGGTATATCATTTGTCAGTTTCCATTAAAAGAGACAATTCCATTGAGTTAAGAATGGATAATTACAGTGGATAAAAAACAGCTTAATTGAGCATGATCACTAGTCTGCCGTTATCATGCTCTGAAATATTATAGTGTAGAAGTTTGCATTTGTCCTCAAAGTCTGCTTATACAATATGATGTGAATGTAGGCTTACTATACTTTATGCAGTAGAATAGGGTGGATTTTATTTAGCGCTATATCCCCATCCTGATGAGCACTGCAACAGTAGCAGACTATGCCCTGGGGACTGCTTTCTGCTGAGTCACCATGCTAGCTGTCTGTGCCTGACACAACCGCTCACCGACCATACATCACCTTACTGGCACATTGCTGAGCTGTTGCACATTGAACACACTGTACATATATGTCAAAGTTTAAACTAAGCTTTGCTTCAGAGGACATGACAGTGAATGCTGACACAGACATGACATGCTGTGGGTTGAGGATGCAAGTGCTGACAGGACATGATGATGACCCATTGGGCAAGACAGAACAGACAGATCTGGGACCAGGCTGGGCAAGGTAGCACAAAACAACCTGGAACCCGGTTAGATGATAACCACTACTCACCAAAGACAAAGTTGTCTGGTCTGAAGAGCTGGCCGAAGGGCCCGGAGCGGACAGAGTCCATGGTGCCTGGCTCCAGATCCACCAGGATGGCCCGGGGGACAAACTTGTTACCTGTGGGGGAGGAGAGCCAGGGACATCAGGTTTAGTGAGGGAGGATGGGTGAGGTAGCATGGTGAAGGCACAACTTATACAGTAAACATTGATTCTGAGAAAATTAATCCAAAAAGCTTTGTGGAAATATCTTGGTGCCCATTGGGATATGAGGATATGGAAATAGGGGAGAATGTGTGTTTAGACAAACTGTTTGCCTTTTTTAGAGGGCAAATACTAGTCATCCCCTGACCATGCTCTCCCGCACAGCTTATTAAATAGAGCATAGCACAGACTGCCTCTGATTTTCTCTCTCGCTCTGTTTCTTTCTCTCTGTTTCTTTCTCTCTCTCGTTTCTCTCTCTCTCTCTCTCTCTCTCTCTCTCTCTCTCTCTCTCTCTCTCTCTCTCTCTCTCTCTCTCTCTCTCTCTCTCTGTTTCTCTCTCTCTCTCTGCTTCTTTCTCTGTTTCTCTCTCTCTGTTTCTCTCTCGGTCTGTTTCTCTCTCTCACACTCACTCAGCCTCCCTTGCAGACCGCAGCAGCTTGCAGCACAGAAAAACTGCTAGCTCCAGTCCAAGGAAGGTGGTGAGAAAAACGCTAAGCTGAATTCATTCAGACCAAGATGGCATCTCCCAGTAGACATGACACATTTTCTATCTTATCGTCATATCAAGATGCTATGATAGAGCAAATCAGACCAGCGCACAGACAGCAGGCAAGCATTAGGGTTTGGTCGGTTTTACAGAGACTGCACTCACTGCAGATATGAGAGAGAGAGAGAGAGAGAGAGAGAGAGAGAGAGAGAGAGCGCTGATGCAGAGAAAGATGAGATACAGGGGGGGAGAGAGAGGAAGGCAGGGAGAGATTGACAGGTCCCTGCTGCTGTCCTCATTTCCCTGCCCTGCCACAGGGCACACTGCACCCAGACAGATATTATGGTCACAATGTCACATACTCAATTTAAATTAGGCCTACAGAGCATGAGTTTACAAGTCAAATTAGGTCTGCAGTTTTCATCACCAGGGAATATCGTTTTCATTCTGAGTTTATTTTGGGGAAAGCCAAAGTACACAGTGTACAAAACATTAGGAACACCTTCCTAATATTGAGTTGCACCCTCTTTTGCCCTCAGAATAGCCCCAATTCGTTGGGGCATGGACTCTACAAGGTGTCGAAAGCGTTCCACAGGGATGCTGGACCATGTTGACTCCAATGCTTCCGATAGTTGTCAAGTTGGCTGGACATCTTTTGGGTGGTGGACCATTCTTAATACACACGGGAAACTGTTGAGCGTGAAAACCCAGCAGCGTTGCAGTTCTTGACACACTCAAACCGGTGCACCTGGCACATACTACCATATCAAAACGCACTTAAATATTCAGTCACTTAAATATTTTTTCTTGCCCATTCACCCTCTAAATGGCACACATACACAATCAATGTCTCAATTGTCTCAAGACTTTAAAATCATTCTTTAACCTGTCTCCTCCCCTTCATCTACACTGATTTGAAATGGATATAACAAGTGACATCAATAAGGGATCATAGCTTTCACCTGGTCAGTCATGGAAAGAGCAGGAGCTCCTAATGTTTTGTACAGTCAGTGTATACTACAGTGCTTATGGTTTATTTAAAAAATGTGGACCTGTTATTTAGATGCATGCAGAGATTACTTAATGACCCAATCTAGATAGTAAATTCTTATGTATTTACCTGATGCTTCATTGTAGTATACGTTTATCCTCTCCAGCTGCAGGTCACTGTCACCTTGGTAACTGCCGGTGGGGTCGATGCCATGTTCGTCACTTATCACCTCCCAGAACTGAGAATGGGACAGAGATTAGGTCTTGCAAACGTGATGCTTCATGGTTTGACCTAAGAGATCTGGCTATAACCTGATCAAGACATGGAAAAGTACTGGACGGTCGTTGTGCGTAGTCTATCGCAATGGCGCAGCTCCTTTGGTGACAGCATGATGCGCCAGCCCCGCAGGTGCGCGACATCACTGCAGACCCTTTGGCTGCTAGCCCAAGTCCAAGAGGACAACACCCATATCAACCTAATGGCATCTTATAGTTCTAAATAAATTAAATACTAATTTCCACGACACATTAGTCCAAAAATATTATCCCAAAATACTGGATGGGTGATTTTGATCTCTTGGAAAATGTAGTGCAAGTCATGTTGCGCGTATAGTTAAAAATGGGACAAAAGCATGCAGGTCTCAAAATTGGAAACATCTAACAAAAAAAAGTTAGTGCTCTATAATAACCTCTGCGTCCAGACAAATATAAACATACCACCTACCTTGGCACCAATCTGGTTTCCACATTGCCCGGCCTGGATATGAACAATCTCCCTCATGATGATTCCTTATGGGTGCACGCAGATAGCAGCGTTTTGTCTCAACTAACAACCGTGCCCTCAACCTGGTTGGTACTGTATTTCTCGCCTCTCGGCAGTTGTTACATTCTTATGGCGATCGGTAAACCAAAGGACTCATCATGTTGATGCTGATAGGGTGACGTCACACCTGCGCTGCATCCCAATCTCGCGCACCAGCCTATCAGCGGGCACCGGTTTGATGCAGTGGACGGGTTGAGGATCCTGCTGCATCATTCTCAATGACATCACCCTTTCCCGGGCCAAATGCGGGTTGTTGCAAAGCACTTTTAATCTAATACGTGGTACATAGGCCTAGTTGTTAGTTTCCAAGTTAAGGAAATACAGCTTGATTGTCGATAAATATGCCCCTTTTCAATACAACCTAGGCATTGCCCATCTACTGTAGCTTGCAGTCCAGCATCTGCTTCAGGCGTTCTTATTAATCACTTGTTTAGTAGAGAGGGGAGTAGCCTTCACCTGGGATCATGTTTGCAGTGTATTGCGTTATTGTATGACATCATTCAACAGGAAGTGGTGAAAATCAGAGTATTCCAAGCAGAGAAATCTCTTGGCAGCATTAGTCAGTTATTTTGGTTTAGTAGTATGGTCTTAACATTTAAAGATCAAATCAAATTTGATTGGCTACATACATATTTTTTGCAGATGTTATTGCAGGTGTAGCGAAATTCTAATCAATACAACTAATTACGAATCATATTTAGGGGATGACTTTCCAGCACAGCAGTAAACCAACATGCATTCAAAAATTCAATAAGAAAGTGAATATTGAAAACTGATCCACTACATACAACATTGACACACATTATGCCCATGTCATTATCTTGGGTTAGAGAGGACTTCAAGTGGGAAAAAATATAAAACAAGAACCTGAAAATTCAATATCAAAAGGTGGCTTGAAAATAGTCTGAAGACCAATTAACTCAACCAAGACTCAGAATGCATCATTGATCAATAAATAGTGAAGTTTATTACAACGACACATATGGCTTATATACAAGTGCATTATTCAAGTTAAAACCAAAAAGGGAAAATTAAACTTTTGTTTCTGTGTTTTTACATTCATTCATCCAAATCTTGCACCAACAAACTCATTTCAGCAACAGAGATGTTTGGCTGCAGTGGGGACAATTTAGGATGAGTGGAGTCATTCGATCAGTTGAAAACCATTTCCAAACCACTGTATAATGGCACAACCTATCAATCCACAGAGAATCATTGTCAGTTTACATAACATCTGTCCGCTTTTCTATCTCTAAATGCATCTTCTTTACCATGGTGTATTAGATCTACTTGTATTGTTTTACTATAGCCACTCTCCAAGCCATCACCCCTCTCTACCCATAGAAATAGAATTAATCATTATACTTATGACTCTAACCATACACCATCACTGGTGCTGATGTTGCTATTACATATGAAATCTGAGACTGTCATGTAAGGTTGTAATGTGTTGTATTGTGACATTTTAAGACGAGTGTCTGCTAAATGACCAAAATGTAAATGAAAAATGTCATTTTCATTTGAGGGTGCACCATTTGTTCCTTTGGGTATCATAATTCACATATTACAGCTAACCAATGAGATGGTACGGTTGCAGTTCAAGAAATGGGGGGTGAGAAGTATTGCTACAGCTGCAGACAATATACTCTATCATTTGTACGATTGACCTCTGTTGTTCCAGTGTGAATAGACTATCATGTGTTAATATCAATACCGTCCTCACATCACAGCTAGCCAAATGTACTAATCTGACTTGGCAGGAGTACAGGAGACATTGTGGTTTGAGGCGTGAAGTCTATTAGATAATAAAGAAGCTAAGAGACCCATATAGGGGTGTACTGAAGTCCTTTCTGCACCATACTTGAGTCTTCTGACCAGGGTGTATATAGTATTAGGAATGAAGACCACAGGAAAAAGTAGATATTCTTGAACAGTGTGCTTATTTACCAGGAAATAACCAGAGAATTAACGGAAAGTATGTTGTTACACTTTTAGTATTTACATAGTTATTTTTACATCCATAGAACTACATGACAGGGTGTGTTGTGATGACTACTGTATGATTAGTGTACAGTAGAGGGATCATAGTGGCTGCTATTGCATGATACACAATACTTTGGTAACTTCTAAAGCCATTGTATTTTCCTGTTTAAATATATATTAATAAACACACTGTAAAAGACTGTGGACTCCATGGCATTTGAAAGGACAAGACATCAATCAATGAGATTTGGAAAAAAAAGCTCTACAGCACAATAAGTGATGTTATATTTGTAAACAGTGACCTAACAAAGCAGAGATCTCAGCACAATCTAGCCTAACTAGTGAACTGACAGCCACCATTTTGTTTGCCCGGTATGTACTATCGTCAATAGTCAGTCAATCACAGATGTTGGTAAAGCATGATGTTGACACTAGACATTTGGGTTTTTCAAAGAAAAAGAAAGCTCTTCACATATTTTTGTTTTAATAAAAATAATCAGAGACATTTGTCGTTTTTTTTTTCTCATTGTGATCACAACATTTCGCTATCATGTCTGTATTGATTACAATGAAAGCACTTCATGTAAATGGTAGTTAATATTTTGAAGTAAAAAACAAACAAAAACAGGAGCGGGATAAACCTATATTTCGAAATGCAACAGAATTTGAGTCAATATCACAAATATATCAATTTTGCATACTTTTGTGAAGTTTCAATATTTTCTGGTATATTTTTTAGGAAATAAACAAAATATTTTTACGTCACCAAATATGCAAATTACATGTCAAAAATACACACAAGATCATGGCAATGACAGATATATTGGTAATGAAGACAAAATCATTTTGTCATTCATGTGTCCATTTCAGAGAGAGAGCTCATGTTTTTTTAGATAACATTTGATCACTTCTTTGTTTCATAGAAAAGTTCACATTTTTGTTTACATGCTTTGTCCCCGTAGCGAAGGATAAAGTGCCACTTACATTCACACAAATAATGTTAACATTGCCGCCTAGCTTTATACACTAAGGACACCCCCCGTGAAATTTTTGTTATGTATATATATATATATTAAATTTTTATTTTGTGATCAAGCGCAACATCAGTAGCACAACATAAACTACGCAATTTGACCTAGAATATCACGTTAACAAGATCCAATTGCATACAGTACAATTCATGAAAGTTTTTAAGAGTGGAAAAATTGTCCCATGAAACAGGGAAATAGTCTGTCAATTCTCAAATGTTTCACTTTCAGGACCGCAACGTCAATAAGCACAACATAGCCCTAGAGGACCAACAGACGTCTCACTTATACCACGTCACTGGTAAAGCACTCCTTCTCTCAACATAAACAGTCCATTGTCCTTTTAACGTTGGAACATACCTCTTCAGTTCACGACATTCTCTCTTTCTCTAGTACATTTTCATACACCCATGTTTGTATAACACTAAGGACTGAAGTCTTGAGATGTGCCGCTCGTGATTTTTAACTCATTGCATCATACATTAAAATACCTCCAATACTTGGGGAAAAACTGTCTTTATTGCCCTTATTTTGGTTTTTCATGTTTGGCAAATTGATCTTTTCCCTACACAGATTCCAATCAGTTTCTGATAACTAATTTCAGCGACAACAAAAACAAATGGGTGACACTCTAAACTCATTTAGATATCTGGCACTGTTGACATTCAAAATTCTGCATTGTATTCTTGAAGTATTTTTCTCTACATGATAAGGCAATTGTACATCATCATCAAATACATTGGGCGTACATCTAAGTCTGCAATTGAGGCAAATGTACAGTCAAATGTTTTTTAGTGGTATGTATAGCATCTTCAACTAACCATTGGGATAAAGTGTCAGAGGAAGTCAAAGTGAGTTTTGGCTGGTAGTCTCTCAGTCTAAAATGACACATACAGATTCCCCTAACAACAACTATGTAAAACGCTGATGATGTCAGTTATTTAGAGTTTCACGCTGTGGCAGAGTAACCACTCATTAGTCACCTCAGTACGGTCCCACTGTCCTGTTCTCTGGCTGTTCCCAGTAAAAGGTGTCACAGAGAAACAATCGTCCCCATATCAAGTTGTTCCCTTTCCTGTCTGTCACTGGCAGTCTCCCTACAGAGCAGCCAAAATGTCTGAGGCCTGATCGGCCAGTTAGTGACTCCATACATGTGACATGGATGTCCAGGGCTTCTTCCTCCATGAGGGAGAGGCACACCTCCTTGTTCCAGAGGTGGAGCCTTGGATCATGATGACTCCACCCCGTTGATGACGAGGTTTTCTGAGATGGTACAGTCCATTATAGGGAGGATACCCGAGTCTATGGGGGAGGAGATGGTGCAGTCCATTATTGTGGAAGCAGGGGCTGCCTCTGTGGTCTCAGAGTCTGTTACGTTGGGGTGCAGTGAGTCTATGACAAGCGGAATGGTGGAGTCCAATGAAAGGGGTTGAACAATGTCTGTGATGGGGAGAGTGGTAGAGTCCACAGTGGGGGTATGAACAGTGTCCATGACAGGGGGCGTGGAAGAGTCCACTGTTGTGGGGGTATGACCTGAGTCATTGGGTGGTGGGGGTGGTGTGCGGGTGGGGCGATGAACAGGGGAAGGGGGAGAAACGATAACATCATTTACACATTGAGATGAAGAGTCCAACTCTGGAGTATGGACAGAGTCTGTCTGAAGGGGAATGATACCGTCTGATGTAGGAGGAGGAGGAGCCGGGAGTATGTCATCTACAGAGTCTATGATAGAGTTTGCGGTTATTGGGTCAGTAGAATCAATAGGAGTGGTACAGTCCGCCATGGGGAAAGGGAGAATAATGTCATTGATGACAGGAGTAGGGGAGGGTGTTGGAGAGGGGGGTAGAAGGTCAAGTACAGGGGGAGTGGTAGAGTCCAATGTAGGGGTGGTTTCTATGACAGGGGGAATGGTAGAGTCCAATGTAGGGGTCGTTTCTATGACAGGGGGAGAGTCCAATGTGGAGGTAGGGGGAGGTTCAATTACTTCTAGAGCATCCAATGAAGTGGGGATGGATTCTATAACAGGGGGAGTGGAAGGGTCCACTATGGAACTAGGGGTGGATTCTATGACAGGGGGAGTGGAAGGGTCCAATGCGGAGGTAGGGGTTGAATCAAGTACTGGCAGAGTGGTTGATTCCAATAAAGAGATAGGAAGCGTTTCAGTGACAGGGGAAATGGTGTTGACCAAGATGGATGTAGGGGTGTCTTCTGTGAGGGGGTCAGTGGTAACATCCTTAGTAGGGGAGGGAGCCGTCTCATCATCAACAATGAAAGTGGATGAAGGGGCAACTGAATTAATGAGGGGTGTATCAGCGGAGTCTTCAGTGGATTTGCTATCAGGCTCAGGCTGGAGTGACATCAACTTCCTAGCGGGGGGCGCCGAAATATCAATAACCGATGGTGCTGTGAAGTCAACAGCGGAGGACGCCGTGAACTCCATGGTGGAGACGGCGGTGACGGCCACCTCGTGCAGCGGCGTGTCGTGGACCCGGGTGTAGTCCCTGTTGCTCTCCAACTGGGCCAGGAGGAGGCGCTGTTCGCCAGGCTTCTTAGGGGGCAGCAGGGGCTGGCGGGTGTAGCACTCCCCGTCGGCCAGGGTCTCGGGCAGGGGCTGGTAGCGTGTCTCGGGGAGGAGGAGAATGCAGATTATGCAAATGAGGGTGCAACAGGCGAAGATGATGTGGTGGAGGAAGTAGCCCTTCTGGTTGTGGAGCTCCATGATGGGGGCAGTCAGCATGCCGAAGCCAGCGCTGGCTAGCACCAGGCCCAGACCACCACCCCTACGGAGAGAAACAAGGAACGCCATGTCAGTCATCACTTTTGAAGCCTACAAATCTAAACCAAATCCCAAACCCACCCTTTCCCCCTAGCTCTCATGTAGATTTGAGACGATACAGACCACCACCCCTATACGGAGATAGACAAGGAATGTCAGTTAGGAAGTCACCATCTCTGAAGAACATGGCTACACCCGATCCCAAACCAACCTTCAAGCCCCACTGTCTTTAAACCATATCCATCCTGTAGAAAGGGTGTGGCCTGAAACCTCTGCCTATTTCCAGTGAAATGTTATGCTTAGTTACAGTCCAAATCCATTCAATTTCAATGTTTTCTCTATATTTACATTCAATGGCACATTCCACATTCAAGCCCCTACTAGTCTCATTTCCTTATGCAGACGCACTTGGTGGTCCTCTGTAGCTCAGCTGATAGAGCACGGCGCTTGTAACGCCAGGGTAGTGGGTTCGATCCCCGGGACCACCCATACACAAAAATGTATGCACGCATGACTGTAAGTCGCTTTGGATAAAAGCGTCTGCTAAATGGCATATTATTATATTATTACTTGGTGATGTCTGTGTTATTGACATGTCCTTGCCATTTTACACCCACAGCAGCAGAGAATGCTGCAATACCATGTAACAGCATCCTGCCTAATTTCGCTCCTGTCTGCTCTGTGACTGACCACCAGGTGGCGATCCATAGTCACTCTTCAGGCAGTGCAGTGCACCGCACCATTCCTTACATAATACAACACAGCATCATGATGATCCAAAGCTGTGTCATAGTTTGTCCAGAGATGGAAAGGCTAATTCAAACAAGGCTGATCTGTAAAAGAGACCTTGGTCTCAGCATGACTCCCTGTCAAAATAAAGGTTCAATAAAATAGTAATAATATAAAAATATGGATATTGAACTACACCTTTATTATGTGCATAATTTTAAGTGTTGTGTTTATAGCAGGGTTGTAATATTCTGGTGATATCCTGGCAGGTCAGATACACTTTGAGTCATGAATCTCTCTATTGAGATCAAAGACAGACTACATTATATTATGATAATGAGCATCTTAAAACACAGGGTATTTTCCCTTGACACTATGTGATGACAGACACCTTCAAACTCCACACCTCTTTATCTTTCTCCAATTCCAGTTTACATTGCTTGACAGAGTGAATGTTCTGTAAAATGTTATAAAATTAACCAGACACTTGACCCAACCCATCTCTGAATAAAAGGGGAAGAAAATTGAACCCTGTTTTTAATTTCCATGAGGGCCAAAACAAGCTTTCTCCTCAGCCCTGGCCTGCACATATCCTGACTGACAGCCCCCTCTGAAACCTATACCTCACCACCCCCCCCTCTGTGGTACGCTCCAGTGGTTCGGTCCCAGTGTGTGGGTGGGCTCACCTGATGACGGTGGGGGTGATCTCAGCGCAGAAGAAGATGCTCAGGTTGCTGACAGCATGGGAGGAGAACATGCCGATGATGGAGAAGGCGATGGAGAAGTTCTTATTCAGCGTATCCGAGCGCTCTGTACAGAAAGAAGACAACACACGAGTCAGTCATTAAACACGATTCAGTATTAAGTTGAGATTTGTGTATCCGAGTACTCTGCATAGCAAGAAAACAAACATAACAATTATCCAGCCATCATACAGAGAGAATAAATTCTAATGTACTGTAGAAAGGTGAGATTAGATCAAAGGAAAATACTATATCTAACCATGATAGATTAATGATTCTCATATGAGAATGCTCAGTGCACTGATGAACAGTACCTAATACATTCTCCTAAGAGCAGGGTGTTATTGAAGTAGTAGGATGATCCTATTAACGTACGTAGACGGTTACATAATTCCCATGACGTGTATGTTGTTGAGCATCCTGTGTGTTGTCCATCACCCTGACCATGTTATCAATTTAACTAAATTAGCCATGAAGGATTACCCTGACGTTTATCTGTCTGATCCTCAGCTAAACCACCCTAGAACTAACTTACACGGTGCTGCTGAATGAGACATGTTTAAGTTGATAGAGAGGATAATCTGAAACTGGTCTCTGTTTAGTTTATTGCTGAATGAAACACGTTTAAGTTGTCCAAAGAGGATCAGCTGAGGCTCTAACAGGCCATGCTTATTTTGATGCCAGGTGGAGGATTAGGGATAGAGAGAATGGAGAGAAGAGGAGATCGATAAACACACAGGGGAAGGAGAGGGCTAGAGGCTAGTTAGGGTCAATGAGACAGAGCCAAACAGAGAGGATCATCAGAACAAAGCAAGGATCGGGGAATGAAACACAGACAGGAAGAGTTCTAATACTTCTAAGAAGTCACATGAAGACCAGGCAAGATTTTTAAAAAGTTCAGATGAATGATGGCAATATAACCATATAATGTGCTATTTTTTAAAACATTTTTAGTCATTTAGCAGACGCTCTTATCCAGAGCGACTTACAGTTAGTGAGTGTATAAATGTTCATACTGGCCTCCCGTTATTACACAGTCAATATCAGGTTTATTTGTTATAATGGACTGTAGTACTACCAAGTTGTACAACTAGCCTACTGCTGGTTTCATGTGTTAGCTGTGATGTTTCACTGTGAAGGACAAGCAGGATGGATCTGAATGTGTGTTTGTGCAGTAAACAGAATGCAGCTAGCTTGTCCTTGAGAGATGTATTTATTCAGTGATGCCTACGGGCGTTCTGAGCCACAGTCACATGGTGCCTCTGTTTGAACTGTCACTCATCATTGTCAGCAAACAGACATGACACGCCATGGTTTGCCATCGGGATCTGACTGAACTCTGCAATGAGTTTGTGTTCTGAATGGGTGGGAGAGTGGGAGGGATTGGGAGAAGGGGAGAGATAGGACAAGTCACAGTATTTAGGTCGAGGTGATAGTGAAAAATCAACCTTTGCTTTAAACCACCTCTATTGCGTAACAAACTCACTGCAAAGCCCCTTGTTTTTCTGCTACTATGTTGGAACACTGACATTTTCTTAGTGTCCTCCAATCTTACACAAATGTCAGAGTTCCTCCAATCTTTGTCTAATCATATCAAAGAAATCACGTTAGGACATCTGCAGCTAGCCAGCTATCATAATGTGTTTCTAACAGCTTGAACCACATTTAAGACGGTAGATTGGATATCAATTTACTGCGGAATTCTCCCATCTGCCCAGGACCTTCTTGGTTTTTAATCAAGCAGTTAGTATTTCCAGTAAGCTGATTAAACAGCTATGATCCAGAATGATGGGCTATTGATTAGTTAATAATCTAGGGCAGAGCAACTGCAACCAGGGAAACATGGGCCGAGTTCCCACTAGAATGAATAGGAGAGAAACCAATGGTTGTACTGTACCTATATTCAGATGGACACTGTATTTCCCCAGCACTATAGGAGCCATAGGGAGAGAGAGGAAAACAGAAACAGGTCAATATGTAGTCAAATTATCTTACACACACACACACACACACACACACACAGTGAGGTTTCCAGTCACAAAACACACACTGGTTACACCATAGCAATAACAAGACAAGATGTTTGCTGTGTGAATGACCTCAAGGTGTATTTGTAGGTCTAGGTTAAACATTTGTTCCCCCAACATTTAAGTGACTCTTTAAAAAGGACTAAGTACTCTGTCAGATTTTGGACAACAACATCTGTCCTTGTTACACAGTAACAAGACCACCTCCCACACCTACATTCAAACTCAACTCCAAAACAACTATAAAGACTATTTCACCTCCATCCCCTGGAGGTCAGGGCCCCTGAGCACATGCCCTGCGTGCCCGGCCGTCGGTAATTTGGGGATGATTAGGCCTACTAGCTGGCTAGACTACCTTACCTAGCAATGTTAGCTGACACAGGCTAATTGATTGACAAGTGGAAAACTGATGATGCACTACCAAATTGCAAAATTGCACTGTGTGTTCTACTTTTCTAACTCTTAACAGTAAATTGAGACTGAGGTCTACATTTTTTTCCAATAAAAAATACATGTTTTTTGGTCAGGTGCCCCCTAGTTGCCATGGGGCCATACGCGCAGTGCATAGTTTGCGTATAGGAAGAGGCAGCTCTGTGCGCACGCAAGTTTGTGAATATGTGTGTACTATACAGTATGTGTATTATACTCACAGTTGAGCAGGCCTAGCTGCAGCAGTGATGCCAGGGCAGTGATTATCATGAACATGAGCAGGCCACCCCTCCTCCCCATCAGGCCCACCGCCGGGCACAGTGCCATGCATGATGCCACTGCGATGCCCGCCATGGTGTAGTAGTCAGCGTAGAAGTTGTGGAACATGGTGGACTCGTGGGTCTCGTGGTGGTCCATCATACTGCGGGCAAAGCAATGGTGGATCCCATAGCCCGTCAGTCTGGATAGACGGAGAGAGGGAGGGAGAGAGAGAGAGAGAGAGAGGGGGAGGGAGGAGAGAGAAGAGAGATAATGAAGACAGAGAAAATGGGGGTGTGGTAGTGCAAGAGAGGGAGAAAGGAGTGAGGTGATGAAAGAGCACAGAGAGGACAGAGAGAAAGAAAGAGCGGGATATTGGGAGAGAGGGCAAAGAAAGACTGAGTTCAGACAGAGAGTTCAGAAAAAGAAAGAAGAGGAAAGTGAATTTCTCTCGTCTCTGAAACAAAACTAAAAGCACGCACACAAACCCTCTCTTGCTCGTCTCCAGTTCTCTCATAAGAACACAGTTCATGTAAAATTCATGGTCAGACTAGAGTCAGGGACACCGTGCACTGAAATAGCCAGGGCTGTGTCTAAGTCTGCTTGTCTACAAATGACTGGGTTACGTGAGTGAGGAGAGGTGAAGCTTTATTCTGCAAAATCTGGACCCCTACAGATCAGCTGGGATAGACAATCTGGACCCTTTCTTTCTAAAATTAGCCGCTGAAATTGTCGCAACCCCTATTACCAGCCTGTTCAACCTCTCTTTCGTATCGTCTGAGATCCCCAGAGATTGGAAAGGTGCCGCGGTCATCCCCCTCTTCAAAGGGGGTGACACTCTAGATCCAAACTTTTACAGACCTATATCCATCCTGCCCTGCCTTTCAAAAGTATTTGAAAGCCAAGTTACCAAACAGATCACCGACCATTTCCAATCCCACCGTACCTTCTCCGCTATGCAATCTGGTTTCCGAGCTGGTCATGGGTGCACCTTAGCCACGCTGTAGGTCCTAAATGATATTATAACCGCAATCGATAAAAGACAGTACTGTGCAGCCATCTTCATCGACCTGGCCAAGGCTTTTGACTCTGTCAATCACCGCATTCTCATTGGCAGACTAAATTGTCTTGGTTTCTCAAATTACTGCCTCGCCTGGTTCACCAACTACTTCTCAGATAGAGTTAAATGTTTCAAATCGGAGGGCCTGTTGTCTGGACCTCTGGCAGTCTATGGGGGTGCCACAGGGTTCAATTCTCGGGCCGACTCTATTCTCTGTGTATATCAATGATGTCGCTCTTGCTGCTGGTGACTCTCAGATCCACCTCTACGCAGACGACACCATTTTGTATACATCTGGCCCTTCATTGGACACTGTGTTAACAAACCTCCAAACGAGCTTCAATGCCATACAACACTCCTTCAGTAGCCTCCAACTGCTCTTAAACACTAGTAAAACTAAATGCATGCTCTTCAATCGAACGCTGCTGGAACCCGCCCACCCGACTAGAATCACCACTCTCGACGGGTCTGACCTAGAGTATGTGGACAACTACAAATACCTAGGTGTCTGGTTAGACTGTAAACTCTCCTTCCAGACTCACATTAAGAATCTCCAATCCAAAGTTAAATCTAGAATCGGCTTCCTATTTCGCAACAAAGCCTCCTTCACTCATGCTGCCAAACATGCCCTCGTAAAACTGACTATCCTACCGATCCTTGACTTCGGCGATGTCATTTACAAAATAGCCCATTTGTAATTAGCCCACCCAACTACCTCATCCCCATATTGTTATTTATTTTGCTCATTTGCACCCCAGTATCTCTATTTGCACATCATCTTTTGCAAATCTATCACTCCAGTGTTAGTGCAAAATAAATACAATTTAGTATTATGGCCTATTTATTGCCTTACCTCCATAACTTACTACATTTGCACACACTGTATATATATTTTGACTGTACGTTTTGTTTATCCCATATGTAACTCTGTTGTTGTTTTTATCGCACTGCTTTGGTTTATCTTGGCCAGGTCGC
This sequence comes from Coregonus lavaretus, assembly GCF_964263955.1. Classification (NCBI taxonomy): domain Eukaryota; kingdom Metazoa; phylum Chordata; class Actinopteri; order Salmoniformes; family Salmonidae; genus Coregonus; species Coregonus lavaretus. The sequence continues at coordinate 21,405,920 of NC_140006.1, read as the reverse complement.
AAGTTGTAAATGAGAACTTGTTCTCAACTGGCTTACCTGGTTAAATAAAGGTGAAATAAAAAAATTGAAAAAATATTCTGAAGGCCAATTTACAGTCGGACGGACAGAAAGACAAAATGGGCAGAGAAACAAGCCTGTTAACGGCACAGACGGACGGACGGATGGACAGACAGACATACAGACAGGTCAGGGACACCGTGCACTGAAATAGCCAGGGCTGTGTCTAAGTCTGCTTGTCTATAAATGACTTGGTTATGTTAGTGAGGAGAGAGGAAGCTTTATTCTGAAGGCCAAAGGACAGAAAGACAGGCGGACGAACGGACAGACAAAAAGACAGACAAACGGACAGAGACAGGACTGATAATAGTACAGAGACAGGAAGACAGAGGGACAGACAGACTGATGGATCGACAGACAGGCCTGCTAAATCAAATCAAATTTTATTTGCCACATGCACCGAATACAACAATACACACCTTACAGTGAAATACTTACTTACAAGCCCTTAACTAACAATGCAGTTTTAAGAAAAAATAGAAAAAAGTGTTAAGTAAAAAATTTAAATAGCAAAGAACTAAAGAGCAGCAGTAAAATAAAATAACAGTAGAGAGGCTATATACGGGGGTACCGGTACAAAGTCAATGTGCAGGGGCACCGGTTAGTCGAGGTAATTGAGGTAATATGTACATGTGGGTAGAGTTAAAGTGACTATGCCTAGATAATAAACAGAGTAGCAGCGGAGTAAAAGAGGGGGTGGGGGGGGGACAATGCAAATAGTCCGGGTAGCCATGATTAGCTGTTCAGGAGTCGTATGGCTTGGGGGTAGAAGCTGTTAAGAAGCCTTTTGAACCTAGACTTGGCGCTCCCTCACCGCTTGCCGTGCGGTAGCAGAGAGAACAGTCTATGACTATTTTTAGGGCCTTCCTCTGACACCGCCTGGTATAGAGGTCCTGGATGGCAGGAAGCTTGGCTCCAGTAATGTACTGGGCCGTAAGCACTACCCTCTGTAGTGCTTTGCGGTCGGAGGCCGAGCAGTTGCCATACCAGGTGGTGATGCAACCAGTCAGGATGCTCTCGATGGTGCAGCTGTATAAATTTTTGAGGATCTGAAGACCCATTCCAAATCTTTTCAGTCTCTTGAGGGGGAATAGGCTTTGTCGTGCCCTCTTCACGACTGTCTTGGTGTGTTTGGACCATGATAGTTTGTTGGTGATGTGGACACCAAGGAACTTGAAGCTCTCAACCTGTTCCACTACAGCCCCGTCGATGAGAATGGGGGCGTGCTCAGTCCTCTTTTTTTTCCTGTAGTTCACAATCATCTCCTTTGTCTTGATTACGTTGAGGGAGAGGTTGTTTTCCTGGCACCACACGGCCAGGTCTCTGACCTCCTCCCTATAGGCTGTCTCATCGTTGTCTGTGATTAGGCCTACGACTGTTGTGTTGTCGGCAAACTTAATGATGGTATTGGAGTCGTGCCTGGCCATGCAGTCATGGGTGAACAGGAAGTACAGGAGGGGACTGAGCACGCACCCCCCGTATTGAGGATCAGCGTGGCAGATGTGTTGTTACCTACCCTTACCACCTGGGGGCGGCCCGTCAGGAAGTCCAGGATCCAGTTGCAGAGGGAAGTGTTTAGTCCCAGGGTCCTTAGCTTAGTGATGAGCTTTGAGGGCACTATGGTGTTGAACGCTGAGCTGTAGTCAATGAACAGCATTCTCACGTAAGTGTTCCTCTTGTCCAGGTGGGAAAGGGCAGTGTGGAGTGCAATAGAGATTGCATCATCTGTGGATCTGATTGGGTATGCAAATTGGAGTGGGTCTAGGGTTTCTGGGATAATGATGTTGATGTGAGCCATGACCAGCCTTTCAAAGCACTTCATGGCTACAGACGTGAGTGCTACGGGTCGGTAGTCATTTAAGCAGGTTATCTTAGTGTTCTTGGGCACAGGGACTATGGTGGTCTGCTTGAAACATGTTGGTATTACAGACTCAGTCAGGGACATGTTGAAAATGTCAGTGAAGACACTTGCCAGTTGGTCAGCACATGCTCGGAGTACACGTCCTGGTAATCTGTCTGGCCCTGCGGCCTTGTGAATGTCTTAAAAGTCTAACTCACATCGGCTACGGAGAGCATGATCACATAGTCATCTGGAACAGCTGATGCTCTCATGCATGCTTCAGTGTTGCTTGCCTCGAAGCGAGCATAGAAGTGATTTAGCTCGTCTGGTAGGCTTGTGTCACTGGGCAGCTGGAGGCTGTGCTTCCCTTTTTAGCCTGTAATAGTTTGCAAGCCCTGCCACATCCGACGAGTGTCGGAGCCGGTGTATTACGATTCAATCTTAGTCCTGTATTGACTCTTTGCCTGTTTGATGGTTCGTCGGCGGGATTTCTTATAAGCGTCCGGGTTAGAGTCCCGCTCCTTGAAAGCGGCAGCTCTACCCTTTAGCTCGGCGCGGATGTTGCCTGTAATCCATGGCTTCTGGTTGGCGTATGTACGTATGGTCACTGTGGGGATGACGTCATCGATGCACTTACTGATGAAGCCAGTGACTGATGTGGTGTACTCCTCAATGCTATCGGAAGAATCCCGGAACATATTCCAGTCTGTGCTAGAAAAACAGTCCTAAAGCTTAGCATCTGCGTCATCTGACCACTTCCTTATTAGCCGAGTCACTGGTGCTTCCTGCTTTAGTTTTTGCTTATAAGCAGGAATCAGGAGGATAGAGTTATGGTAAGATTTGCCAAATGGAGGGCGAAGGAGAGCTTTGTACACGTCGCTATGTGTGGAATAAAGGGTCTATGTGTGGAATAAAGGGTCTAGAGTTTTGTTTCCTCTGGTTGCACATTTAACATGCTGGTAGAAATTCGGTAGAACGGATTTAAGTTTCCCTGCATTAAAGTCCCTGGCCACTGGATGAGCGTTTTCCTGTTTGCTTATGGCCGTATACAGTTCATTGAGTGCGGTCTTGGTGCCAGCATCGGTTTGTGGTGGTAAATATACAGCTACGAAAAATATAGATAAACTCTCTTGATAAGTAGTGTGGTCTACAGCTTATCATGAGATACTCTACCTCAGGCGAGCAAAACCTTGAGACTTCCTTAGTATTAGATTTTGTGCACCAGCTGTTGTTTACAAATATACACATACCAGCTGTTTACAAATATTCACCGCCACCCCTTGTCTTACCGGAGTCAGCCGTTCTATCCTGCCGATGTAGCGTATATCCAGCCAGCTGTATGTTATCCATGTTGTCGTTCAGTCACGACTCGGTGAAACATAAGATATTAGTTTTTAATGTCCTGTTGGTAGGATAACCTTCATCTTAGGTCGTCCAATTTATTTTCAAATGAATGAACGTTGGCTAATAGGATTGATGGAAGAGGCAGTTTACTCGCTCGCCGTCGGATCCTTACAAGGCACCCCGACCTACGTCCACGATATCTCCGTCTCTTTCTCATGCGAATGACGGGGATTTGGGCCTTGTCGGGTGTCTGTAGAATATCCTTCGCGTCCGACTCGTTGAATAAAAAATCTTCATCCAATACGAGGGTGAGTAATCGCTGTCCTGATATCCAGAAGCTCTTTTTGGTCATAAGAGACTGTGGCAGAAACATTATGTACAGAATAAATTACAAATAATGTGAAAAAAACACACATAATAGTACAATTGGTTAGAGGGCCGTAAAACGGCAGCCATCTCCTCCGGCGCCATCTTCTAAAAGCACAGACGGCCACTGCTGGTTGATGCTGCATCGAGCTGACAGGTCAATAGTCCCATAATCACGGCACACCGGCCACCACATTTAAATGGATAGTTCGGGATTTTGGCAATGAAGAGCTATATCTACTTCCCCAGAGTCAGATGAACTCATGAATACCATTTTTATGTATGTGTCCAGTATGAAGGAGGTTATAGGTAGTTTCAGGAGCCAATGCTAACTAGTGTTACCACAATGACTGGAAGTCTACAGGAATAGCTAGCATGCTAGCTGTTATGCTAGCTGTTCCCATAGACTTCCAGTCATTGTGCTATAGCAATTGTGCAAACGGAAGTGAGCAACTTCCTTCAAACTGAACGCAGAGACATTAAAATAGTATCCACAAGTTCATCCGACTCTGCGGAAGTAAATAAAATCCCGAAGTATCCCTTTAACACCCATAGGCGTCTGGCTGGCAGCTGCATCATGGACACACGGACACAATACTACATAAACTCACACAGGAACACAAGGAACACGCACACATACACAACCCAGACACACAAAAGAGATACTTACGAGTTCACGCAGAGAACCACAATGTTTTTCCACAGGTTCCTTGTCCCCACCATCTTCACAATACATGTCTTTTTCGGTTTCATCTGTAGAGCTTTCTGCAGCTCTGAAACAATGTAAAGAAATCAGGTAAATATGAGCATAATGCACTTATCTACAGGCTGTACACATCCAACCACAGGGCTTCATCTAAATCCACGTGAGGAAAGGAGACTAAGGACACTTTCAGCTGCAAACTATGTGATTCATACCAAGACATTTCATCACGTGACTTATCTCTGTTAGAAAACAGGTATGACAGGGGGAAAGAGTGACTGGGTAGGAGGGGAAAAAAAAGATAAGTGAATGAACAATTGAAAGAGGATTGTGTTAAGAAGACAACGCCCCAGAGCAGCGCAGATCATAGCATGGGGCATGGATGGTTTGAAGTACAAGGTGTTGCTATGAAAAACAAACCTCCGCTTTCTGCATGTGCACACGTACATGTATGCACGTGACAGGCAGCATTTCAAGTTTTTACTCATAGTTTCTCTATACAATCATGCAGCTTTGAAGTAATCCTCTGGTCTAGCAGCATAGCCATAATCCTTCATATATAATTGGCTCTCAAACAGCAGGCCCTTCTCAAGGGCTAGTTATGTTACATTGAGTAGGCTACATAACACACACACACACAGGGTTTTATTGTGAAGTGTTTACATCTAAGCGAGCCACATGCACCATGGAAAGATGACACGAGCATAGTTCTATCACTATGGCTGGGCAGATGGATACACCACTACAGAGAGAAGAAATGCTCTAATTAGCCACACCCATAGATGTAGACGACAACAGGAGGACAGAGTGCTGTGTGTGCAGGAGAGGATGAATGGGGTGACCCTGCCGACCCAGTCTCTCTACGCTGCATCAGAGGATCTCTGGATGCTAAGAAAAGAGGAGTTGATTTCACAACTCTTTCACTATGTGTCCTCACCGTATCTTGCAGCTGCGTAGCACAGTATCAGAAGCCTCTGTGAACGGCATTAGCATTGTACTCTGCCTAATCATGCCAAAAAAGAGCACCTGACAGGAAGACCTCCTAGGTAAATTTATTGAACCATGATTTGGACAGGGAAGACAGACACCTAGATCTCTTTTCCAAATACGCCCTTTATAATACAAATAAAATACACATTAAACACATACATTGTAGAATAATAGCGAAGACCGCAAAACTACGAAATAACACATATGGAATCATGTAGTAACCAAAAGTGTTAAACAAATCAAAATATGTTATATTTGAGATTTTTCAAAGTAGCCACCCTTTGCCTTGATGACACATTTGCACACCTTTGGCATTCTCTCAACCAGCTTCATGAGGTAGTCACCTGGAATGCATTTCAATTAACAGGTGTGCCTTGTTAAAAGTTAATTTGTGGAATTTATTTCCTTCTTAATGCGTTTGAGACAATCAGTTGTGTTGTGACAAGGTAGGGGTGGTATACAGAAGATAGCCAGCCCAATTTGCTGAAAGACCAAGTCCATATTATGGCAAGAACAGCTCAAATAAGCAAAGAGAAATGACAGTCCATCATTACTTCAAGATATGAATGTCTTTCAATCTGGAACATTTCAAGAACTTTGAAAGTTTCTTCAAGTGCAGTCGCAAAAACCATCAATCGCTATGATGAAACTGGCTCTCATGAGGACAGTGTCACGATCGTCGTAATGAACAGACCAAGGCGCAGCGTGATGAACGAACATGTTTAACTTTATTATCTTTAGTGATAATAGAACACAATCAACAAAACAAGAAACGACTCGTGAAGTCCACGGTAACAATGACCGAACACGGAACAAGAACCCACAAACACAAAGGGAAAATAGACAGTATAAATATGGCTCCCAATCAGAGACAACCAATGACAGCTGACACTCGTTGCCTCTGATTGGGAGTCACTCTAGCCAACATAGAAATAAACACACCAGAATTACCAACATAGAAATAAACACATAGAATGAACACACCCTGGCTCAACATATAGAGTCCCAGAGCCAGGGTGTGACAGACAGCCACAGGAATGGAAGACCCAGAGTTACCTCTGCTGCAGAGGATAAGTTCATTAGAGTTACCAGCCTCAGAAATTGCAACCCAAATAAATGCTTCACAGAGTTCAAGTAACAGACACATCTCAACATCAACTGTTCAGAGGAGACTGTGTGAATCAGGCCTTCGTGGTTGAATAGCTGCAAAGAAACCACTACTAAAGGACACCAATAAGAAGAAGAGACTTGCTTGGCCCAAGAAACACGAGCAATGGACATTAGACCGGTGGAAATCTTTCCTTTGGTCTGATGAGTCCAAATTTGAGATTTTTGGTCCAACCGCTGTGTCTTTGTGAGACGCAGAGTAGGTGAACGGATGATCTCCGCATGCGTGGTTCCCACCGTGAAGCATGGAGGAGGAGGTGTGATGGTGCTTTGCTGGTGACGCTGTCTTATTTAATTAGAATTCAAGGCACACTTAACCAGCATGGCTACCACAGCATTCTGCAGCGATACACCATCCCATCTGGTTTGGGGTTAGTGTGAGTATCATTTGTTTTTCAACAGGACAATGACCCAACATACCTCCAGGCTGTGTAAGGGCTATTTTACCAAGAAGGAGAGTGATGGAGTGCTGCATCAGATGACCTGGCCTCAACAATCCCCGAACTCAACCCAATTGAGATGGTTTGGGATGAGTTGGACCGCAGAGTGAAGGAAAAGCAGCCAACAAGTGCTCAGCATATGTGGGAACTCCTTCAAGACTGTTAGAAAAGCATTGCAGGTGAAGCTGGTTGAGAGAATGCCAAGAGTGTGCAAAGCTGTCATCAAGGCAAAGGGTGGCTACTTTGAAGAATCTCAAATATAAAATATATTTTGATTTGTTTAACACTTTTTTGGTTACTACATGATTCCATATGTGTTATTTCATAGTTTTGATGTCTTCACTATTATTCTACAATGTAGAAAATAGTAAAAATAAAGAAAAACCCTTGAATGAGTAGGTAAAAACACAATCATGGTAAGCACAAATAAAACATCACAAGTCACCCAGAAAAACAGTTACATTCAAAGGGGCATCTATACCATAACCTCTGTCAATAACATAGTTATATATCTTGTTCACTGTAGGTATATGGCATTGCCTACAGTATGGCACTGCCTACGGTTGTATCTAGTCACTATCCAAAGTGATTGACCTGGCCCCATCTGTTGCCTGTGAGCGATGCCTCTCCCCCACCTCCCTCGAAAGGCCCTAATAAAGTTAATTAAGGGTCCGGAGGGTCCCATTCGGAAGGCCACGGTGTAGGTTTACTACCCTGCCAATATCCCTCGGCCCCAGGAGAGGGCTGTTACTATGGCAACCAGGCATAAAGGAAGGAAGGGGATCTCCCCCCTGTCAGTCAGATCCATTCAGACTGACCAAGCACTTCTGTCTCAGAGACAAGCCAGCTGATCTTGCTAGGGGAATTGTAGATATAAAGCCCTTTCCCTTCAGAAAAGGACAAACTCCACACTTTCAAATAACCAAAAGCACAGCAAATACACAGAGAAACAAATTAAAGCCGAACACTGACGTCTTGAGCTGAGTAGCTACACAGCATTATTATCACCAGTTCTAAAACTGAGATCTCAGTGTACCTGTGACTACAGCAGTTAAAAAAGGGATGACCTCTCCCTCTCCCCTGTGTACTATACCTGTGAGGATGTGGTCAGTGTCCAGCTCGGTGTTAACCTGGTTCTTCTTGACAATGTGTCCCATGATCCACTTGGAGCGGCCATACTGTTGAGTGGCCAGCAGCCACCGCAGCGACTCGGGGAAGATCCTGCATGGAAACAAGACAGAACAATCACTTGAACGCTCTGCTCAATAAAATATGAACAGTTGAATCAAAATTTAATGAGTCCCTTTTTTCCCCATTGGGATTTAAGGAGAGGCTGAAAGGAACCTCAATATATCCCTGGGTCTGGAAAATGTGTGTGTGTGAGTGCGCGTGTGCATTCATGAGTTCTTTCTAGCTGATTGAAACTCATTAATAACTGCAATACTGATCCCTAATCATATTTTGAAATGATTCCATTACATATGGATGAAAGGCCTTTGTCAAGGCGTGCTGTGTGATAGGAATGAGAATGACAAGAGCTATGATTCTCTAGGATGAAAAAAAAAAAGTTTCCTCCCTCTGTTCTGTTGGCAGCTTTCCCATCACATTTCAGTCATTTAGCAGACTTGCAGGAGCAATTAGGGTTATGTGCCTTGCGCAAGGGCTCATCGACAGATTTTTCACCTAGTCGGTTACTGGCCCAACGCTCTTAACCACTATGCTACCTGCCGCTCATCAGGTGTACAGTGTGAATACAAGGTAAATGGTGGTTAATGAATGAGTATTTATTGCCCAGGCCTTAGAGACACCGGCTGTAGTAACATGTACAGTAGAGGTCCTTTGAATGGATGTTAAGCTATTAATTATCATATGCTATTATGGCTGTTAATACAGTGGGGATGCTCCGCTGGAAAATTCCCTTGGGGCCAAGAAGCTTCCCTCTGATTCTATACATTTCTGATTAACCTCCAGTGGCCTTGAAACTACACAGATAGTAGACATGTCCATGCCCCGCTTTTCCCATTATAATTTCATACATACATAATATGAGCATTGGATAAATAGAACCCACATTAGTCTACAACATAACCCAATCATGAACTGTAGTGCATGATGATTGGGAGTGGTAGGCTATAGCACCTAACCAAGTGAATTAAATCAGTAGTCTCAATCGCAATGGGATCACCAGTATAATAAATAGCTAAATATATCAATACTAAGATGCCTAATTGTAGCAGGTGGTGCGTATAGCCTGTCCCAGAACAGTTTTGTGCTTTGCCTGAGATGGGAGTAAAGTGGGTGTTGTCCTCACCAGATATAAGAGACCATGAGGATCAGCGGGCAGATGATGACGGCCTGCAGGACCTGCCAGTCTCGACAGAGGTATGCCATCCCTGGCATAAGGAGCTGCCCGCCCAACACCACGAAGCTGGCAACCATGGTCATGGAGAAACGCCAGTTAGGTAGGCACAGCTCAATCCCTGGACGAGAGCGAGGGGGACATAAGTCACTGATATTACAATCCAGACATAGGCACAGGTGGTGTCACAGTTCCAGACAGAGCTCGACCCCAGGGCAGAGAGAGAGAGGTTAGCCTACATGAGTCACAAACTACAATACAGATAGACACAGATTCTGATCACAAACACAGCTACATCTATGATAGAGAGACAATTCTACTAGATACAGATACAGTTCTAGTTCTATGATAGAGATGGTGCAGAGGCAACAAAAGGCCAATAATGCCACTCCCACACAACTTGACAGAGAGAGCGGACAGAGGGGAGAGTGGTGACACTAGAGTTCCACTACACAGCTCCATCCCTGGGAAGGAGAGGAGGTATCCTGATACCGATGCCACTAATAGTGTGAACATTATTGTCTAATTACCTTGTCTAGAACTGATGCAATACTGAGGTAAGATCAGGGACATTGGCCTCTGTTTGACTGATGCCACTGCATTAACCTGCATTATCATATTAACTTACTTCATCTGAAGAGCACTTTAGTGTCTCTGTCCTGAACCAAGCCTATTGCAGTGAACGAATGACGGCCTCCTTGTACTTATTTCTCCCCAGCTACAGCTACTAAAAGAAAGATCCTGGTTCATTCGTACAGTCATTAGCATGCATGCCACCACCTCGCTATCCGGCAGAAACACACAGAACTCAGCCCCTTAGCTAGCTAGCTAGACACATTATAAGAGATATTAAAGCAGGCAAGGTGTCTGGTACTGTACTACTGTAACAATTCCACAGTGGCTTTCCCTCTTTCTCCCCCTCAGTCTTTTGTCCTCCATTCCTTTATATCTCCTCCGGTCTTTTTTAACTTGTGCTTTCTTTTCTGGCTGCTGCATTCTGCAGCCGGAGTACGCGGCTCAGCTCCAGACGGGTCTTTCAAGGTGACAGGGCCGGGATAATACAGTGTCTGCAGTCTGCAGCTCCGCTCCACTCCCAAAGAAAAGCCCGGAATTTCAATTAGGATCTGCCCCCCTCCTAGCTAGTATGAATAATGCTCTGTGTTCATGGAACAGTAATGCAGCTGGAATGACAAAGCTAAGGGGAGAGAGAGAGGGCGGGAAGAATGGAGAGCGAGTGTTGGGTTTGGTGTAACTTCACCCTGACACTCTGTAACAGTAACACAGCTGGAATGACGAAGATAAGACTGAAGAGGAGTAGAGGGGGGAGTTTTGTGAGTAGAGTCATGGGTCAGTGGGAATAGCATTGGTTTGGTGTTATGTGGTTGTGAGAATCGAACATACGGATGCACTTACAGAACATTCTGTACAGAATTTCTACGTATGAAAACATGTAAGAGACTCATGCAGACACACATACATCCCCTGACACACACACACACACACACACACACGTAAACTCCTGAAGTGGCAGAATGGGGGGTGGAGGTAGAGGCCACCTGAGCACCTTACTCCAGCTGACCCTAATCCTCCACACCAATCCTGATCAGCAGTCCCACAATGCTCCAGCCCTGAACCTCCAACCATCAGCTTGGGCCCTGCCTGCTGACACAAAGCAGCACTCAGCTGATGTCAAATGGAAAACACTCACAGAAAGCCAGAGTACCACAGGGGTGACTAAACAGGAATGATCAAATGCACTAAAAAAGGGCTTTGGTGACAACAAGGTGCTCATTGAACGCCAGGGTGATATCATCGAAGGTTGACTAGGAGTAGCCTTACCAACAAAAGCGATAATCTTCCAATAGCTTCTTTGTTTTGCTGCCTTTACCAATACAAGCAGTTGAGTAATGCACAGTGTGGGATCCTTAATAGAACATGCAACTTCAAGAACAGAACGTCCAGTCAGTCAAAGACGGCCCATTGTTCTGAGAACATTACAATATCTGACCACTGACCAGTCCCCAGCAGTCGCATGATCTCCTCATGCCCCGCCCCACTGACCCCAGCCACTGGGTTTGTGTTTGTGTGTTCCCCGCCTGTAAACAGCTCCAGGGCCCACTCCTTCTAAATACAGTACACACGTAAATACACTGAACAAAAATATAAATGCAACAGATTTTACTGAGTTCCTGTTCATATAATGAAATCAGTCAATTGAAATAATTTCATTAGGCCCTAATCTATGGATTTCACATGACTGGGAATACAGATATGCATCACAGATACCTTTAAAAAAAAGGTAGGGGCGTGGATCAGAAAACCAGTCAGTATCTGGTGTGACCACCATTTGCCTTATGCAGCGCGACACATCTCCTTCGCATAGAGTTGATCAGGCTGTTGATTGTGGCCTGTTGAATGTTTTCCTCTTCAATGGCTGTGCGAAGTTGCTGGATATTGGTGGGAACTGGAACAAGCTGTAGTACACGTCGATCCAGAGCATCACAAACATGCTCAATGGGTGACATGTTTGGTGAGTATGCAGGCCATGGAAGAACTGGGACTTTTTCAGCTTCCAGGAATTATGTACAGATTCATGTGACATGGGGCCATGCATCATCATGCTGAAACATGAGGTGATGGCGGCGGATGAATGGCACGACAATAGGCCTCAGGATCTTGTCACAATGTCTCTGTGCTTTCAAATTGCCATTGATAAAATACAATCATTTTAGTTGTCTGTAGCTTATGCCTGCCCATAACATAACCCCACCGCCATCATGGGGCACTCTGTTCATAACATTAACATCAGCAAACCGCTCACCCACACTATGCCATACACGTGGTTTGCGATTGTGAGACCAGTTGGACGTACTGCCAAATTCTCTAAAACGACGTTGGAGGTGGTTTATGCTAGAGAATTGAAAATGTAATTCTCTGGCAACAGCTCTGGTGGACATTCCTGCAGTCAGCATGCCAATTGCACGCTCCCTCAAAACTTGAGACATCTGTGGCATTGTGTTGTGTGACAAAACTGCACATTTTAGAGTGGCCATTCATTGTCCCCAGCACAAGGTGCACCTGTATAATGATCATGCTGTTTAATCAGCTTCTTGATATGCCACAACTGTCAGATGGATGGATTATCTTGGCAAAGGATAAATGCTCACTAACAGGGATGTAAACAAATTTGTGCACAACGTTTGAGAGAAATAAGGTTTTTGGATATTTTTATTTCAGCTCATGAAACATGAGACCAACACTTTACATGTTGCATTTATATTTTTGTTCAGTGTACTTTTGGAATGGTGTAATATGTTTTTCTTAAAGAGATAGTAGATAATAGGCAGAATCTACAGCACACCATTATACTTTTCCCAGTTTTTTCTTGAAGAGATGTACAATTTGAATAAAGTGTGTGCAACCTTGTGTTCAATATGTAAAGGCTGAGCCTGAGGCTGAGCCTATTTTCTTTGACATAGAAGTTGAGTCTTTCTCCTTCAGGAAACCTACTGGAGAAATACAACAATAGCAAATGTTCCATAACTTGTAGGTAGGTAGGACTGGGGTCTGAACAGATAGTTCAGAGCTTCTGCTCTTTTCTATAACCTGTAGGGAACACAATATATGATCTATACTTGGCATGTAAGTTTCTCGGTTATGGGTGGCACAAAATTAGATATGGGGAGGGGAATAGGCAGGGTATATGCACATTTTATACTGTAGTATTTACTATAGTTTTTAAAAAGCGTCGTTTTGGTGGACTGTAGTGTTTTTGCAGACATGACTGTATTATTTACTAGTGGTTCTGTGTGTGGATAATACTAGTATGTACTATAGAATTCTACAAAATTCTATAATAAGTATCACACATGATCGAGGGATTTACAGTGTGTAGTATAGTATTCTACAGTATACTACATTTTACTATAGAACTCTATAGTAAGTACTGTAGTATTCTATAGTATGTAGTAATTTTTCCCGTGGGTGGGTCTGTTAGGCAACAACTTCCAAGTATTAATACTCAGATCTTTTATAAAATGGCAAGACAATAGTTACAACACTACTTTGTCTGCTGAACGTGGATTAATGAATGTGTGCATATGTGTGACTGTGTGTGTACCTGCCCATGTGAGTTTGTGTGTGTGTGTGTGTGTGTGTGTGTTTCTGTAGTAAAAACACACAAGTCTAAGATCACCAAGCGTCAGCTGGAGTCGTGTAATGCGCGGCGCCATTGGACTCTGGAGCAGTGGAAACGCGTTCTCTGGAGTGATGAATCACGATTCACCATCTGGCAGTTCGACGGACGAATCTGGGTTTGGCGGATGCCAGGAGAATGTTTCCTGCCCGAATGCATAGTGCCAATTGTAAAGTTTGGTGGAGGAGGAATAATGGTCTGGGGCTGTTTTTCATGGTTCGGGCTAGGCCCCTTACTTCCAGTGAAGGGATATTTTAATGCTACAGCAGACATGACTATTCTAGACAATTCTGTGCTTCCAACTTTGTGGCAACAGTTTGGGAAAGGCCCTTTCCTGTTTCAGCATGACAATGCCACCGTGCACAAAGCGAGGTCCATACAGAAATGGTTTATCAAGATCGGTGGGGAAGAACTTGACTGGCCTCCACAGAGCCCTGATCTCAACCCCATCGAACACCTTTGGGATGAATTGGAACACCGCAGCAATGTCCCTGAAGCAATGTTCCAACATCTAGTGGAAAGCCTTCCCAGAAGAGTGGAGGCTGTTATAGCAGCAAAGGGGGGACCAACTCCATATTAATGCCCATGACTTTGGAATGAGATGTTCAACTAGCAGGTGTCCACATACATTTGGTCATGTAGTGTGGGTGGGACAACCACATATCACAGTCATAGTAAGTACTTTTTCTTCAATAAAGTAGCTATCAGCAAAGTCAGAGCTAGTTAGGGGGAAATTCAAGTGCAATTGTTAGCTCACGAAAGTATTCTATTTTAAAAAATAATAATAATGCTGCATCCGATACAATGCAGTCCGGTTCTGTTGCTTTGGACAGACTGGGCAAATGTCACTTATCCAAAGGGTGGCTACATCATGTTGTGAAAGCGTGTGCCATGTCTCTGTAGTTTGAATAAAACTGATTCAGCAATATGGGCCTACTACAGTATCAAGCAATGGATATAAGGTCCCCATCCATCCACGGCTCTGGGACTTCTGATAGGGAGGGATACAGCCCCAGGGGAGAGGAAGGGGGCTAGGGGTGAGAGACAGGAATGAAGGGAAAGAAGTTTGCAGAGCAGCCGGGGGGGAATGTACACTCAGCACAAAAATTAACTTTACCCTGCTCAGAGGAAGCACTTAAGTCTGCACCTTAACTCATCTAGAGCAGAGAGAGAGGGGGAGGAAGGGAGAGAGAGGAAGAGAAGGAGGGAGGGGGTTCTGTGGTAGCCCAGCCCGTGAATCACCCAGCCAGTCACAGATTTCCTCCTCTCTCCTGGCTGAGAAAATCCCCCATTTATCCTGCCTAGATATCCTTATCTGTCTCTCTGGGAAATAGGGCTGATCTCAGCGCTCATTATGTCTAGTGAGCCAGGTCTATCCATCACTAACTGATCCATGTTCAGTTAAGCCTTTATACCTTTATAAAGCCTTTATTCCTTTGTACCTCCATCATTCAGCTAGTTAAGCATGTGTCCTCCATGACCCCTTCATTCTGCTTTAACTGATCCTAGTGCAGCCCTAACTCATCCTAGTATAGTCAGCTAGTTAAGCCTGGGTCCTCCATCATTCAGCTTTAACTGTTCCGGTTACACTTTTTTTTTGGATAGTCCGGATAATCCATCTGTAAATGCTCTACAGATGGTCACACTATCAACATACTATCTGTTGATAAGCAACTGCTTGCTAAGACCCATAGACAATCAATTAAAATAAAATGACATGGAAGCTATAAGGATCCCAGACTCGTACATTCTGCACCATGGGAGCTCCTACATTCGTACATGGACTCAGTCTCAGCATGCCCACACACATGTTCACTCACTCAAACCCACTCTCCCCACCCCCCTCCATGCCTGTCTGCTCTTCA